>NC_052323.1:18872383-19234883 GCF_016432855.1 Salvelinus namaycush | reverse complement strand
GGACAGTGGTTCCCATACTCCTCTCTTTCTTTCCCCGTCTGTCTCCTCCCCCTCTCTGATGCATCACATTTCGGCCAAAATCCCTCTGACCAAAATCTTTCTGACTACTCTGTCCTGTCTCACCTCTTGGCACCCCCTGCGTCTGGAGAGACGATAGTGCAGGTCTTCCACTCTGTGATGTTCTCCTTGATCCACTTTAGTACAGCAGGCTCAGCATACAGGTTATCCACCGGGATGTCGAAGAAACCCTGGAGATACCAGAGACACACAGGAGTCAGAGGCTGCCATCTAGCGGTTTCACATCCCAGGAACCATCTCTAGTCATTGTGCCCTTGAGCCAGTCACTTAACCCCTGTAGAACTCCATGTGTGGTGTGTGTTTGCTGATTGTGTTGTCTGTTGGATTGGGGGCGCAAAAGAAGAATTTACATCTGACAGACTCAGTGTATCTCTATATCCTGGCTGGTTGAACCTCTACTGCCAGACCCCAGTGTCCTCCCTGCTCCTAACCTCTACTGCCAGACCCCAGTGCCCTCCCTGCTCCTAACCTCTACTGCCAGACCCCAGTGCCCTCCCTGCTCCTAACCTCTACTGCCAGACCCCAGTGCCCTCCCTGCTCCTAACCTCTACTGCCAGACCCCAGTGTCCTCCCTGCTCCTAACCTCTACTGCCAGACCCCAGTGCCCTCCCTGCTCCTAACCTCTACTGCCAGACCCCAGTGCCCTCCTTACTCCTGACCTCCTCTGCCAGACCCCAGTGCCCTCCCTGCTCCTAACCTCTACTGCCAGACCCCAGTGTCCTCCCTGCTCCTAACCTCTACTGCCAGACCCCAGTGCCCTCCTTACTCCTGACCTCTACTGCCAGACCCCAGTGTTCTCCTTACTCCTGACCTCTACTGCCAGACCCCAGTGCCCTCCTTATTCCTGACCTCTACTGCCAGACCCCAGTGCCCTCCTTACTCCTGACCTCTACTGCCAGACCCCAGTGCCCTCCTTACTCCTGACCTCTACTGCCAGACCCCAGTGCCCTCCTTACTCCTGACCTCTACTGCCAGACCCCAGTGCCCTCCTTACTCCTGACATCCTCTGCCAGACCCCAGTGTTCTCCTTACTCCTGACCTCTACTGCCAGACCCCAGTGTTCTCCTTACTCCTGACCTATACTGACAGACCCCAGTGTTCTCCTTACTCCTGACCTCCACTGCCAGACCCCAGTGTTCTCCTTACCTCTACTGCCAGACCCCAGTGTTCTCCTTACTCCTGACCTCTACTGCCAGACCCCAGTGTCCTCCCTGCTCCTAACCTCTACTGCCAGACCCCAGTGCCCTCCTTACTCCTGACCTCTACTGCCAGACCCCAGTGTTCTCCTTACTCCTGACCTCTACTGCCAGACCCCAGTGTTCTCCTTACTCCTGACCTCCTCTGCCAAACCCCAGTGCCCTCCTTACTCCTGACCTCTACTGCCAGACCCCAGTGCCCTCCTTACTCCTGACCTCTACTGCCAGACCCCAGTGCCCTCCTTACTCCTGACCTCCTCTGCCAAACCCCAGTGCCCTCCTTACTCCTGACCTCTACTGCCAGACCCCAGTGCCCTCCTTACTCCTGACCTCTACTGCCAGACCCCAGTGCCCTCCTTACTCCTGACCTCTACTGCCAGACCCCAGTGCCCTCCTTACTCCTGACCTCTACTGCCAGACCCCAGTGCCCTCCTTACTCCTGACCTCTACTGCCAGACCCCAGTGTCCTCCCTGCTCCTAACCTCTACTGCCAGACCCCAGTGTCCTCCCTGCTCCTAACCTCTACTGCCAGACCCCAGTGCCCTCCCTGCTCCTAACCTCTACTGCCAGACCCCAGTGTCCTCCCTGCTCCTAACCTCTACTGCCAGACCCCAGTGCCCTCCCTGCTCCTAACCTCTACTGCCAGACCCCAGTGTCCTCCCTGCTCCTAACCTCTACTGCCAGACCCCAGTGCCCTCCCTGCTCCTAACCTCTACTGCCAGACCCCAGTGTCCTCCCTGCTCCTAACCTCTACTGCCAGACCCCAGTGTCCTCCCTGCTCCTAACCTCTACTGCCAGACCCCAGTGTCCTCCTTACTCCTGACCTCTACTGCCAGACCCCAGTGCCCTCCTTACTCCTGACCTCTACTGCCAGACCCCAGTGCCCTCCTTACTCCTGACCTCTACTGCCAGACCCCAGTGCCCTCCTTACTCCTGACCTCCTCTGCCAGACCCCAGTGTTCTCCTTACTCCTGACCTTCACTGCCAGACCCCAGTGCCCTCCTTACTCCTGACCTTCACTGCCAGACCCCAGTGCCCTCCTTACTCCTGACCTTCACTGCCAGACCCCAGTGCCCTCCTTACTCCTGACCTCTACTGCCAGACCCCAGTGCCCTCCTTACTCCTGACCTCCTCTGCCAGACCCCAGTGCCCTCCTTACTCCTAACCTCTACTGCCAGACCCCAGTGCCCTCCCTGCTCCTAACCTCTACTGCCAGACCCCAGTGTCCTCCCTGCTCCTAACCTCTACTGCCAGACCCCAGTGCCCTCCCTGCTCCTAACCTCTACTGCCAGACCCCAGTGTCCTCCCTGCTCCTAACCTCTACTGCCAGACCCCAGTGCCCTCCCTGCTCCTAACCTCTACTGCCAGACCCCAGTGTCCTCCCTGCTCCTAACCTCTACTGCCAGACCCCAGTGTCCTCCCTGCTCCTAACCTCTACTGCCAGACCCCAGTGTCCTCCTTACTCCTGACCTCTACTGCCAGACCCCAGTGCCCTCCTTACTCCTGACCTCTACTGCCAGACCCCAGTTCCCTCCTTACTCCTGACCTCTACTGCCAGACCCCAGTGCCCTCCTTACTCCTGACCTCCTCTGCCAGACCCCAGTGTTCTCCTTACTCCTGACCTTCACTGCCAGACCCCAGTGCCCTCCTTACTCCTGACCTTCACTGCCAGACCCCAGTGCCCTCCTTACTCCTGACCTCTACTGCCAGACCCCAGTGTTCTCCTTACTCCTGACCTCTACTGCCAGACCCCAGTGCCCTCCTTACTCCCGACCTCTACTGCCAGACCCCAGTGCCCTCCTTACTCCTGACCTCTACTGCCAGACCCCAGTGCCCTCCTTACTCCTGACCTCTACTGCCAGACCCCAGTGCCCTCCTTACTCCTGACCTCTACTGCCAGACCCCAGTGCCCTCCTTACTCCTGACCTCTACTGCCAGACCCCAGTGCCCTCCTTACTCCTGACCTCTACTGCCAGACCCCAGTGTTCTCCTTACTCCTGACCTCTACTGCCAGACCCCAGTGCCCTCCTTATTCCTGACCTCTACTGCCAGACCCCAGTGCCCTCCTTACTCCTGACCTCTACTGCCAGACCCCAGTGCCCTCCTTACTCCTGACCTCTACTGCCAGACCCCAGTGCCCTCCTTACTCCTGACCTCTACTGCCAGACCCCAGTGCCCTCCTTACTCCTGACATCCTCTGCCAGACCCCAGTGTTCTCCTTACTCCTGACCTCTACTGCCAGACCCCAGTGTTCTCCTTACTCCTGACCTATACTGACAGACCCCAGTGTTCTCCTTACTCCTGACCTCCACTGCCAGACCCCAGTGTTCTCCTTACCTCTACTGCCAGACCCCAGTGTTCTCCTTACTCCTGACCTCTACTGCCAGACCCCAGTGTTCTCCTTACTCCTGACCTCTACTGACAGACCCCAGTGTTCTCCTTACTCCTGACCTCCACTGCCAGACCCCAGTGTTCTCCTTACCTCTACTGACAGACCCCAGTGTTCTCCTTACTCCTGACCTCCACTGCCAGACCCCAGTGTTCTCCTTACCTCTACTGCCAGACCCCAGTGTTCTCCTTACTCCTGACCTCTACTGCCAGACCCCAGTGTTCTCCTTACTCCTGACCTCCACTGCCAGACCCCAGTGTTCTCCTTACTCCTGACCTCTACTGCCAGACCCCAGTGTTCTCCTTACTCCTGACCTCTACTGCCAGACCCCAGTGCCCTCCTTACTCCTGACCTCTACTGCCAGACCCCAGTGCCCTCCTTACTCCTGACCTCTACTGCCAGACCCCAGTGCCCTCCTTACTCCTGACCTGGATCTGTGAGGCGTGGAGGTCCATAGTGATGATGTGATCAGCCCCAGACACAGACAGCATGTTAGCCACCAGCTTGGCTGAGATGGGCGCCCGACTCTGTAAGCGAACACACACACATCTCATTTGCTGTGCTCACATCACATGATATGAGCTGAGTCTTCCATCTTAAAGGTTGGTCCATACTACATTTCCTTCCTAAGCCACAAGGGGCAGCAGATAGGCTATTCTAAACTAGTCACATGTACCAACTTCAAGTCAATGAAAAACAACTTCAAACTACTCTGCTACAGAAAAATGATACTGTTCACTTTTTGTACAGTATATTTTTGGCAGACACATAGAACATGTAATACATTATATTGGGAGGACAAGAACATGCACTGATATAAATCAGAGGAATGGAGGCAGGCAGGTGACTGCAACAAACAGATCCCACAATGACTGCTCACTCGGTTCAGAGTTCACACAGAGGTTGAACTTAAATCAGCGGAGATGGCAAAAACTAAACAGTGAGAAATAAAATCTAAACAAAACCCAGGCATGCTCCCAGTCCCATCCATCTGCTGTAGCTGCCTGCTGGAGTCCGTCCATGCAGTCAGTGGCAACAACATGGGTGGTCGGGTCACTGGGAAGTGATGTGGTATAATGGTAGGGTTGGGGTCAATTCCATTTAAATTCAGGAAGTACACTGAAATTCCAATGCTTTTCAAATTAGAAAATTTGGAATTGGAATTTGGACTTTACTTTCTGAATTGAAATGATGATGTGGTATAATGGTTGGTGGTGTAACAGTAAAGTAACTAGGTGTCTGTCCCTCACCCCCACCTTGTCCTTCTTGTCCTGCCGTGCGTAGGGGAAGCAGGGGATGACGGCTGTGACACGGGAGGCCGAGGCGATCTTACACGCATTGATCATAATCAGCAGCTCCATCAGATTATCATTGATCTCCCCACAGCCGCTCTGTACGATGTAGACATCCTCTCCACGCACACTCTCTCCGATCTCAACACTGTTAGGGCCCAGTGGAGAGGAAAAGTGAAGGCGAGGACAGGGTAAACAATACTCTCTGCTAACACAGCATGACACTAGTGATGATGGATACTCATGAGACAGAGAAACCACAGCCTACAGGTGTTTAGGGTTAGGGGCCTTAGAAGTGCAGTGACAAGAGAAGAGTTGAGTAGGCTAAGATCAGTGACAATACAACTATGGTATGAGCAAAGTACTGAACAACACACATTGACAAGTGTACAGCTTGTTGCATCAATGTCACAAGTAACAATTGTTTCACGTGCGTTTTTAACAAAACGTGTCACTCAATCATGGTTATAACCTGTATGGGTTGTCAGCTCTCACAATATCCAGACATTTGTTGAAACGTATGGGGAAGTGTAGTTCGCCCTAAAGACAACAAACTGAGCGCTAAAATTAACCTCAAGAGATGCGTGACAAACTACAAGTTCCAAGCACCTTTGCGAGGCAGCGTCAGAAGCAGCACCCTAACGTAACGTTTCTCACTCATCTTTCTGTAACATAAGATTTAAACAGATTAGCTTTTTATACATTACACGTTTACACTTACCATGTTTCTTGATTGCTGAATTTCTTGGTCACAACCTTCCCGAGTTCCATCCCAAGACGATCGGCGATTTTGTGAGACAGTTCCCGATGGGAGCTACCGCTAAATATCTTAATGTTCGGCATTTTTTTATGTTCCAGGGTGTCGTTCTACGGGAACTAGCTACAGTGCTAGTAACAGCAAGTACCTTTGAGTGATGTACGACCTATTAGCTCTAGTGAACTGTTGGAAATCGATAGCTATCGTCAAGCGTGATGCGTTGCCTACCTATCCACCATCATTCCCTTCTTCACGCGTGCGCCGGTCCTTCTTCCTGGTGGCGCGCACCGCCCACTTCACGTGATTTTGTTGAATCAAAGATAATAGATATTCTGACAAGATACTACATATCTCTCCGCGCGAGTCGTTGTCCACAAAGCAGCACGGTGGGCAGTCTAGCTCCCTTTGATCATTTCTTTGGATTGGTGGATACATCGCATTGTTTTAATCCTATTTTGAATATTCGATGAGTGTTGTTGACGTTAACCGCGTGTTTTCAATGGAGAGAGACGCTACGAATATGCATATGCATAGCCATCTCGAGACAACTCCGATATAAATTGTTTTTTCTCAAAGTTGCTGGGATGTTATGTGTCCTACTTATAGCAGTGTACGCATTACGATCGAATAAACCTCACGTAGCAAATAAGCCATACATTTTTGTTGTTGACCAAATTCAAAACGCATTGACCTCATCTTCGCTTGGTGGGCGAACAACGAAAAACGCTACCTGCTGGAAGAGGACAGATTTTCTGCCGAAATTGTCCACTCTTCCTCTCTGGTTGAATGCGTGAATCCCGTGAAAATGAATGCTTATTGGCTGACAGCAATGGTATATCAGACAGTATACCACGGGTACGGCCCAATTTTTTTTTTTACTGCGCTAATTACGTTGGTAACCAGTTTATAATAGCAATAAGGCGCCTCTGGGGTTTTTGGTATATGGCCAATATACCACTGCTAAGAGCTGTGTCCAGGCACTCCGCGTTGTACCGTGAAAACAGCCCTTAGCCATGGTATATTGGCCATATACCACAAACCTCCTCGGGCCTTATTGCTTAAGTCTACAATGCCGCATTCAAAATTTCAGGGAATTTGGGAACTCGGAAATCTCTGACTTCTGACTTCAGTGCATTTAAAACAACTATGAACTCGGAAAAAAACAAGCTCCGACTTGGAGAAATCGATTTGAACGGGTATCCAACTCGGCACTCCAACTCGGGAACCCGGGCCTCTATAGCTCCGACTTTCCGACCTGGAGATCACTGACCTCATGATTTGACCTAGTATTTTTCAGAGTTCCCAGTTATCTTGAACGCGGCACTAGTGATGGGCATTCCGAATCTTTTTGTGAGCCAGGTCATTTGGCTCCATTCAAATAAATGAGCTGTTCATTTGACTCCCAAACGGCTCTTTGTTCAGTAAGGCTTAGAAATGGGAAAACACATGATAAAATAGTACATCTCTAATTTAAAGCCTGAAACGTTGCCTACCATTGTCAGATAGTGAAATGTGAGTTCAAATACATTTTTACCAGAACAAATTATTAGATGGCCTGCAAAAAAATAATTATGCACTGAAAAAACGAGTGAGGGCCAGAATGAGTCTCTCTCACTATATTGCTCCTGCACTGAGGATGATGATTTATCTGCGGATAATCGAGATATCCTTACATGACTATCTATTGCTTGAAGGTAATGCATGTGTTGTTGATAAGTTTATAACTACAACGACAATTTAGGTTTACAGTTACCCAGCATAGGTTGGTAGGTTCCATATTATGCATTGTAACGTGACACGCTAATGCGACTAGTGTCGCTAGCCCTTGATCATGACGCTCAGTTCCATTACATTACTCATTTCACCAGACGAAGTTCCACCCCCATTCATTTTCAACAGTAGCAATGCGCAGGGGATTGTGGGAAGGAGAGCGGGGCGAATCCTGCTAGCTGAGCAATAGAAAAAATTCAGCTCTGCTCTGCGCAAATTGCACGTGGACACCGCTGTCGGTAACCAATCAGGCGAGGAGCAGATGTTTGCGTGAATATGTTCCCTTCATGAAACATTGTTATGCATGTCATTAGTTCCGGGTAAGCGCAACCAAAAGAGATGTAGGAAAGCCAATCATGGCTGTGTCTGGTTTTCCAATTCTGCTTTGCTAGAATACAGATACAAAATCATAAGGTCAATGGCACGGAGGAGGATTGCAGAGATTGTTGGTGTTGATGGTGGGTGAAGGGAGATTTGCACAACAGTGGTTGCTTGTGCTGCTAGCTAGCTATGAACATCAAACAACCTCAACCTCAAAACTGTGATCAAAGCCACCTTTGGTGAATGTGTTGACTAAATTGAATTGTGAAATTTGCCCACCAAAGGATAGAAATCACCAGTAACACACATTATAACATTGTACATGATACACTAAGCATGAATTTCCAATGTAATATGCTACTAATTGGATTACAGTATCGTCACAATATCATTCTAGTATATATTGCAGCTTATGGCTCTTTCATTATACTGGTGTCATGACACTGATGATTCTAGGTCACTTCCTGTAAATACATAGGCCTACTTGCAATGAATGAGTATTTTGGGTAAAGGAAATTGTGGCTTTGACTTGCAAACATTGTTGTGCAAATCTGTCTTTCCCCACCATCCACACCAACATCTCTGATCTGTCTTTCCCCACCATCCACACCAACATCTCTAATCTGTCTTTACCCACCATCCACACCAACATCTCTGATCTGTCTTTACCCACCATCCACACCAACATCTCTGATCTGTCTTTCCCCACCATCCACACCAACATCTCTGATCTGTCTTTACCCACCATCCACACCAACATCTCTGATCTGTCTTTACCCACCATCCACACCAACATCTCTAATCTGTCTTTACCCACCATCCACACCAACATCTCTGATCTGTCTTTCCCCACCATCCACACCAACATCTCTGATCTGTCTTTACCCACCATCCACACCAACATCTCTGATCTGTCTTTACCCACCATCCACACCAACATCTCTAATCTGTCTTTACCCACCATCCACACCAACATCTCTGATCTGTCTTTACCCACCATCCACACCAACATCTCTGATCTGTCTTTCCCCACCATCCACACCAACATCTCTAATCTGTCTTTACCCACCATCCACACCAACATCTCTGATCTGTCTTTACCCACCATCCACACCAACATCTCTAATCTGTCTTTACCCACCATCCACACCAACATCTCTGATCTGTCTTTACCCACCATCCACACCAACATCTCTAATCTGTCTTTACCCACCATCCACACCAACATCTCTGATCTGTCTTTACCCACCATCCACACCAACATCTCTAATCTGTCTTTACCCACCATCCACACCAACATCTCTGATCTGTCTTTACCCACCATCCACACCAACATCTCTGATCTGTCTTTACCCACCATCCACACCAACATCTCTGATCTGTCTTTACCCACCATCCACACCAACATCTCTGATCTGTCTTTACCCACCATCCACACCAACATCTCTAATCTGTCTTTACCCACCATCCACACCAACATCTCTGATCTGTCTTTACCCACCATCCACACCAACATCTCTAATCTGTCTTTACCCACCATCCACACCAACATCTCTGATCTGTCTTTACCCACCATCCACACCAACATCTCTAATCTGTCTTTCCCCACCATCCACACCAACATCTCTGATCTGTCTTTACCCACCATCCACACCAACAGCTCTAATCTGTCTTTACCCACCATCCACACCAACATCTCTGATCTGTCTTTACCCACCATCCACACCAACATCTCTGATCTGTCTTTACCCACCATCCACACCAACATCTCTGATCTGTCTTTCCCCACCATCCACACCAACATCTCTGATCTGTCTTTACCCACCATCCACACCAACATCTCTGATCTGTCTTTACCCACCATCCACACCAACATCTCTGATCTGTCTTTCCCCACCATCCACACCAACATCTCTGATCTGTCTTTACCCACCATCCACACCAACATCTCTGATCTGTCTTTCCCCACCATCCACACCAACATCTCTGATCTGTCTTTACCCACCATCCACACCAACATCTCTAATCTGTCTTTACCCACCATCCACACCAACATCTCTAATCTGTCTTTACCCACCATCCACACCAACATCTCTGATCTGTCTTTACCCACCATCCACACCAACATCTCTGATCTGTCTTTACCCACCATCCACACCAACATCTCTGATCTGTCTTTCCCCACCATCCACACCAACATCTCTGATCTGTCTTTACCCACCATCCACACCAACATCTCTGATCTGTCTTTACCCACCATCCACACCAACATCTCTAATCTGTCTTTACCCACCATCCACACCAACATCTCTGATCTGTCTTTACCCACCATCCACACCAACATCTCTAATCTGTCTTTACCCACCATCCACACCAACATCTCTAATCTGTCTTTACCCAACATCCACACCAACATCTCTAATCTGTCTTTAACCACCATCCACACCAACATCTCTAATCTGTCTTTACCCACCATCCACACCAACATCTCTGATCTGTCTTTACCCACCATCCACACCAACATCTCTGATCTGTCTTTACCCACCATCCACACCAACATCTCTGATCTGTCTTTACCCACCATCCACACCAACATCTCTGATCTGTCTTTACCCACCATCCACACCAACATCTCTGATCTGTCTTTCCCCACCATCCACACCAACATCTCTGATCTGTCTTTACCCACCATCCACACCAACATCTCTAATCTGTCTTTACCCACCATCCACACCAACATCTCTGATCTGTCTTTACCCACCATCCACACCAACATCTCTGATCTGTCTTTACCCACCATCCACACCAACATCTCTGATCTGTCTTTACCCACCATCCACACCAACATCTCTGATCTGTCTTTACCCACCATCCACACCAACATCTCTGATCTGTCTTTACCCACCATCCACACCAACATCTCTAATCTGTCTTTACCCACCATCCACACCATCATCTCTGATCTGTCTTTACCCACCATCCACACCAACATCTCTAATCTGTCTTTACCCACCATCCACACCAACATCTCTAATCTGTCTTTACCCACCATCCACACCAACATCTCTGATCTGTCTTTACCCACCATCCACACCAACATCTCTAATCTGTCTTTACCCACCATCCACACCAACATCTCTGATCTGTCTTTACCCACCATCCACACCAACATCTCTAATCTGTCTTTCCCCACCATCCACACCAACATCTCTGATCTGTCTTTACCCACCATCCACACCAACATCTCTGATCTGTCTTTACCCACCATCCACACCAACATCTCTGATCTGTCTTTCCCCACCATCCACACCAACATCTCTGATCTGTCTTTACCCACCATCCACACCAACATCTCTGATCTGTCTTTACCCACCATCCACACCAACATCTCTAATCTGTCTTTACCCACCATCCACACCAACATCTCTGATCTGTCTTTACCCACCATCCACACCAACATCTCTAATCTGTCTTTACCCACCATCCACACCAACATCTCTGATCTGTCTTTACCCACCATCCACACCAACATCTCTGATCTGTCTTTACCCACCATCCACACCAACATCTCTGATCTGTCTTTACCCACCATCCACACCAACATCTCTGATCTGTCTTTACCCACCATCCACACCAACATCTCTAATCTGTCTTTACCCACCATCCACACCAACATCTCTGATCTGTCTTTACCCACCATCCACACCAACATCTCTGATCTGTCTTTACCCACCATCCACACCAACATCTCTGATCTGTCTTTACCCACCATCCACACCAACATCTCTAATCTGTCTACCCACCATCCACACCAACATCTCTGATCTGTCTACCCACCATCCACACCAACATCTCTAATCTGTCTACCCACCATCCACACCAACATCTCTGATCTGTCTTTACCCACCATCCACACCAACATCTCTGATCTGTCTTTACCCACCATCCACACCAACATCTCTGATCTGTCTTTACCCACCATCCACACCAACATCTCTGATCTGTCTTTACCCACCATCCACACCAACATCTCTGATCTGTCTTTCCCCACCATCCACACCAACATCTCTGATCTGTCTTTACCCACCATCCACACCAACATCTCTAATCTGTCTTTACCCACCATCCACACCAACATCTCTGATCTGTCTTTACCCACCATCCACACCAACATCTCTGATCTGTCTTTACCCACCATCCACACCAACATCTCTGATCTGTCTTTACCCAAAATCCACACCAACATCTCTGAACTGTCTTTACCCACCATCCACACCAACATCTCTAATCTGTCTTTACCCACCATCCACACCAACATCTCTGATCTGTCTTTACCCACCATCCACACCAACATCTCTAATCTGTCTTTACCCACCATCCACACCAACATCTCTGATCTGTCTTTACCCACCATCCACACCAACATCTCTGATCTGTCTTTACCCACCATCCACACCAACATCTCTGATCTGTCTTTACCCACCATCCACACCAACATCTCTGATCTGTCTTTACCCACCATCCACACCAACATCTCTAATCTGTCTTTACCCACCATCCACACCAACATCTCTGATCTGTCTTTACCCACCATCCACACCAACATCTCTAATCTGTCTTTACCCACCATCCACACCAACATCTCTAATCTGTCTTTACCCACCATCCACACCAACATCTCTGATCTGTCTTTACCCACCATCCACACCAACATCTCTAATCTGTCTTTACCCACCATCCACACCAACATCTCTGATCTGTCTTTACCCACCATCCACACCAACATCTCTAATCTGTCTTTCCCCACCATCCACACCAACATCTCTGATCTGTCTTTACCCACCATCCACACCAACATCTCTGATCTGTCTTTACCCACCATCCACACCAACATCTCTGATCTGTCTTTACCCACCATCCACACCAACATCTCTGATCTGTCTTTACCCACCATCCACACCAACATCTCTGATCTGTCTTTACCCACCATCCACACCAACATCTCTAATCTGTCTTTACCCACCATCCACACCAACATCTCTGATCTGTCTTTACCCACCATCCACACCAACATCTCTAATCTGTCTTTCCCCACCATCCACACCAACATCTCTGATCTGTCTTTACCCACCATCCACACCAACATCTCTGATCTGTCTTTACCCACCATCCACACCAACATCTCTGATCTGTCTTTACCCACCATCCACACCAACATCTCTGATCTGTCTTTACCCACCATCCACACCAACATCTCTAATCTGTCTTTACCCACCATCCACACCAACATCTCTGATCTGTCTTTACCCACCATCCACACCAACATCTCTGATCTGTCTTTACCCACCATCCACACCAACATCTCTGATCTGTCTTTACCCACCATCCACACCAACATCTCTAATCTGTCTACCCACCATCCACACCAACATCTCTGATCTGTCTACCCACCATCCACACCAACATCTCTAATCTGTCTACCCACCATCCACACCAACATCTCTGATCTGTCTACCCACCATCCACACCAACATCTCTAATCTGTCTACCCACCATCCACACCAACATCTCTGATCTGTCTTTACCCACCATCCACACCAACATATCTGATCTGTCTACCCACCATCCACACCAACATCTCTGATCTGTCTTTACCCACCATCCACACCAACATCTCTAATCTGTCTACCCACCATCCACACCAACATCTCTGATCTGTCTTTACCCACCATCCACACCAACATCTCTGATCTGTCTACCCACCATCCACACCAACATCTCTGATCTGTCTTTACCCACCATCCACACCAACATCTCTGATCTGTCTACCCACCATCCACACCAACATCTCTGATCTGTCTACCCACCATCCACACCAACATCTCTAATCTGTCTACCCACCATCCACACCAACATCTCTAATCTGTCTACCCACCATCCACACCAACATCTCTGCAATCCTCCCCCAGGCCGTTGACCTTCTGTTTTTGTCTCTGTATTCTAGAATTATTCTCAGCAAATAAACAAGGTAGAATTACAACGCTCCCAACACCACATTATTTATTTTATATTTTTTATTAGCCTACCCATTGTCAGCTGCTTATTTTCATGTACAGTGCTGTACCTATAATACAAGGGTTGGAGTTGCACTAAACGATTGTATGTCATTTTCATGACAATCAAATTAAGCCGATTGGAATGCTCACAACTGGACAAAAAGTTAAAGCAACACAGAAACAGACAAATTAGAGACAGATCCCCTTTTTACTCCTTTTTATTGCAGAATTGTGATCTGTGATGAATGAACATTGACATTAGTTAATCTTGAATAATGTTTAAGTTAAGGATTAAAACAAGTTAAACACTTCACTTCAATGAATCAACATTGAATGAATCAAAATATAATTTCATAATAGAGAGAATCTAACTTGTTTGTAAATGATAGACATCTTAGTAAGTAGGCTATTATTACTAAAGCATAATTTCTGGTGAACAAAAAAAGTCCTGACCAGAGGTGGTCAACCTTGCTCCACTCCCTGATCTAAATGGGTGAGCAGACTTCTATTCCAGCCCTGCAATAATACACATTATTATCAACTTATTCGGTTTGATAAGTTGAATCAGGTGTCTTAGTGCTGGGCTGGAACAGAAGCCTGCACACCCAACAGACCTCTAGGAGGATTGGCTTGCTACAGTTGTATTAAGTTTGTAGCCTACATTATGTGTGATGTTTAACTGTATTGTTGTGTACAACATGTGATAACATCAGTACACATACAACCCATGGTATACAAGAACGTGTCAGCAATCTCTTGGGGCCTTCACTGGGACCTCTTCATCTGCAGACAGGCTCTTGGGGCATTCACTGGGACCTCTTCATCTGCAGACAGGCTCTTGGGGCATTCACTGGGACCTCTTCATCTGCAGACAGTCTCTTGGGGCATTCACTGGGACCTCTTCATCTGCAGACAGGCTCTTGGGGCCTTCACTGGGACCTCTTCATCTGCAGACAGTCTCTTGGGGCATTCACTGGGACCTCTTCATCTGCAGACAGGCTCTTGGGGCCTTCACTGGGACCTCTTCATCTGCAGACAGTCTCTTGGGGCATTCACTGGGACCTCTTCATCTGCAGGTGTAACAGATGTGAAATGGCTAGCTAGTTAGCGGTGGTGCGCGCTAATAGCCTTTCAATCGGTTACGTCACTTGCTCTGAGACCTTGAAGTAGTGGTTCCCCTTGCTCTGCAAGAGCCGCGGCTTTTGTGGAGCGATGGGTAACGATGCTTCGTGGGTGACTGTTGTTGATGTGTGCAGAGGGTCCCTGGTTCGCGCCCGGGTCGGGGCGAGGGGACGTACTAAAGTTAAACTGTTACACAGACAGGCTTTTGCAGTTCTCCATATCTGAGGACAGAAATCACAAAGAAACAGGCTTAATCTTATTACAATTAGACAGCCCTGACTATTATCTCTCTGTCTGTCTGCATAGTTTTCCTCTCTAGGGACTAGAACTGGAGAATATTTCCAGAATGTCATCCCACAACCTGTCCTATAGTACACTTCTCAAAAAAATAAAGGGAACACTTAAACAACACAATGTAACTCCAAGTCAATCACACTTCTGTGAAATCAAACTGTCCACTTAGGAAGCAACACTGATTGACAATACATTTCACATGCTGTTGTGCAAATGGAATAGACAAAAGGTGGAAATTATAGGCAATTAGCAAGACATCCCCAATAAAGGAGTGATTCTGCAGGTGGTGACCACAGACCACTTCTCAGTTCCTATGCTTCCTGGCTGATGTTTTGGTCACTTTTGAATGCTGGCGGTGCTCTCACTCTAGTGGTAGCATGAGACGGAGTCTACAACCCACACAAGTGGCTCAGGTAGTGCAGCTCATCCAGGATGGCACATCAATGCGAGCTGTGGCAAGAAGGTTTGCTGTGTCTGTCAGCGTAGTGTCCAGAGCATGGAGGCGCTACCAGGAGACAGGCCAGTACATCAGGAGACGTGGAGGAGGCCGTAGGAGGGCAACAACCCAGCATCAGGACCGCTACCTCCGCCTTTGTGCAAGGTGGAGCACTGCCTGAGCCCTGCAAAATGACCTCCAGCAGGCCACAAATGTGCATGTGTCAGCATATGGTCTCACAAGGGCTCTGAGGATCTCATCTCGGTACCTAATGGCAGTCAGGCTACCTCTGGCGAGCACATGGAGGGCTGTGCGGCCCCACAAAGAAATGCCACCCCACACCATGACTGACCCACCTCCAAACCGGTCATGCTGGAGGATGTTGCAGGCAGCAGAACGTTCTCCACGGCGTCTCCAGACTCTGTCACGTCTGTCACGTGCTCATGTGCTCAGTGTGAACCTGCTTTCATCTGTGAAGAGCACAGGGCGCCAGTGGCGAATTTGCCAATCTTGGTGTTCTCTGGCAAAAGCCAAACGTCCTGCACGGTGTTGGGCTGTAAGCACAACCCCCACCTGTGGACGTCGGGCCCTCATACCACCCTCATGGAGTCTGTTTCTGACCGTTTGAGCAGACACATGCACATTTCTGTTTTATTAAGAGCCGTGCGTCAATCTAAGTAACATAATACAAAAATCCCCATAAAGATCTGTCAGTTTAAACTAGAGATATATGTATTTTTGTTTTTCATGGGCTGTCTCAATCCAACACATCCGCCTTTGTCACCATTCCGCATCTGTGATGGAAAGTGGCAGAGCTACAGCTTTGTTTGTCAGACCAGGAGACATCCCGAAAGTCGGTCTTCTCACAAAAACATCTGTATCATGACCACTCTATAGAAAGGGGAGACTCTCACAAACACAAAGGTGTTCTCCATTTTGCTCTACGACCCACACAATCCCCACAGGACGCGTCTGAAGTTGGTAAAGCTGATGTGCCAACTTTTGTCTGTAGTGTCCGAAACATTTGGGCTTCAAACTAATATGACCCCACTGTAGAAAGGGGAGACGCTCACGAACATGATGGTGTTCTCCCTACAAGTCTCACAGGACTGGTCTGAAGGTAACACATACAAATAAATGGAAGAATGGAGGTAGTTTTGTGCCAACAAAAATAAGGGATTAAATATGTTAAAATAAATTAGATATTATTTAGATAATATTTAGATATTATTTAGATAATATTTGAGCTTTCTTATAACTCCCAGAATTAGGTCAGACACTTCAAAACTTCATTCCTTATGATCTTTTTTTGCCATTTATGAATGTGTTATTCAATGCGTTTCAAAAGGCCAAATTCAATATTTTATCAAATATTTGTTTTCATATATTTTTGGGGGGGGATACCTAAATGCGTCCTAAAATTCCAAATCAAATAGCTAAATGATCCATGGTATGTTCTTCTGGGGGGGAAAAATCCATAAGTCAGCTCTGAACCCCCCTCCCGGTTTAGACTTTTAAGAAATTAACAAGCATCGCTTACCGTACGGTTTTGGAAGCATAAGGACCTTATCTTTCATGTCAGCGAGAAATCATTTTCAAAAGGTTCAATTGATACACCTTGATAGGGTTAGAGTTCCCAAACGGCCACATCTCCATTTTACAGAGACTGTTTGCGGAAGACAGAGGGATCACATGTGCTAATCAGCTTTCAAGCATACTACGAACACCTGTGTGTAATGGAAGAAGGCCGCCAGAAAGGTGCTGTTACACTGAAAAATACTGTTGGCTGCAACTGTGATGAAGACGTTTAAAACAGTGTACAGCAGTGGAGGCTGCTGAGGGGAGGACGGCTCATAATA
Source organism: Salvelinus namaycush (assembly GCF_016432855.1). Taxonomy (NCBI): domain Eukaryota; kingdom Metazoa; phylum Chordata; class Actinopteri; order Salmoniformes; family Salmonidae; genus Salvelinus; species Salvelinus namaycush. Next base: position 19,217,313 of record NC_052323.1, on the reverse strand, counting down.
ATGGCTGGAACGGAGGATTTAATATTTTCTGAATATTCTCAGGTGTTTTGGAGTACCGCCTGCAATTGCACACAAATGTTTATAGACAAGAATGAAGAAAGTATGGCCAAGTAAAGGTTAGTTGAGTGTGGCGAGTGTGGCGAAATATCCTGAGTATGGCTAAATATCCTGAGTATGGCTAAATATCCTGAGTATGGCCAAATATCCAGAGTATGGCCAAATATCCTGAGTATGGCCAAATATCCTGAGTATGGCCAAATATCCTGAGTATGGCTAAATATCCTGAGTATGGCCAAATATCCTGAGTATGGCCAAATATCCTGAGTATGGCCAAATATCCTGAGTATGGCCAAATATCCCGAGTATGGCTAAATATCCTGAGTATGGCCAAATATCCTGAGTATGGCTAAATATCCCGAGTATGGCTAAATATCCAGAGTATGGCAAAATATCCTGAGTATGGCTAAATATCCTGAGTATGGCCAAATATCCTGAGTAGGGCTAAATATCCTGAGTAGGGCTAAATATCCTGAGTATGGCCAAATATCCTGAGTATGGCCAAATATCCTGAGTTTGGCCAAATATCCTGAGTAGGGCTAAAGAGCAGCCTATGCAGAGGTTTAGCTCTGCTGTAGAGGTTTAGCACCGCTGCAGAGGTTATGTGTACATTGCTAATATTATGCCATGTTCTCTGCAGTAATGTGTTGGCAACGAGTGGAGTTTGGGTTGACATAAAATAGCCTTCAAGCTTTTGGAGTGATATGCTTAGTGGCTGAGCAACATTTTCTCTGAATGCAGCCCGACAATAGAGGCCACAGTAATCTAGGCCAGAAGTTTGGAGAAGGACAACATGGAGTAGAAGGATAGGCTACTTCTGCCCAATGCTCGGTAAGGAGAAGCACAACATGGAGTAGAAGGATAGGCTACTTCTGCCCAATGCTCGGTAAGGAGAAGGACAACATGGAGTAGAAGGATAGGCTACTTCTGCCCAATGCTCGGTAAGGAGAAGGACAACATGGAGTAGAAGGATAGGCTACTTCTGCCCAATGCTCGGTAAGGAGAAGGACAACATGGAGTAGAAGGATAGGCTACTTCTGCCCAATGCTCGGTAAGGAGAAGGACAACATGGAGTAGAAGGATAGGCTACTTCTGCCCAATGCTCGGTAAGGAGAAGGACAACATGGAGTAGAAGGATAGGCTACTTCTGCCCAATGCTCGGTAAGGAGAAGGACAACATGGAGTAGAAGGATAGGCTACTTCTGCCCAATGCTCGGTAAGGAGAAGGACAACATGGAGTAGAAGGATAGGCTACTTCTGCCCAATGCTCGGTAAGGAGAAGGACAACATGGAGTAGAAGGATAGGCTACTTCTGCCCAATGCTCGGTAAGGAGAAGGACATCTCAAGTAAATCTATTTCATATTAATTTGGAAGTGAATGTCAGATGGGGCCCAAATAAATGTATCAAACACACATTTCAATCTACACCAAATGTAAATGTGACATTTCTAAACTGAAGATTATAACTTCAAAACACTTTATTGCTCTTAAAACAGGAGACAGGTTGTACAGACAGAAGAACACAGTGAAGACAAGATTATTGACAAATAAATACTAAGTAAATGAATAAGTGCAAACAAACACAATGGAATAGGCCATGGAACAAAGGTCCATTACGTTATGGAACAAAGGTCCATTACGTTATGGAACAAAGGTCCATTACGTTATGGAATATAGGTCCATTACGTTATGGAACAAAGGTCCATTACGTTATGGAACAAAGGTCCATTACGTTATGGAATATAGGTCCATTATGTTATGGAATATAGGTCCATTATGTTATGGAACAAAGGTTCATTATGTTATGGAATATAGGTCCATTATGTTATGGAACAAAGGTTCATTATGTTATGGAATATAGGTCCATTACATGATGGAACAAAGGTCCATTACGTTATGGAATATAGGTCCATTACGTTATGGAATATAGGTCCATTATGTTATGGAATATAGGTCCATTACGTTATGGAATATAGGTCCATTATGTTATGGAATATAGGTCCATTATGTTATGGAACATAGGTCCATTATGTTATGGAATATAGGTCCATTATGTTATGGAACAAAGGTCCATTATGTTATGGAACATAGAGACACATTCACAATATGGCAACAACGCAACTCAACAATGACAACCACACAATATATTTGTATATTATCATTACGTCAAAAACGAAATGTTTGAAAACATTTCCAGGTGGTCATGATGAGAGAATGTTGCTTGATACAGTAAATATTTAGTTTTTATAAAAAATAAACATGTCCCATGCTTTATACTCATTATATACTCTTAAAATATAAGTTTTCGCTATTAGTTTTCTATGGAACATAACTACTATAAATGATACAGTACAGACATGTTTTCTCTTTTTTTACAAAACGGTGAAGAATTCGGAACCAAACTTCACACGTCAGTTAGTAATTTAAAAGTGTTTTCCAGGCTCACAAATATTCCAACTGTTTTACAATATGTACATCTTGAGTGTAGAATAACACAACTCCGCATAAAGAATTTCCATTGCAAAACATTATTGGCATAAGTAGCCTCCTCATATTTTTGTGGGTGTATATTCTTTCTTTCTCACTTCATAAAACTAGTAGTAACACTGTATCTGCCAACACCACTGGTAACTTGACCGTTTCTGCTTCTTGTAACTCCAAGAACAAAGGTAGAATTGGGGAAACATGCAAGCCAGTAGTGCAGTGAAAGAGTTCACGTGGCCTGGTATGAACAGTATCCTGTCAGAGTATAACAGTTACGGACAGAGTCTGAATAGTTTCTGTTGAGGTTAGCTGTAGGCTGCTTCCATCTCTGTGGTTTGACAACAGGATGAGACAGAAAGACGTTTTCAGACAGAAAACACAGTTGTCAGTTTTATTAAAATACATAGAAAACTACTTTGTGTGTTAGTGATTTATATATATCTCCTGTATTGCACAAGAGATAACAGCACATATAGAGAGCAAAAAGTATAACCCCATTGAATTCTTTGTGACACAGAATCCTGTAAAATTATTGTAGAGAAGAATATAGCAACTTGAATCTTTTCTAAGATGAAATAGTTTATCAAATGGAAGGTGTATGAGGAGTTTGTTTTCTAGAGCAGTGTTCAGTTGACTGAATGTCAACAAAACATGAACATAGATCATGTGTGAGCAGGAGCAAATGCTGAAGGCTGTGCAAAAGTAGAAGGCTAAGCTTGCTAAAGTGGATCTCTCATTTACAAGTGTTGATGTGCCGGTTTAGTGTGGATTGTGATTGTGGTGTGTGAGTACTGTGTGTATGTCTCTAACCAAGACAGCAATGTGAGGTTGACTACACTAAATACTGCAGAGCGGAGCTGCCTTCATTTCCTTCATGAAGAACATTGATCCTAACCAGCTGATTGGTTAGCTACTAGTGAGTTAGCGTTTCTGTTATGTCTGCCCACACTAGGTGTTACATACCGGTGGTTTTATTCTACAGATGAGTAAATGGCCCCCATGTTTGTTTTATATCAACCCAATTTAAATGTGTGGATTTTCCAATCTTACAGGAGGTACAATTTCCAACATTCTGAATGTGATGTATGTGATATTGTTGAGGTGCAGGTCATGACATTGTCCAGATGACCAACAGAACTTATTGTGTCACAACAGTTATAAAATTTAACAAACAAACACGTCAACTACTAACCCAGGCTTTGGACTACCTAATTCACAGAATTCGCTACTTTGACGTTTTCTCTGCGGTATTTTTCCCCAGAGCACATTAAAATGTCTGAAGATTTATTGTAGATGTATTACTCTTTATATTTGTTATACTCAATATCATTTTATATATTATTTTCATTATTTTCTATTCTCCACAAAATGGTATACTTTGCTAAAAAGATACAACTCAAATATACATCGAAAAGAATGAGAAGGATTTGTGTAATGTGAGAGTTGACATGGAGGAGTGGTTAGCCCTGTTTTCACCCAGCGTTTCAGAGGTGTCGGTCCTTGCACCTTTTGTACAGCGGTGCCCAGGCGTCTGTCTCTTATGCTAGAACACCACAGGGCCACTCTAGGCTGCAACTGCCACAGCCCCTGTAAACGCATAATGGAGCAGTTGCATTGCAATTTTTGCTGAGGATGGATCATTGCATGTCCTGTAAACAATAAATAACTACTGGACATTGGGAGTGTGGACCCAGCCACCCACACTCCCAACTGTCATATATGATTATTTACTAACTTCCACATTCTTTGTCTCTACTGGGTAGGCAGGGTTTTGATTGGGCGAGAGAGGGAGCCCATGTTGGTGGTGGTTGTAGTAACTTGGGGACTCATGCTCTTGTTAGGCAGACTACTGGAGTGGCCCATCGCCTCCTCGGCTGCACGCAACAGCAAAGTGTAATTGATAGCAACCTCTTCAACCTTCCTCAGCAGCTGCAGCCTTTGGGCCTCTGAACGCACCCCTCTAACCAGCTTGATGAAGGTCTGAGTCAGTTCGCAGAGGACCAGGAAGCTGGCCGTAACAACGCTCAGCATGCGAGTGGGGCTCTTCTCAACGCTCGCCACCCGCCGGCACGCTGCCCTGAACTCCTTGAAGCGCACTGCCAGCTCCTGCTTGTACTCGACGATCCGGGACGGCTGTAGACGGGATTCGTTATCCACCTGGGGAATGTTAGCACACTGACGCAGGATGGCTAGCAGCTCATTAGCATCCAGCTGGGCATTGAGGAAACCGTCCGGCAGGCTGAACGTCTTTCCTTGCAGGGATTCGACCCTCGCCAGGCTCCCCTCCAGAGTCCCGCATGCCCGGAGGTCGATCTCCTGTGTCTGCGGCTCTTCTTCTTCTTCTTCCTCTACTTCCTCCTCCTCCCCGCTGCAGCCCTCAGCGTGGAGAACCTGGAGCGTTTTGCTGACAATGGGCAAGGTCTGAGAGCCCAGCTGCATCCCAGGCAGGACCTGGAGGGTGGTGGAGTAGGAGAGCTCTTCTTTCTCGCTGCTCTCGTCTGCCGCTTCACACTTCCTGTAGCAGAAACAGAAAGAGCAGCACTTCTCCCTGTCATCACTGTCCTCGCTAGGCAGCCCCAGCAGTATCTCCGTCGGCGCCCCCTCTCTGCTCTCCCTCAGCAGCTCTTCTCCCTGGATGAAGAACACTCCTTTTTTCCCCTTTGCCTCTGCAGCAGTCGTGTGAGTTTGAGTTTGATTGTGAACGGGCTCCACGGTTGTTGGAAGCCTCGGCCCTGCGGCCCTCACTCGCTCCATCTCCTTCTCCAGGTTCTTGGCTTTGGGTTTGATCTCGGTGTACAGCTGGGTGCCTTCAGAGTTGTCCACCTCACCGATGCTATACCGCCTCTGGAGCTTCTTGTACTGCGGGGCGCCCATGCAGTCTGGTGTGCGAGACGTGCAGGTGGGCAAGCAGGAAGCCTGCTCCCCCCTGGGTTCCCGTGACTCCAGACTGGTCGAGCGGATTCGGGTGGTCTTGATCTCTAAGGTCTGAGGTCTCCTCTGACCTCCCTGGGGGTGAGGGGTTTTGGAGGTCGCTGGAGGGGTCTTGGAGAGGGGTCTCTCTCTGCCCCTATGCTGCTGTGTCTCTGCAATTGAGCCGACCGGCGTATCGGGCAGTCGGATGCCTCTGCACATCCTCTTGCAGTCGCAGCTGCGGCGTTGTTCTCTGGAGATTCCAGGGGCTTTTAGCACAGGACTTGTAAGGAGCTGGCAAGCACATGGGGTGCATGAGGGGACTGGCGAGGATCCCTGGGGTAGGTACTCGCCCCCAGACGATTTGGGCTTCAGAAGTTCTTCCAGAAACTCTAACTCGTACTGCCGGACCTTCTGGAGCTGGGCTCGGCGCTCATCAGTCTCCCGTCGAATCCGAGCTGGGAAGGTGGCCGACAGAAGGTTCTTGATACTTAGGAAGGGAGCGCTACGCTGGGCCTTCCCTTTACCGCCACCCTGGTTCTTGCTGTTGGCAGATGGGAGAGTGGAGACCTTGTCCACAGAGCAGGTAGGGTGTGTGGGGTCTCCCAGGAGAGGTAGTGTCTTCAGGGGGCATTTATGTGGCTCAGCTTGAGCTTTACCCTGGGACCTCTCTGCCTTGGCCTCTGCTGCTTCCTTCCTCTCAGCTTTCACAGGCATGTGTGGGGACTGGGAGTACTTGGTTGGGACCTGGGGTCTGGGCTTGGCCAAGATGGGGTCTGCTCCTGCTCCTCTCGCTGCGCTCTCTTTGCTGCTGGCCAGTTGGAGGCCTTTGGCACAAAGACGCTCATCATCTGTCGGGGAAGAGGAGTGGAACACCACCACCTTTTGGGTATGTGGATCCTTCAGTCTTAGCTGTGGCCCGGGTTCTCTAACTGGGCACGTGCAGAACAGGTCATCAATTGGCAAGAGGTCTTTAGAGCTTGAAGGCTTGATGGTCTTGCTAGAGGCAGTCTCGGCATCTTGGCACATGTTTGTGGGGCAAATCTTGGCGGAGGCAGTTCTGTCCACAGGCAAGAGAATGGGTAAGGCTTTGTTGGTAGTGTCTGGGCTCAGAGGCCCAGACTTCTTCCCCTTGACCCCCGCAGCGAAATTCGGGCTTAGTTTGCCCACAGCAGTACCGGGCAACCTCTGATCCTTGCCGACCTTAGGTGCCTGCCCTGGATCGGAGACTTTCAGCTCCTCAGGTGACTTCGCAGGGCGGTCTGGGGTGCACACTTTGGTGGGCTCTGGTTTTGCCTTCTTGCCTTCACTCGGCTCACTCTGCGTTGGGTCTTGGGTAACGTCACTCCCCTGCTCCACTGTGCTGAGACCTGGACTGGCAGTCTCCTGACCAGGGCTAAGCTTTAGGGGAACAGTCTTACTGAGGATCATTGGTTTCGAGGGGCAGCCGCTGCGGATCTGACCCATGGAGAATGCACCGCCTCCAATAGTCTGGGTGGTGCAGCCTGGTATGGCCAAGGGGAAGTCTCTGCGACTGAAGATACGCTCCTTGTTGATGTGGTGGGCCAGCAGGTAGGCCTGGTTCTGGTGCTGCTTCATGGCCGACACCATCTCTGAGACGTCTGTCAGCTCAGAGGAGTTGGTCTCGTGCCCTGAGTCTAGCGATGACTCAGGCGTAATGGCCGCCAACACAATCAACCCTATGGAAAGAAAGAAAACACAAGACACTATCAGGGTCACACGGGCGTCATACAATATCACAGACAGATGGAAAACAGTCATTGATTTCTGAAAGATGGCACATCAAATACACTGTTTCTAAGTACTTACACTTGTAAAAATCTCTTGATGTTTCTTTTAAAGCTCTGCTAACCGTCTGTGAGTAAAACCTTGTTTTGCATCAAACTGAATTTTAATGAAGACTGAGTGAACTCTTGTGTTTCTCTTGCTATCAAAAGATACAACACAAGAGACTATGTTCAGTATCAAGCAGTATGCTGTAAAACAACACATCAAAACAAAGTATTTTTGTTCCTGTTTTGGGATGTTAAAGCTTTGAACTTGAAATATGCTGTCAATCCAGCCCCAATTCATCAGGGCATGGACTCAACAAGTTGTCTAAAGTGTTCCACAGGGATACTGGCCCATGTTGACTCCAATGCTTCCCACAGTTGTACACACGGGAAACTGTTGAGCGTGAAAACCCCTGCAGCATTGCAATTTTTGACACACTCAAACCAGTGTGCCTGGCAGCTACTACAATATCCCGTTCAAGGCACTTCAATATTTTGTCTTGCCCATTAACCCTCTGAATGACACATATACACAATCCATGTCTCAAGGCTTAAAAATCCTTCTTTAACCTGTCTCCTCCCCTTCATCTACACTGAAGTGTACAAAACATTAGGAACACCTGCTCTTTCCATGACAGACTGACCAGGTGAAGATATGATCCCTTATTGATGTCACTTGTTCAATCCACTTTAATCATTGTACGTGTGTCATTCAGAGGGTGAATGGGCAAGACAAAAGATTTAAGTGCCTTAGAACGGGGTATGGTAGTAGGTGCCAGGCGCACTGGTTTGAGTGTGTCAAGAACTGCAATGCTTCATGCTTTTTCACACTCAACAGTTTCCAGTGTGTACAACTGTGGGAAGCATTGGAGTCAACATGGGCCAGCATCCCTAAGGGAAAGCTTTCAACACTTCCATGCCCTGACGAACTGTAAAGGGCAAAAGAGGGTGCAACTGAATACTAATGTTTTGTACACTCAGTGTATAAAAATATGTCAAAGTGCCCTTTAGTAGTCACTGTGCCCTAAAATGAACCATTAGCATTGAAAGGAGCCCTTGGTGGTTAGATTAGACTCTCTATATGAGAAGAAGTCCATATAGCATGACACGGCATGTTGACCTGTGGTCTGAGCTGGCTGTTGGGGGTGATGGGGGAAGTCCTCTGATGCAGCTAGGGCTTCCAGGGCCTGCAGAGTGGACACCAGAGCATCATCCAGCTCCTGGGCATGGTCCCGTACTGTCCTCGTGGCCACGTTGTCTATCAACGTCACCGGGACATCCTCTGGAGCTGGTACCACTTCCTTGGAAGAAGCCTTGGCAGAGCTCTTGCTGACTGCAGCCCCGGTTGCAGGGCTTGGACGGGTGACAGGGTTGGGTCGAGACTTCCGTCCTCTCTTGGCGTCATCTTCGTCCGAGCTGTTGTCCCTGAACCCAGGTGGAGGAGCAGCAATGGCCGGCGAGGGCAGCTGCAGCTTTCTTCCTACGTCCTCCACCTCTTCCTCCTCCTCCTCTTCATTCCCCGGGGGAGGCAGGGCCATCAGGTCTACTGCACCTCCATCGCAGGAGGCACAGGCGCTGGAGCACTGCTTCGATGAGGCGCCGCTGCGTCCACCGTTCAAGGCCACAGCCACTCCCTCTGCCCTCAACCTGGCCTTGCAGGAGTCACAGAAGAACCGTGTAGCTCGCTGGGACTGCCCCATGGTTTGGGCTCTGCTCCTGAAGACCACTGAGCTCTCCTGGATGGGGCTTTCCGGCCTCCCGCCGATCCTCTCCGTTTTCTGCAGCGTCGGGTCAGACTTGGTACGTGGCCGCCCTGGTGCCTCTTGGGAAATTAAGTTCTCGTTGACGTCGAGCTCGGGTTCTGCCTGCATTTGGAGCTCCTGCAGCTGTTGTTGCTCCCGGAGATGGATGTGGCAAAGACCCAGGTGTTGGGACTCTGCGGGCTGTGGGGCGGTCGCTGTAATCTGAGACTGGGACCCTGGGTCCCTCGTATGGGGTCTTTCCCTCTCGTCCCCTCGTCGGTCCCCACTGGACGCTGCTGTGGTGCCGGAGCGCGGGTGGGCGTGGTGGGAACCTCTGTAATCTGCGGACAGAATTGTCAGAGCAGTTGAGAGGCTGAGAGGTGAGGAATCGCATGGGAGGATGGAGTGGGTCCTTATGGGAAAATAGAGGAGAAGGCTGGTGGATTTTTTCAGTGATGGATGCTGGAGACTGGAGTTGGAGGTAAGTCTGGTGGGATGTTATGGGACGTAGCGGCCTTCCTCTCATGCAGGCACACCACCACAGCAGATGGAAACAGAGCTGTGAATGTTTGAATATTACATGTATATTTCACAGAAAAAAAGCAAGCCAAAACCACAAAATGTTACCCTATGCAAGGAAAAGGGAGAGAATAGTCCGATGAAGATGAGATCTCAGGATGGAGATGGGAGGAGCGACAGCAGAGGTGATTGGTAGCTGTTGATATGGCTTAGGTCTGGATGCACATATGCATTATGGAGAAGCAGGTCTCAGTCCAGTTGGATTGAGTAGAGTTGGTTGCAGTATAATGGTTTACATGCAATGCCTCACACTTGCAGACACACACTAAAACCTGTAAATGGAATCCTTGAGATGCAAACTGATATTCAGTCAATGTGCCTTTGGATACGGAGTTTGGATGTTGAGTTTTATTGATAGAAAATGTAGCCAAAGCAAAGAATATGGAAAGGATTTTAACCGTAAATGATTATTATTATTTTTTTTCAGTTTTATCTAAAGCTAATAATAATGGAATCCTATAACAACCTCCCGAAACACTAGACCTACAGATCCATTTCTTAAACAACAGATATTGTAAATATACAGTTTCATTGCAAGTCCTAACTAGCAGTATAAATCAAGGAGGTGACTACTAACATACCTGCCTTGATCATATAAGACTGACCAGGTGTCCGGTAGTAGATGGTTCGTTTGGGATCCACAAACAGCTTGTAGTAGCCGGAGATGAGACAGGCGAAGTTACTGGCATCAGGCCACTCCATCAACAGGACCAGAGGCTGCATGGGTGGGAGTGGATAATTACGTTTTGGATGTAGATTTCTTTATTGTCCAATTGTACACAAGGTCCAACGGAAATGTATCTTCTGCTTTATCCAATGATGTACAGTGCATTAGGAAAGTATTCAGACCCCCTTGACTTTTTCCATATTTTGTTACGCTACAGCCTTATTCTAAAAATTATTGAATTATTTTTATTCCTCATCAATCTACACACAATACCCCATAAAGTGAAAACAGGTTTTTAGAAATTGTTGCAAATGTATAAAAAATTAAAACAGAAATACCTTATTTACATAAGTATTCAGACCCTTTGCTATGAGACTCAAAAATGAGCTCAGGTGCATCCTGTTTCCATTGATCATCCTTGAGATGTTTCTACAAATTGATTTTAGTCCACCTGGGGTAAATTCAATTGATTGGACATACGGTCCAAGAGTTGACAGTGCATGGCAGGGCAAAAACCATGCCATGAGGTCGAAGGAACTGTCCGTAGAGCTCCGAGACAGGATTGTGTCGGGGCACAGATCTGGGGAAGGGTACCAAACACTTCTGCAGCATTGAAGGTCCCCAAGAATACAGTGGCCTCGATCATTCTTAAATGGAAGAAGTTTAGAACCACCAAGACTCTTCCTAGAGCTGGCCGCACGGCCAAACTGAGCAACCAGGGGAGAAGGGCATTGGTCAGGGCGGTGATCAAGAACCCGATGGTCACTCTGACAGAGCTCCAGAGTTCCTCTGTGGAAATAGGAGAACCTTCCAGAAGGACAACCATCTCTGCAGCACTCCACCAATCAGGCCTTTATGGATGGTAGAGGGGCCAGACATGACAGCCCACTTGGAGTTCACCAAAAGGACCTTAAAGGACTCTCAAAACATGAGAAACAAGATTCTCTGTTCTGATGAAACCAAGATTGAACTCGTTGGTCTGAATGCCAAGCGTCTCGTCTGGAGGAAACCTGGCACCATCCCTATGGTGAAGCATGGTGGTGGCAGCATGATGCTGTGCAGATGTTTTTCAGTGGCAGGAACTAGGAGACTAGTCAGGATCGAGGGAAAGATGAACGGAGCAAAGTACAGAGAGATCCTTGATGAAAACCTGCTCCAGAGGGCTCAGGATCTCAGACTTGGGCGAAGGTTCACCTTCCAACAGGTCAATGACCCTGAGCACACAGCCAAGACAACGCAGGAGTGGCTGTGATAGAAAAATTACATATTTACCTGGTTTGTTTGATATTAATAGTTAGCAATAATAGTTAACAAATAGGATATTTCTGTTTTGTTTAATTCTGTGTTTTCATATGCTCCACTCTAGTTCCCTGCAGCTAATTTGGGCGTATGGTCACCAGAGATGACTTGAGCTGACAAATTAGTTAAAGACTGCATTACGTAGACAAGATGTGGTGGGTGTAACCGAGATAGAGATAGCCAGGAGGAGTTTAGAACAATTCCTCATTGTCTCAAAATCATCCTTGCATCTGGGAAACTAAACCAGGGTGGGGTTAAGACAACAACCCACGTGCAGATAACAACAGGATGAACCCAGAGTGGCTTACGATGCTCCTTGGTCTGCATGAGGGGGGTTAAACCAACCATGACTGAGCATTGTTAGTGTCAGCTATATATAGAACTCTGCATTTGTGTAAAGGTTAGGTTACTCGGTCCAACACTCAAGCGTGGGAGGGTCGACCAGCCTCATTATTGCAATAAGTATTTGATATTAAATAAAGATGATTGTTTGAAGAAATGACCAAATCTCTCTGAAAATAGCTGTGCAGCGACGCTCCCCATCCAACCTGACAGAGCTTGAGAGGATCTGCAGAGATGATCGGGAAAAACTCCCCAAATACAGATGTGCCAAGCTTGTAGCGTCATACCCAAGAAGACTCGAGGCTGAAATTGCATCAACAAAGTACTGAATACATATGTAAATGTGATATTTCCGTTTTTTTATTTGTAGCAATTTGCTAAAATTGATAAAAACAGTTTTTGCTTTGACATTATGGGGTATTGTGTGTAGATTGACGAAGGGGGAAAAAACTATTTAGTCCATTTTAGAATAAGGCTGTAACGTAACAAAATGTGGAAAAAGTCGAGAGGTCTGAATACTTCCTGAATGCCCTATGTATTGGCTTTATCTCAGCCCCTCCGAAACACACACATCTTCATACACAGAGGATGGAAATGAGTTTGGAGGCTTCAATAAAGCATTTTACTGTATATTTAATATAATGACCATACCGGTACTTCAACTTGGTTTATCTCACAGGTTTGACTTAATTGAATTTGAAAGGAATTCTTCTGTGCAGCGAAAAATCTATGTTTGGTACCATGGCCTACTAGTATGGTGCAATGAGTTCCACCCTGAGCTTCATAATGTCCTTCTAGATCTATAGTTGTACATGTGTTCAATCTGTCACATACCTTGGCCTCCTGTATGGCCACCTCTACGCGGGCAACGCCCTGGTTCTCCCGGTGCAGCTGTATCTTAGCAACGCGACTGAACTCTGTCAGAACCGTGGTCAGGTTGTTCTTCAGGTCGATCACATGACCGATGCCGTGCCGCGGACCCACCAGCAGCGTAGTGGCCGACTGCTTCTCATCCTGTGGATCAATCAGTCAATCAATCAATCAATCAATCAATCAATCAATCAATCAATCAATCAATTCTATTAACACAGAGAGAGCTCTGAATTCATGGAACAACAGCATAGAACTTAATTCAGAAACATGCATTCTTCAAAATTATATGTACTGTAGTATATGTATACACATGTACAGTGGGGCAAAAAAGTATTTAGTCAGCCACCAATTGTGCAAGTTCTCCCACTTAAAAAGATGAGAGAGGCCTGTAATTTTCATCATAGGTACACTTCAACTATGACAGACAAAACAAGAAAAAAAAATCCAGAAAATCACATTGTAGGATTTTTAATGAATTTATTTGAAAATTATGGTGGAAAATAAGTATTTGGTCAATAACAAATGTTTATCTCAATACTTTGTTATATACCCTTTGTTGGCAATGACAGAGGTCAAACGTTTTCTGTAAGTCTTCACAAGGTTTTCACACACTGTTGCTGGTATTTTGGCCCATTCCTCCATGCAGATCTCCTTTAAAGCAGTGATGTTTTGGGGCTGTTGCTGGGCAACACAGACTTTCAACTCCCTCCAAAGATTTTCTATGAGGTTGAGATCTGGAGACTGGCTAGGCCACTCCAGGACCTTGAAATGCTTCTTACGAAGCAACTCCTTCGTTGCCCGGGCGGTGTGTTTGGGATCATTGTCATGCTGAAAGACCCAGCCACGTTTCATCTTCAATGCCCTTGCTGATGGAAGGAGGTTTTCACTCAAAATCTCACGATACATGGCCCCATTCATTCTTTCCTTTACACGGATCAGTCGTCCTGGTCCCTTTGCAGAAAAACAGCCCCAAAGCATGATGTTTCCACCCCCATGCTTCACAGTAGGTAGGGTGTTCTTTGGATGCAACTCAGCATTCTTTGTCCTCCAAACACGACGAGTTGAGTTTTTACCAAAAAGTTCTATTTTGGTTTCATCTGACCATATGACATTCTCCCAATTTTCTTCTGGATCATCCAAATGCTCTCTAGCAAACTTCAGATGGGCCTGGACATGTACTGGCTTAAGCAGGGGGACACATCTGGCACTGCAGGATTTGAGTCCCTGGCGGCGTAGTGTGTTACTGATGGTAGGCTTTGTTACTTTGGTCCCAGCTCTCTGCAGGTCATTCACTAGGTCCCCCCGTGTGGTTCTGGGATTTTTGCTCACCGTTCTTGTGATCATTTTGACCCCACGGGGTGAGATCTTGCGTGGAGCCCCAGATCGAGGGAGATTATCAGTGGTCTTGTATGTCTTCCATTTCCTAATAATTGCTCCCACAGTTGATTTCTTCAAACCAAGCTGCTTACCTATTGCAGATTCAGTCTTCCCAGCCTGGTGCAGGTCTACAATTTTGTTTCTGGTGTCCTTTGACAGCTCTTTGGTCTTGGCCATAGTGGAGTTTGGAGTGTGACTGTTTGAGGTTGTGGACAGGTGTCTTTTATACTGATAACAAGTTCAAACAGGTGCCATTAATACAGGTAACGAGTGGAGGACAGAGGAGCCTCTTAAAGAAGAAGTTACAGGTCTGTGAGAGCCAGAAATCTTGCTTGTTTGTAGGTGACCAAATACTTATTTTCCACCATAATTTGCAAATAAATAAATTAAAAATCCTACAATGTGATTTTCTCATTTTGTCTGTCATAGTTGAAGTGTACCTATGATGACAATTACAGGCCTCTCTCATCTTTTTAAGTGGGAGAACTTGCACAATTGGTGGCTGACTAAATACTTTTTTGCCCCACTGTATGTAGTATCAGTTTGGAGTTGACTATACTTGTTATATCAGTTTGGATGTCTGGCCTGGGATGCTACAAGGCTACAGGAAAACATAAACATGAGCTGTACCTTGACATAAGAGAAATTCATCATAAAGGAGTGGGACTCATATACTATAATGTGGGAATACGATATGGGCATGTTTATAAGAGAATGTTGCCATTACTAGTCCGACGGTGTGGAACAGCAAGCCTCCAAAGGGCGGAAGATCGTTGAGCACACGCATGTACTGCAGCTTTCCCTGGAGAGGAGGGACCTGTCAGTAGACACAACACAACACTCAAGGGCCCAGTCTCAATAGTCTAGTGGCTTCCTCTACTCGTTTCCTCTCCTTGATCTGCACTAACATCACAGGTGAAATTAAAAACCTAGTTGTATTTGTATTTGTTTTTATTATGGATCCCCATTAGCTGCTGCCAAAGCAGCAGCTACTCTTCCTGGGGTCCAGCAAATTTAAGGCAGTTTATACAATTTAAAAAACATTACAATACATTCACAACACATTGTGTGCCCTCAGGCCCCTACTCCACCACATATCTACAGTACTAAATCGATGTGTATGTATAGTGTGTATGTTATCGTGTGTGTGTGTGTGTATGCATGTGTCTGTGCCAATGTTTGTGTTACTTCACAGTCCCCGCTGTTCCATAAGGTGTTTTTTAATCTGTTTTTTTTATCTAATTTTACTGCTTGTGTCAGTTTCTTGATGTGGAATAGAGTTCCATGTAGTCATGGCTCTATGTAGTACTGTGTGCCTCCCATAGTCTGTTCTGGACTTGGGGACTGTGAAGAGACCTCTTGTGGCAGGTCTTGTGGGGTATGCATGGGTGTCTGAGCTGTGTGCCAGTAGTTTAGACAGACAGCTCGGTGCATTCAACATGTCAATACCTCTCATAAATAAAAGTAGTTATGAAGTCAATCTCTCCTCCACTTTCAGCCAGGAGAGATTGACATGCATATTATTAATATTAGCTCTCTGTGTACATCCAAGGGCCAGCCGTGCTGCCCTGTTCTGAGCCAATTGCAATTTTCCTAAGTCCTTTTTTGTGACACTTGAACACACGACTGAACAGTAGTCAAGGTGCAACAAAACTAGGGCCTGTAGGACCTGCCTTGTTGATAGTGTTGTTAAGAAGGCAGAGCATTGCTTTATTATAGACAGACTTCTCCCCATCTTAGCTACTACTGCATCAATGTTTTGACCATGACAGTTTACAATCTAGGGTTACTCCAAGCAGTTTAGTCATCTCAACTTGCTCAATTTCCAACATTATTTATTACAAGATTTAGTTGAGGTTTAGGGTTTAGTGAGTGTTTTGTTCCAAATACAATGCTTTTAGTTTTAGAAATATTTAGGACTAACTTATTCCTTGCCACCCACTCTGAAACTAACTGCAGCTCTTTGTTGAGTGTTGCAGTCATTTCAGTCGCTGTAGTAGCTGATGTGTATAGTGTTGAGTCATCCGCATATTTTACATCTGCTCCTGCTATGCCCTCTGGTGTTCATCCGGTGTCTTCTTGACCTGCAGTTACTCCCCCTGTACTCTCTCTATCTCTCTCTCTCCCTCTCCCTCTCTGTGTGATTCTGTGGTTGGAGACAGGTGTGCTGGAGTCAGAGTAGATCCCTACCAGCTGCAACTCGTTCCATATCAAGACCTCTACAAATACTCAGTCTTGCCTGTCTCCTGTTCCACATCTCACCACCACCACCTTGGATTCCCCTCAGGACCTGTTTACCCTGTTCTACTCAGCCAACACCAACCTGTCTCCACATCTGGTTTTTCTGCAACTCATCCAAGCTACCCCGGATCTGCACTCCATATCTCTCTGTGCAACAAATATTTTGGGTCATTCATCCCCGTTTCCTCATCTGCGTCTGCTCTTGGGTTCCCCGGTGTCGCTCCGCTTAACAGCATACATAGACACTCTGGCTTTAATGAAAGTCAGTGGCATGTTGTTAGTAAAAATTGAAAAAAGCAAGGGCCTAAACAGCTACCCTGGGGAATTCCTGATTCTACCTGGATTATATTTGAGGAGCTTCCATTAAATAACATCCTCGGTGTTCTGTTAGACAAGTAACTCTTTATCCACATTATAGCAGGGGGTGTAAAGCATACACATGTTTTTCCAGCAGCAGACTGATCGATAATGTCCAAAGCTGCACTTAAGTCTAACAAGACAGCCCCCACAATAATTTTATCATCAATTTCTCTCAGCCAATCATCATTTGTGTAAGTGCTGTGCTTGTTGAGTGTCCTTCCCTATAAGCATGCTGAAATTCTGTTGTCAATTTGTTTACTGTGAAATAGCATTGTATCTGGTCAAACACAACTTTTCTCCAAAAGTTAAGGGTTGGTAACAGGTTGATTGGTCAGCTATTTGAGCCTGTAAAGGGGGCTTTACTATTCTTAGGTAGCGGAATTACTTTAGCTTCCTTCCAGGCCTGAGGGCAAACACTTTTTAGTAGGCTTAAATTGAAGATGTGGCAAATAGGAGTGACAATGTCGTCTGCTATTATCCTCAGTCATTTTCCATCCAGATTGTCAGACCCGGTGGCTTGTCATTGTTGATAGACAACAATACTTTTTTCACCTCTTCCACGCTGACTTTACGGAATTCAAAAGTACAATTCTTGTCTTTCAAAATTTGGTCCGATATACTTGGATGTGTAGTGTCAGTGTTTGTTGCTGGCATGTCATCCCTAAGTTTGCTTATCTTGCCAATGAAAAAGTAAATCATGTAGTTTGCAATATCAGTGGGCTTTGTGATGAATGATTCAATGTTTTTTCCCCCAAAATTTAATTTCAAGCTTTTTACTATCATTCTTTATATAATTTTTTTGTTTTTATTTTTTATTTTTATGTGTTATTTTTATTTAGTTTAGTCACATGATTTCTTAATTTGCAGTATGTTTGCCAATCTGCCAGACTTAATTGCCATACCTTTTGCCTCATCCCTCTCAACCACACACTTTTTCAATTCCTCATCAATCCAAGGGGATTTAACAGTTGTTACAGTAATTTTCTTAATGGGCGCGTGCTTATTAGTAACTGGAATAAGTAGTTTCATAAATGCGTCAAGTGCAGCGTTTGGTTGCTCCTCTTACACACCACAGACCAGCAAATATTCTTTACATCAACATATGAATCACTACAAAACTTATTGTATGACCTCTTATACACTATATTAGGCCCAGCCTTTGGAACTTTGGTTTTCCTAGATATGGCTATTATATTGTGATCATTACATCCTATGGATTTGGATACTGCTTTAAAGCAAATATCTGCAGCATTAATAAAGATGTGATTAATACATGTTGATGATATAATTCCTGTGCTGTTTGTAACTACCCTGGTAGGTTGACTGACAACCTGATCCAGTTTGCAGACACTGATTACAGTTTGAAGTTTATTCTTGATTGGGCAGCTTGATGATAGCCAGTCAATATTTAAATCACCCAGAAAATATATTTCTCTGTTGAGATCACATACACTATCAAGCATTTCACACATATTATCCAGATACTGACTGTTAGCACTTGGTGGTCTATAGCAGCTTCCCACCAGAATGGGCTTTAGGTGAGGCAAATGAACCTGTAGCCATATTACTTCAACAGTATTTAACATGAGATCGTCTCTAATATTTACAGGAATGTGGTTCTGAATATAAACAGCAACACCGCCTCCGTTGGCATTTCTCTCTTTTCAGTAGATGTTAGAACCATGTATTGCTACCACTGTTTCATCAAAGGTATTATCTAAGTGAGTTTCAGAGATAGAATATGAATGTCATCTGTTACAAGCAAGTTATTGACTTCATGGACCTTGTTTCTCAGGCTACATATGTTAATATGGGCTATTTTTAGCACTTTTCTGGGTTGATTGATTGTTTTTAATGCTTTATTGAGAAGCCTATCAGAGGTAGACTTACTCATGTTATTTACATTGGAGCTGAAGTGGTCTTACTACTATTGCACACCGCCTCAGTGCTAACAGTGTAACTCTGGTTTATAGGCTTATGATTACTGCTTACAATAGCTGTAGGATAAACAGAAGTATTCGGTGCAATTAGGGGTACAAACATTTAATTACTTACATTGCGTTTGCCAACGCCCCTAAGATCATGTACATTTGATGCAGCATTATGACGACTCATTGTCACAACGGTAGGGATTAACTGAGCTGGTCTTGGATCATTTACCAGTCATTGTTTCAACGCAGCCTTGAAATGCGTAAACAGAGTCCAGGAGCCAAGTGGGCATCCTCCGTATTGCTTTCACTTATCTTGTGATTTCAGATCAGTGATGAAGAAGAGGAGACGAGGAGGAGAAGCCACTTAATACGGTTGAGATTCACCCAAGGATGACAAGACGGACAGGGTCGCTAGCTCCTGCTATTGAGATTCACCCAATGATGACCAGTGGATTCTCGCCTACAGAACTGTACATGTCCTGTTGGTGGCACTGTTTCACCATGTAAAGGGACATCAGCACACTGTTTAAACACGTTTGAAACGCCACAGCCAGTCAGAAGATAAACTGCTTAACTGAGAGTGCAAGATGAAAGGTACAATGAATCTGAAATACTTAGTGTTATAGCTATGCTGTATCTAGAGAATATTTACTGATCGGAAGGTCATTGTGTGACAGAGAGGAGAGATCACCTTGTTGCCGGAGGGCGGCAGATGCTGATAGGTCTTGAGCAGCTGTGACAGGGTCTTACACACATTCTTCTCCTTGATGGTGGGAAGTAGAGTGAGGGGGAGGAAAGGTTCCAGACCCCACTCCTTCCTGGGAATGGAAAGAAAGAAAGAGAGGAGGGGTTAGAGTAGAGAGCAAAGGGAGAGAGGAAGAAAGAAATAGAGAGCGAGAGATAGAGAGAGATGGTATAATCAGTCAGATGCTGACAGCTGTGGGACCATGTCTAAATCTCAGGGAGAGACCCCCAGGGAAGACTCGAGGGCTACGTCCCAAATGGCACCCTATTCCCTTTATAGCCTTGTGGGCCCTGGTCAAAGGTAGTGCACTATATAGGGAATAGGGTGCCAGTTGGGAAACAATCAAAGACTCAAGGAGCTACTGCTCCTATTTTCAGTCACACTGACAGGGTTGACAAGGCCCCCCTCAGAGTCAGACTCAGACAGGAGGCAGAACACTGGCTCTACTCTGTCTGTGTGACTGATGACTTGCGATGAACGTCATTTCATTGTATTCCCTCACACACTATGTGGTTGTTTTCTAGTTGAATGGACTGATTGTATGTCACTCTGGATAAGAGTATCTGCTAAATTAGTAAAATGAATGAATATCTGTCTGTCAGAGTGAGTTAGTTATCTGGTATAATGTCTGTCTGTCAGAGTGAGTTAGTTATCTGTTATAATGTCTGTTAGAGTGAGTTAGTTATCTGGTATAATGTCTGTCAGAGTGAGTTAGTTATCTGGTATAATGTCTGTCTGTTAGAGTGAGTTAGTTATCTGGTATAATGTCTGTCTGTCAGAGTGAGTTAGTTATCTGGTATAATGTCTGTCAGAGTGAGTTAGTTATCTGGTATAATGTCTGTCTGTCAGAGTGAGTTAGTTATCTGGTATAATGTCTGTCAGTCAGAGTGAGTTAGTTATCTGGTATAATGTCTGTCTGTCAGAGTGAGTTAGTTATCTGGTATAATGTCTGTCTGTTAGAGTGAGTTAGTTATCTGGTATAATGTCTGTCTGTCAGAGTGAGTTAGTTATCTGGTCATGTCTGTCTGTCAGAGTGAATTAGTTATCTGGTATAATGTCTGTCAGAGTGAGTTAGTTATCTGGTATAATGTCTGTCTGTCAGAGTGAGTTAGTTATCTGGTATAATGTCTGTCTGTTAGAGTGAGTTAGTTATCTGGTATAATGTCTGTCTGTCAGAGTGAGTTAGTTATCTGGTCATGTCTGTCTGTCAGAGTGAGTTAGTTATCTGGTCATGTCTGTCTGTCAGAGTGAGTTAGTTATCTGGTATAATGTCTGTCTGTCAGAGTGAGTTAGTTATCTGGTATAATGTCTGTCAGAGTGAGTTAGTTTTCTGGTATAATGTCTGTCTGTCAGAGTGAGTTAGTTATCTGGTATAATGTCTGTCTGTCAGAGTGAGTTAGTTATCTGGTACTGTCTGTCAGTTAGATTGATCTACACTATACAAAAATATAAACACATGCAACAGTTTCAAAGATTTTACTAAGTTACAGCTCACGTAAGTAAATCATTCAATTGAAATAAATAAATTAGGCCCTATTCTATGGTTTTCACGTCTGGGAATACAGCTAAGCATCTGTTGGTCACATGTAGGGGCTTGGATCAGAAAACCAGCCAATATCTGGTGCCTCAAGCAGCGTGAAACATCTCCTTCACATATAGTTGATCAGGCTGTTGATTGTGGGCTGTGAAATGTGGTCCCACTCCTCTTTAATGGCTGTGTGAAGTTGCTGAATATTCGTGGGAACTGGAACATGCACTGTTGTACACGTCGATCCAGAGCATCCCAAACATGCTCAGGCCATGGAAAAACTGGGAAGTGTTCAGCTTCTAGGAATTGTGTACAGATTCTTGTAACATGGGGCCGTGCATTATCAAGCTGAAACATGAGATGATGGAGGTGGACGAATGGCACCACAATGGGCCTCAGGATCTCGTCACGGTATCGCTGTGCATTCAAATTGACATTGATAAAATGCAACTGTGTTTGTTTTCCGTAACTTATGCCTGCCCATACCATAACCCCACCGCCACCATGGGGCACTCTGTTCACAACGTTGACATCAGCAAAACGCTCGCCAACACGTCGCCATACACGCTGTCTGCCATTTGCCACGTACAGTTGAAACTGGGATTCATCCGTGAAGAGCACACTTCTCCAGCGTGCCACTGGCCATCGAAGGTTGGCATTTGCCCACTGAATTCGGTTACGGCGCCAAACTTCAGTCAGGTCAAGACCCTGGTGAGGATGACGAGCATGCAGATGAGCTTCCCTGAGACAGTTTCTGACAGTTTGTGAAGAAATTCTTCGGTTGTGAAACCCACAATTTAATGAGCTGTCCGGGTGGCTGGTCTCAGGCGATCCTGCAGGTGAAGAAGCCGGATGTGGAGGTGGCTTATGGTAGAGAAATTAACATGAAATTATCTGGCAACAGCTCGGGTGGATATTCCTGCAGTTAGCATGCTAATTGTACGCTCCTTCAAAACATCTGTGGCATTGTGTTGTGTGTCACAACTTCACATTTTAGAGTGGCCTTTTATTTTATACATGTGTAATGATCATGCTGTTTAATCAGCTTCTTGATATGCCACACCTGTCAGGGGGTTGGATTATCTTGGCAATGGAGAAATGCTCACTAACAGGGATGTCAACAAGTTTGTGCACAATTTGAGAGAAACATTTCTGGGATATTTTATGTCAGTTCATGAAACATTGGACCAACACTTTACATGTTGAATTTATATTTTTGTTCAGTACAGTTATCTGGGAATGTCTGTCTGTCAGAGTGATCTAGTTATCTGGTAAGTTGGGGATATAAGTAAATGTGTGGCCCAAGGGAATTTTAATTCTAAAAGGAATTTATTGGTGTCAGAGTGACTTGAGCTCATGGTTTGAGTGGTTTCTGCTTTTAATATTAGATGGATTAATTATGGATAATTTTGATATACTTTTAGAACTCAGCTGGATACCACACTTCAGCATATTAGAGCTAAGACATTTTTTATGAAACATAATGGAATACGGAGACACACATTTCGTTCTGTGAAGTGTCTGAGTAATGAGTCATGCAGCTGAGCGATCCATTTTGTCGTCAGACACACACACACACACACACACACACTTACTCCACATTCTTGAGCGAGATCTTCTGATTGGGTCTGGCCGATGACACTGTGATGTAGATATGAAGCGCCGCCAGCCGCAGTGTGACGTCAGACTTCCAGTCCATGCCGAAGCGCTCTTTGATGACGTCATTGCGACTCTGTGGTGGGAGTAATGTTATTCAGGTTATACAGTTTTAGGCACAGCTTTAAGCTATAACATAGATGGATTTCCTTGTCAGGAACTTCATCCAACAATCTTATGCAAAGGGGGGGAGACAGAGGAATATTGAAGTTGCACTGATTGCTTCATTGATTTGTGTTGGACGAGACGTGAAACTGGTTTTGCTACATTTATATACCATCTTGGTATGGCAGAATCTCTAGCGTTTGAAATTGACTATAATTCCATTCTAGAATGAGATGGAGAAGGACACACATCTGGAACTACTCATGTATGCCAGCGGTTCTAATCCTTCAGTTGGCTCAGCTGAGGGGCTCCGCTGCAGAAAGAACCCCTTGACGATCCAAACAGAATCATGAGGTTTGTAACCATGGTATCCCCACCTAGAGGTACCCAAAGGCTGTATCCTCACCTAGAGGTACCCGAAGGCTGTATCCCCACCTAGAGGTACCCGAAGGCTGTATCCCCACCTAGAGGTACCCGAAGGCTGTATCCTCACCTAGAGGTACCCGAAGGCTGTATCCCCACCTAGAGGTACCCGAAGGCTGTATCCTCACCTAGAGGTACCCGAAGGCTGTATCCTCACCTAGAGGTACCCGAAGGCTGTATCCCCACCTAAAGGTACCCGAAGGCTGTATCCTCACCTAGAGGTACCCGAAGGCTGTATCCCCACCTAGAGGTACCCGAAGGCTGTATCCCCATCTAAAGGTACCCGAAGGCTGTATCCCCACCTAGAGGTACATGAAGGCTGTATCCCCACTTAGAGGTACCCGAAGGCTGTATCCTCACCTAGAGGTACCCGAAGGCTGTATCCCCACCTGTATGTAGAGGTACCCGAAGGCTGTATCCTCACCTAGAGGTACCCGAAGGCTGTATCCTCACCTAGAGGTACCCGAAGGCTGTATCCCCACCTGTATGTAGAGGTACCCGAAGGCTGTATCCCCACCTAGAGGTACCTGAAGGCTGTATCCTCACCTAGAGGTACCCGAAGGCTGTATCCTCACCTAGAGGTACCCGAAGGCTGTATCCCCACCTAGAGGTACCCGAAGGCTGTATCCTCACCTAGAGGTACCCGAAGGCTGTATCCTCACCTAGAGGTACCCGAAGGCTGTATCCCCACCTAGAGGTACCCGAAGGCTGTATCCCTACCTAGAGGTACCCAAAGGCTGTATCCTCACCTAGAGGTACCCGAAGGCTGTATCCCCACCTAGAGGTACCCGAAGGCTGTATCCCCACCTAGAGGTACCCGAAGGCTGTATCCCTACCTAGAGGTACCCGAAGGCTGTATCCTCACATAGAGGTACCCGAAGGCTGTATCCCCACCTAGAGGTACCCGAAGGCTGTATCCCCACCTAGAGGTACCCGAAGGCTGTATCCCCACCTAGAGGTACCCGAAGGCTGTATCCCCACCTAGAGGTACCCGAAGGCTGTATCCCCACCTAGAGGTACCCGAAGGCTGTATCCCTACCTAGAGGTACCCGAAGGCTGTATCCCTACCTAGAGGTACCCGAAGGCTGTATCCTCACCTAGAGGTACCCGAAGGCTGTATCCTCACCTAGAGGTACCCGAAGGCTGTATCCCCACCTAGAGGTACCCGAAGGCTGTATCCCTACCTAGAGGTACCCGAAGGCTGTATCCCTACCTAGAGTTACCCGAAGGCTGTATCCTCACCTAGAGGTACCCGAAGGCTGTATCCTCACCTAGAGGTACCCGAAGGCTGTATCCCCACCTGTATGTAGAGGTACCCGAAGGCTGTATCCCCACCTAGAGGTACCCGAAGGCTGTATCCTCACCTAGAGGTACCTGAAGGCTGTATCCTCACCTAGAGGTACCCGAAGGCTGTATCCTCACCTAGAGGTACCCGAAGGCTGTATCCTCACCTAGAGGTACCCGAAGGCTGTATCCTCACCTAGAGGTACCCGAAGGCTGTATCCCCACCTAGAGGTACCCGAAGGCTGTATCCCCACCTAGAGGTACCCGAAGGCTGTATCCCCACCTAGAGGTACCCGAAGGCTGTATCCCTACCTAGAGGTACCCGAAGGCTGTATCCCTACCTAGAGGTACCCGAAGGCTGTATCCTCACCTAGAGGTACCCGAAGGCTGTATCCTCACCTAGAGGTACCCGAAGGCTGTATCCCCACCTAGAGGTACCCGAAGGCTGTATCCCTACCTAGAGGTACCCGAAGGCTGTATCCCTACCTAGAGTTACCCGAAGGCTGTATCCTCACCTAGAGGTACCCGAAGGCTGTATCCTCACCTAGAGGTACCCGAAGGCTGTATCCCCACCTGTATGTAGAGGTACCCGAAGGCTGTATCCCCACCTAGAGGTACCCGAAGGCTGTATCCTCACCTAGAGGTACCCGAAGGCTGTATCCTCACCTAGAGGTACCTGAAGGCTGTATCCTCACCTAGAGGTACCTGAAGGCTGTATCCTCACCTAGAGGTACCCGAAGGCTGTATCCCTACCTGTATGTAGAGGTACTCGAAGGCTGCAGGGTCCCTCCTGAGCAAGTCTGCTGGATCCTTAGGGAAGAAACAGATGCGAAAGAGACACTTCATCCCCTGGAAATACGTCCTGTGCACCACCTGAGGAGAGAGAGGGAGACGGCATGAATAACACCTATATCATAACAGCTTCCTTCCTGTCACGGTTGTCGTAAGAACAGGACCAAGGCGCAGCAGATGTTGAGTTCCACATATTTATTGCAAAGTGAAACTTAAAGAAAAAACAATAAATCAATAAACAAACAACTAAACGTGACTACGTGGTGCACATGTTGAATCCGATGTGAAATGGCTAGCTAGTTAGCGGTGGTGCGCGTTAATAGCGTTTCAATCGGTGACGTCACTCGCTTTGAGACCTTGAAGTAGTGGTTCCCCTTGCTCTGCAAGGGCCGCTGCTTTTGTGAAGCGATGGGTAACGATGCTTCGTGGGTGACTGTTGTTGATGTGTGCAGAGGGTCCCTGGTTCGCGCGAGGGGACGGACTAAAGTTATACTGTTACACATGCACAAACACAAAATAATATCCCACAAACACAGGTGGGAAAAATAGCTACTTAAATATGATCCCCAATTAGAGACAACGATTACCAACTGCCTCTAATTGGGAATCATACAAAAACACCAACATAGAAAATATAAACTAGAATACAACATAGGAATTATAAACTAGAATACCCCTAGTCACGCCCTGACCTACTAGACCATAGAGAAACAAGGGCTCTCTATGGTCAGGGCGTGACACTTCCCAACATAGTAGACAAACACAGCTAGTCAATGGAAGGTGATACCATGCCATATCGAGTTTAATGTAGTCTATAGATTCTATTTCTATGGCCAAACTGCCATGGTGTGAAGGGATTTGTCCTTGGTAGTGACTCAGTCTGGTTTAACCAGGCTATATTACACTCACACTGCTCTTAGAATGACTGTAACACGGTAATCAGGAGGAATACAGTAACTGTTGGCACCCTTACATGTGAGAGTGGCTGGTTCTCCTGCAGCAGGTGTAGTCTCTGGTTCTGGTCCAGCCCACCTGACTCCAGCACCAGGGCAAAGTGCTCGATGTAACGCAGGGACAGGCGGTCCTGCAGGGACGAGATCACATCCTAGAGAGAGAGAAAGAAAGAGAGATTTATTTGGAGTTTATGGATAGCATTTATCGCTTAAAATATTTATTAAATATTTAATGTCCTCCTGTGTTGTGATTTTTATCTGTGCGATGTAGATTTTTCTGCTTGTGGCACAAATAGTCCAAACAATCCTGTTATCTTCTCCACTGAGGGTTCAGAGGTCATTCCCTATCTGCATTATGATGACCTGCCAGAGGAAAATAAGATATGGCTTTCTATGGGTCCACAATGGCACCCTATTCCCTATAATATGCACTTATTATCAAAAGTAGTGCACTATGTAGGGAAAGGGAAGAGTGTGTTATTTGGGACACATCCCATGTGTCCATAACAGTCAGAGTAAATACAGGCGAGAGCTCTATCTGCTCTCTCACAGTGTTGCATTGGGATCAGTGTTCTGTACTACTAGCTAGGTTTCCATGGCGACAGATTTTCATGCGAATATTCTAAAATCCACAAAGAAAACTTGTGTAGGATAAAAGTCAGTATGTGATGACGTAGTGCACACACACAATATACTTTTCCGCTTACGTTTTCATGTACTGAATACAAATCAAAGTTTAACGTGTTTCCATCACCTTTTTCAAATCTACCAATACTTTTGTCACAAAAACTGTTGCGTTAAATAGCAAATGTGCCTAGTCTGGTTTTGGCACCTGAGCTCTAGCCAACAGCTCGCAGATACAGTGCTGGTAGCCTAGTCTATAATGAGAGTATTATGGATATGAGCAAGAATATTTTTATTTGTCAAACGGCAGTCAAGCCTCGATCATGACACCAGAATATTTATTGGAAATGAGCATCAAAATCACCCTGTGAAGTTCATCATAAATTATTTCATCTGTAGTGGAAGGACCACACACCACATCATCGTGTGACTCCAAGTTTACTTCGATGTGATGGTTATTATATAAATATTTATGCATGAATCGGTTTCCATCACAATTTCTCACAAAATCAATTTTACTTACACAAAACGATCCCACCATGTCGAACGAACAAATGATCTGTCTGCATTTGTACAATTGTCCCAAAACTTCCTGTTTCCGTCACAGCTGTCGTGTTTAAAAATATACATAATTTACTTGCATAAAAACTGTGGAGGGAAACGTGCTTAATGGTCTCTCTCTCTCTCTCTCTCTCTCTCCTGATCAAAAGTAGTGCACTATATATGTAACAGGGTACCATTTGGGACTTATCACTGAGTGTTCTTCTCTCTGCTTCTTGCCTTGTGGTTTCATGAGGGGAAGATTTCATAACATATTTCAACTCAGACAAATACAGTCCTCGGATAGTGTGTGCTTGTGTGTGTGGAGCCAGCGATCTATCATAATTGGTTGTTTGTGTACTGTGATCTCCTAAATGGAAGGGTAGATGGTGGTTGAATATCCTAGCAACAGAGACGGAGATACATTCACCTTGAATCACAGTGGTGCGGATGAAAACGGACTGTCTGCTAAAACAAAACAAGGATAAGCTGTATTGGCAATATTAACCAAGGATTACAATGACAAAAATCTGCTACACAAACAAACTGTGGATAGAGAAAACCCTTCATTTTATTTCCTCCCTCCCTTTCTCTCTCTCTCTCCCTCTCCCTCCCTCTCTCTCTCCCTCTCTCTCGCTCCCTCCATCCATCCATTTCGTAATCCCACTCCCTGAATGAGCAGGAAAAGAGATTTCTGAAATCTAATATTGTGCCTTAATGAGTCTGGTAAGAGATGTCAGAGCCTGGTAAGAGATGTCAGAGCCTGGTAAGAGATGTCAGAGTCTGGTAAGAGATGTCAGAGTCTGGTAAGAGATGGCAGAGCCTGGTAAGAGATGTCAGAGTCTGGTAAGAGATGTCAGAGTCTGGTAAGAGATGTCAGAGTCTGGTAAGAGATGGCAGAGCCTGGTAAGAGATGTCAGTCTGGTAAGAGATGTCAGAGCCTGGTAAGAGATGTCAGAGTCTGGTAAGAGATTTCAGAGCCTGGTAAGAGATGGCAGAGTCTGGTAAGAGATGGCAGAGCCTGGTAAGAGATGGCAGAGTCTGGTAAGCGATGGCAGAGCCTGGTAAGAGATGTCAGACCCGGTAAGAGATGGCAGAGCCTGGTAAGAGATGTCAGAGTCTGGTAAGAGATGTCAGAGTCTGGTAAGAGATGTCAGAGTCTGGTAAGAGATGTCAGAGCCTGGTAAGAGATGTCAGAGTCTGGTAAGAGATTTCAGAGCCTGGTAAGAGATGGCAGAGTCTGGTAAGAGATGGCAGAGCCTGGTAAGAGATGTCAGAGTCTGGTAAGCGATGGCAGAGCCTGGTAAGAGATGTCAGACCCGGTAAGAGATGGCAGAGCCTGGTAAGAGATGGCAGAGTCGTCTCAGAGCCTGACAGTAGATAGAAGTCATTACTATCCATCTCCTGACTGACTGCTGTATGCCATTACAATATTACAGTATGCGCCTCAAATGCCACCCTATTCCCTTTTAGCACGCTCATTTTGAACAGAACCCATAGGGCTTGGGTCAAAAGTAGTGCACTATATAGGGAATAGGGTGCAAGTTCAGACGCAGGCACAGCCATGATAAAATACTGGTAATTGAAGGAAGTGGGCTTCTCATGACTAGGCCTGTTCATCAAACACTGTGCGGGGAGTCTTACCATCAGTGGCGTCATTAAATATTTTTACGATGGTTATACCAACTGGGCACAGACGTCAGTACAACGTCTAGTTCTGATTTACATTTTGTTGAGTTGTCAACCAACGTGAATAATTTAAAAAACAAGTTGGATTCCCATTACGTTGGATGACTTTTTACAAAATCAAATCAGTTTCTCATGTTAATAATGTTTCATCTGTTGGTGCTACAAAGCAACATTTGTTGTTATATGAAGCTTTACCGCTTGCTCTGTAATATGAGTAGTATTGTACAATGTATTGTTGAACATGATATACTCATATCAAAGTTCCAGTGTGGGATCTCCCCTACTTTTATAGTTATGGCCCATTTAATACAGATAAATGGGCACAGTAGGCAATGTAACCAATCACAGCCCTCCTTTTACTTGTATCATTGCACATCCTGCAAATCAATCATCGCATTCACACTCTGTTGGTAATGTTTACAAATTGGATCATACACTGTATACGTACCCTGACAGTGGTGCGGCTGTCAAACGTAAAGGACTTGATCTGACCATTCTCCAGGAACACCTTCAGCACATTAGGTATGAGTAGCAAAGAGTCGTCCTTTAGCATTGTCTGTGAGAGAGAGACAGAGAGAGAGGGAGAGACGCAGAGATAGAGGGTGGGAGAGAAAGAGAGAGGGTGGAGAAAGAAAGAGAGAGCAAATGTAAAACCTTAGTGCCTCTTCTAGCAGTAAGAGAGAGGTAAGATGAGGTATCTGAGAAAGTACTTAAAGGGTTAATATCCTACATCAACATGGTACAGTACATTTAATCAACCCCAGAGTAGGGGATCAGAGCTATAATTAAATGAAGTCGGAACTCCGGAACTGTGGAATTTGCAGAGAGAAGTACATTCCATCTAAAAGCTGTTAAGACGGGACCAGGCTGGAGCTTCCAGAGTTCCATGGAGGAGCAATACCTTAAGTGAACCGAGGCAGCCTGAATAGGGACACAACTCAGCTTTAGGACCCCTGCCTGAATATATTGTGCTGTGATTAAAGAACAGCTTACTACATTTCCTCAATGCATCAATTTTATATGCATGCGCCGGTGCTGCAAGTACAATTGGAAGCTAGACGGCTGAATAGACTATAAAGTGTGGTGGTTGCGTAGGCCAGGGAACTGCAGAAGGCACGATGACTCAAGGTTATTCTGCTTTTATCAGCCACTCATCAGAAAAAGTTTCCTCTGCCGGAGTTGATTTCAGTCCAGGTAGGGAGACGGGCCGTGACAGGTACTCACTCTCTCCAGAGGTGGTGTCATCAGGAGGGTAAATGAGGGAACTAGAGAGAGTTGGTGACTCAAAGCCCTCGTTATTCACTGTGCTTTTCTTTCAAAAACAAGGACATTTCTAAGTGACCCCAAACTTTTGAATGGTAGTGTACATACACTCACACATACACCACGTGCATCCACTGATGGTCTGAACATCACTTTGTGAACAGACAGAGGGAGAGTGAAAGAGAGAGGGGAATGGGGAAGATGGACAGTGTAGCCCCTCAGAGGTTGGTAGCCTAGTGGTTAGGAGCGTTGGGCCAGTAACCAACAGTGCAATGCACTCAACCTTAATTGCTTCTGTATGTCGCTCTGGATAAGAGGGTCTGCTAAATGACTTAAATGTAATAATATTGAACAACTACTATATCTGATGAGAGGTAATGAAATGATTCCTTCAGTAAATCTGAGCATCATTTAGAACAGACTGACGTCACTACAGATGTATCCACATAAGACGTCAGCCAGGCTACACCATCCAGAGGTGCCATCTACAACCTAAAGGGGTTTCCGGCTGTCCTCATAGGGGAACCCTTTTAAAAGGGCTTGTAAGTAACTATTTCATAGTAAGGTTGAATGTATTCAGCGCATGTGACTAATAAAGTTTGATAGATTTTACAGAGGAGCTAACGGGAGAATTACTGGCTCGTGGTCTTTCATTGCCAGGAACGCAAGCATCCCCTCAGGCATGGCACACACACACACACACACACACACACACACACACACACACACACACACACACACACACACACACACACACACACACACACACACACACACACACACACACACACACACACACACACACACACCAGCCAGGGGGCTAAGGGGGATCGATAACACCCATGATAATACCATAGATATCCCCTGTAGCCTGGATTAGACCTGATGGCCTGATACATGGAGAGAGACATGGTCCTCCTTTCCTGGGTGGAGGCCTGATACAGGGAGAGAGAGATGGTCCTCCTCTCCTGGGTGTAGGCCTGATACAGGGAGAGAGAGATGGTCCTCCTCCCCTGGGTGGAGGCCTGATACAGGGAGAGAGAGATGGTCCTCCTCCCCTGGGGGGAGGCCTGATACAGGGAGAGAGAGATGGTCCTCCTCCCCTGGGTGGAGGCCTGATACGGCGAGAGAGAGATGGTCCTCCTCCCCTGGGTGGAGGTTGAAGGCCTGATACTCCTGGGTGGAGGCCTGATACAGGGAGAGAGATGGTCCTCCTCCACTGGGTGGAGGCCTGATACAGGGAGAGAGAGATGGTCCTCCTCTCCTGGGTGGAGACCTGATACAGGGAGAGAGAGATGGTCCTCCTCTCCTGGGTGGAGGCCTGATGAGGGAGAGAGATGGTCCTCCTTCCCTGAGTGGAGGCCTGATACAGGGAGAGAGATGGTCCTTCTCCCCTGTGTGGAGGCCTGATACAGGGAGAGAGACATGGTCCTCCTCTCCTGGGTGGAGGCCTGATACAGGGAGAGAGAGATGGTCCTCCTCCCCTGGGTGGAGGCCTGATACAGGGAGAGAGATGGTCCTCCTTTCCTGGGGGGTGGCCTGATACGACGAGAGAGACATGGTCCTCCTTTCCTGGGTGGAGGCCTGATACAGGGAGAGAGAGATGGTCCTCCTCCCCTGGGTGGAAGCCTGATACAGGGAGAGAGATGGTCCTCCTCCCCTGTGTGGAGGCCTGATACAGGGAGAGAGACATGGTCCTCCTCTCCTGGGTGGAGGCCTGATACAGGGAGAGAGAGATGGTCCTCCTCCCCTGGGTGGAGGCCTGATACAGGGAGAGAGATGGGCCTCCTCCCCTGGGTGGAGGCCTGATACAGGGAGAGAGAGATGGTCCTCCTCCCCTGGGGGTACGGAGGATAAATGAATAAATATGTGTAATGACAGCGGTGAACCTTTTCTCTTCCCCAGTCTCTACCTGTCAATCTGTCTCTGACCACCCCCCTTTCTCTCTCTCTTTCTCCTTGAATTAAGTTCAGTTGATCATATGGTATATCAAAGATATAAGGTGTGTAGAAGTCCGAAGAGGGTGGCCAGCAGAGATAGGTGGGAGGGGCTGAGGGAAGCTGAGGGTTGGGATGTGGAATTGGAGACAAGTGGGAGTGGAGATGCTGGGTGGGGATAGAATGGCAAAGAGAAAAGGAAAAAACATGTCAAAACAAAAAGTATATTTGAATGACATTGAGAGGCAGCGTTGTTACAGCTAACACCTGTTTTCCTGAGGCTGATGCCGGGCAGGGGTTTGGACACATACACACACTCTCATTCAAATGCAGACGTGCACATACACGGGCACACACACACATACACACAAGTAAATAGTGCCATACATGCATTGAAACATATTCACTGTGCCTTGCTGTTATGATTTTTGTTGTCCTTGATGTCTTTAGTTTTTTGCATTGTTGTTTCCTGTTTTCCTTTGTCTTTCTCTTTTTCTCTGTTGGTTGTTGGTGCATTGAGGGACGGTGGCTTTGGTGACAGGGGGGTTATTGGGGGATGGGGGGTCTTTGGGGATTTTTTTTTTTTTTTCTTGGGAGGGGTGAGTGGAGCTGGAGGCAGAGGGAGGAGAGGGGAGGTGGAGGCAGGGGGGAGGTGAGGGGAGGCAGGGGGGGGAGGTGAGGGGAGGTGGAGGCAGAGGGAGGTGAGGGGAGGTGGAGGCAGGGGGGAGGTGAGGGGAGGTGGAGGTGGAGGCAGGGGGGGGGGTGAGGGGAAGTGGAGGCAGAGGGAGGGAGGTGAGGGGAGGTGGAGGCAGAGGGAGGGAGGTGAGGGGAGGTGGGGTGGGGGCAGAGGGAGGGAGGTGAGGGGAGCTGGAGGCAAAGGGGGGAGGTGAGGGGAGCTGGAGGCAGAGGGAGGGAGGTGAGGGGAGGTGGAGGCAGAGGGAGGGAGGTGAGGGGAGGTGGGGGCAGAGGGAGGGAGGTGAGGGGAGCTGGAGGCAAAGGGGGGAGGTGAGGGGAGGTGGAGGCAGAGGGAGGGAGAAGGTGGAGCGATTGGTAAAGATCAGACCATCCCCCTTTGGCAGAGCTTTTAATCATGTCTATCCATCTCCTGTGATCAGAGGTTGGGAGTGTGGATTGATTGGTTTGGACTTGCTTATCAGTGCAGACCACCTAACCTGAGCTTCTGAAGTTTATCGACGTGGAGGGAAAGAGATATTCAGCCACGACTACATCTACTATGGATGTGTCCCAAATACTATGTACGGAATAGGGGCCAATAGAGCACTATGTAGGGAATAGGGGCCAATAGAGCACTATGTAGGGAATAGGAGCCAATAGAGCACTATGTAGGGAATAGGGTGCCAATAGAGCACTATGTAGGGAATAGTAGCCAATAGAGAACTATGTAGGGAATAGGATCCAATAGAGGACTATGTAGGGAATGGGAGCCAATAGAGCACTATGTAGGGAATAGGGTGTCATTTTGGAGGCAGACCCTGCACTGCTCTGCTCCATGCTCTGCTCACACAGCACACACAGCCTGTTATGCTAAATTCAACCTTTACTTCTGCCACCATCATCCTCCTCGGGTCTTAGAGAGAAGCCACGGTAGACTAGGAGGAATTCTAAACTACACCCTTTTTGGTTCCAGGTAGAACCCTTTTGTAAAAGGTTTTATATGGAACCCAAAAGGGTTCTACATGGAACCAAAAGGGGTTCTTAAAGGCTAGGGTCTATTTTTCTCAATTTCCGCCTGACTGACGTGCCCAAAGTAAACTGCCTGTTGCTCAGGCCCTGAAGCCAGGATATGCATATAATTGGTACCATTGGAAAGAAAACACGCTGAAGTATTTAGAAATGTTAAAATAATAAAGGAGACTATAACACAATAGATATGGTAGGAGAAAATCCAAAGAAAAACCACCCGGAATTTGTTTTTTTTTGAGAGCCCATGCTCTTCCAATGGAACGCATATGGAAAAAATGTAATCTAGCTCCCAGTATGCAATTCCTATGGCTTCCACTGGGTGTCAGTATACTTTTTTCAAGGTTTCAGGCTTGTTTCTTCCAAAACGAGTAAGAAATATGAGTTTTACTACAGGGACACAGACTTGGAAATTTGTGTATCCGGGCGCGACGAAGAGGACACGCACCTGTTAATATCGTTTTCCTATTGAACATACTTCTTTCTGTATGAAATATTATAGCTTAATTACATTTTAGGGTATCTGAGGATTAAATATAAATTTATTTTGACTTGTTTTAACAAAGTTTAGCAGTAGCTTTTTGGATTCCTTTCTCTGCATGTTGAACGAGTGGATTACTCAAATCGATGGCGCCAACTAAACAGACTTTTTGGGACATACGTTTCTTATCTAACAAAACGACACTACATGTTATAGCTGGGACTCTTTGGATGACAAATCAGAGGAAGATTAATCAAAAAGTATGTGAATATTTAATTGTTTTTTGTGAATTTATGAAACCTGTGCTGGAGGAAAAATATTTTGATGTGGGGCGCCATCCTCAAACAATCGCATGGCATGCTTTCGCTGTAAAGCCTACTGTAAATCGGACAGTGCAGTTAGATTAACAAGATTTTAAGCTTTTAACCGATGTAAGACACTTGTATGTACCTAAATGTTTAACCTCTTGCGAATATAGGGGGTGCTGTTTCGCATTAGCATAATTTGCACTACAGATTAAACGGCTTCCTACTCAATTCTTGCTCGTACAATATGCATATTATTATTATTATTGGATAGAAAACACTCTCTAGTTTCTATAGCCGTTGGAATTTTGTCTCTGAGTGAAACAGAACTCAATCTACAGCACTTTTCATGATAGGGAGTCAGATTTCAAACATTTTGGCCACTGATCTGGAGTCAGTTTAAAGGTCCGTGTAAATGCTATGGAGAAACAGACACTTCTTACGTCTACCCCTGGATGTCAGTGCGTGATGACGCTTTGAATGGAGTCGATTGCGCAATCAGGGGCTGTATAAAAGGCCAAAGACCGGAAGTAGCTTCCCTTTGCTGCCTGCGCCTTGCGCGCGAAGGACATCGGACTCGCCTTCTTCCAAGTTTTAGTTTAGCCAGTAATATTTCTCCGGTCATGTTTTTACTCGTTAGAGGTGTTAAAAACATCATAAGGTAGTTAATTTAAACCGTTTTATAGCAATTTATATCCGTTTAGTGCGATTTTGAGGCATTTATTTCTGAGACACTTTGAACCGCTGGGGACGTTTCCAGTTCATGCCGAACGTTAGTGGGCATTTCCACATGGCAAGAGGACAGCTTTCGACCAAAAGACGATTAGACCCAAGAAAGGATTCTTTGCCCAAGATTCTGATGGAAGAACAGCTCACAGTAAGAACAATTTATGATGATAAATCGTGTTTCTGTCGAAAAATGTTAAACGCTTATGGCGCCATTTTGTTTTGTATAGCTTCGCTTGGCGCAACCTGTATTGAAAAGTAAGGATAATTTAAAAAATGTAAATCAGCGATTGCATTAAGAACTAATTTGTCTTTCGATTCCTGTCAACCCTGTATTTTTTAGTCAAGTATATGATTAGCTTTCAATTAAACTAGATCACTCTGAAAGATGACGTCAGACATTTTGAGGCTTGATTTGCTACTATTTTCATTGTATAACCACGGTTTTTTATGGCTAAATATGCACATTTTCGAACAAACAATATATGTATGTTGTAATATGATGTTACAGGAGTGTCATCGGAAGAATTCTGAGAAGGTTAGTGAAAAAATTAATATATTTTGGCGATGATTACGTTATCGCTCTCTTTGGCTTGAATTCATGCTGGGGTAACGTTTGCATATGTGGTATGCTAATATAACGATTTATTGTGTTTTCGCCGTAAAACACTTAGAAAATCTGAAATGTTGTCTGAATTCACAAGATCTGTGTCTTTCCATTGCTATGTGCTGTGTATTTTTAAGAAATGTTTTATGATGAGTAAATTGGTAATACACGTTGCTCTGTGTATTTATTCTAGTCGATTTGTGATGGTGGGTGCAATTGTAAACTATGATTTATACCTGAAATATGCAAATTTTTCTAACAAAACCTATCCTATACAATAAATATGTTATCAGACTGTCATCTGATGAGGTTTTTTCTTGGTTAGTGGCTATCAATATCTTAGTTTAGCCGAATTGGTGATAGCTACTGATGCAGTAAGAAAATGGTGGAGTAAAAAAATTGTTGTCTTTTGCTAACAGTGGTTAGCTAATAGATTTATATATTTTGTCTTCCCTGTAAAACATTTTACAAATCAGAGATGACGGCTTGAATCACAAGATCTGTATCTTTCATTTGGTGTCTTGGACTTGTGATTTCATGAACAATTTTTTTTATGATATCCCTGTAACTTTAGGCTAGGCTATGCTAGTCAGCAATTATGCTGGGGGGGATCCCGGATCCGGGTTTGGTGGTCGGTAGAGGTTAATAACCATAATTTTTTTTCACCGGAAGTTGTCCCACTAGCGGGACGCCTAGCCTTTAGAAGTCTTAGGGCTAGGGGGCAGTGTTTGGAAGTTTGGATAAATGACGTGCCCAAAGTAAACTGCCTATTACTCAGGCCCAGAAGCTGGGATATGCATAAAATTGGTAGCATTGGATAGAAAACACTCTGACGTTTCTAAACTGTTAAAATAATGTCTGTGAGTATAACATAACTGATATTGCAGGTGAAAACCCGAGGAAAACCCATCCAGAATTCTTTTTTGAGGTCACTGTCCATTTCAACGCTTGTCTATGTGATATACAAATAAATAGCTCCCAGATTGCAGTTCCTATGGTTTCCACTAGATGTCAACAGCCTTTATAAAGGGTTTCAGGCTTGTTTTTTGAAAAATGAATTAGTAGTTGTAGTTTTTCAAGGTGGCTCTCATTTTGACTGTTGTCTTGTGGCGCGCATGGATGAGGGCGCACACCTCGTTATTTATCTCCGGAATTGAACATACTACAATCCGTCTTAAATTTTATCGTTTATTTACATATTAGGGTACCTGAGGATTGATTAGAAACGTTGTTTGACTTGTTTGGAAGAAGTTTATTGGTAACTTTTGGGATTCCTTTGTATGCATGTTGAACTAGTGGAACGGGTGGATTACTGAATCAAACACGCCAACTAAGCTTACTTTTTTGGGATATAAAGAAGGACTTTATCGAACAAAACAACCATTTGTTGTGTAGCTGGGACCCTTGGGATTGCAATCAGAGGAAGACCTTCAAAGGTAAATGATTTATTTTATCGCTATTTCTGACTTTTGTGACGCCTTTGCTGGTTTGGAAAATGTTTTTAATGCTTTTGTATGCGGGGCGCTGTCCTCAGATAATCGCATGGTATGCTTTTGCCGTAAAGCCTTTTTGAAATCTGACAAAGCGGGAGGATTACCAGGAAGTTAAGCTTTTAAATGATGTAGGACACTTGTATGTTCATGAATGTTTAATATTACAATTTTGTCATTTAAATTTGGCGCGCTCCAGCTTCACCGGATGTTGTTGATTTTGATCCCAATAACGGGATCCGTGTGGGGGAGTGTTAAAAAAAAGAGTTAAGAAAATATTTACCAAATAAACAAAATAAAAAAAATGTGTACATAGATAGTAAGCAGCGGGTAGCAGCAGTGTAAAAAACAAATGGAGAGGGGGGGGGGCGGTGTCAATGTAAATAATCCGGTGGCTATTTGATTAATTGTTCAGCAGTCTTATGGCTTGGGGGTATTTGCTTTTCTGACTTTCGTGACCAAGCTAACCAAGCTAATATAAGGCTAGCTGTTGTAGCATTGAAAGCTACACTCACAAAAGCTTGGATTTCTTTCGCGGTAAAGTATATTTTCAAAATCTGACACGATAGGTGGATTAACAACAAGCTAAGGTGTGTTTTGGTATATTTCACTTGTGATTGCATGATTATAAATATTTTTAGTAATATTTTTTAATCTGATACGTTTGGAAATTTTCATCTTCCTTTCAGGACCGGAACGAGGCTGTAGTTTTCTCAACATAACGCGCAACCCAAATGGCGTTTTTTTGTTATAAAAGTAATATTTATCGAACAAAAAGAACATTTATTGTGTAACTGGGAGTCTCGTGAGTGCAAACATCCGAAGATTATCTAAGGTAAGCGATTAATTTTATTGCTTTTCTGACTTTCGTGACCATGCTAATTTGGGGATAGCTGTTGTAGCATTGAAAGCTACACTCACAAAAGCTTGGATTTCTTTCGCTGTAAAATATATTTTCAAAATCTGACACGATAGGTGGATTAACAACAAGCTAAACTGTGTTTTGGTATATTTTACTTGTGATTGCATGATTATAAATATTTTTAGTAATATTTTTGCCCTTGGCGCCCTGCAATTCTAGCGGTTGTTTAGGAAAGTGATCCCGTAAAAGGGATCCGTAGCGCAGAGAAGTTAACTCTCCCCTTAGCTCCCAGGTAACTCTCCCGTTAGCTCCCAAGTAACTCTCCCCAGTATCTCCCCCTTTAGCTCCCAAGTAACTCTCCCCAGTATCTCTCCCGTTAGCTCCCAAGTAACTCTCCCCAGTATCTCCCCCTTTAGCTCCCAAGTAACTCTCCCCAGTATCTCCCCCTTTAGCTCCCAAGTAACTCTCTCCAGTATCTCCCCCTTTAGCTCCCAAGTAACTCTCCCCAGTATCTCTCCCGTTAGCTCCCAAGTAACTCTCCCCAGTATCTCCCCCTTTAGCTCCCAAGTAACTCTCTCCAGTATCTCTCCCGTTAGCTCCCAAGTAACTCTCCCCAGTATCTCTCCCGTTAGCTCCCAAGTAACTCTCCCCAGTATCTCCCCCTTTAGCTCCCAAGTAACTCTCTCCAGTATCTCCCCCTTTAGCTCCCAAGTAACTCTCTCCAGTATCTCTCCCGTTAGCTCCCAAGTAACTCTCCCCAGTATCTCTCCCGTTAGCCCCCAAGTAACTCTCCCCAGTATCTCCCCCTTTAGCTCCCAAGTAACTCTCTCCAGTATCTCTCCCGTTAGCTCCCAAGTAACTCTCCCCAGTATCTCTCCCGTTAGCTCCCAAGTAACTCTCCCCAGTATCTCCCCCTTTAGCTCCCAAGTAACTCTCTCCAGTATTTCTCCCGTTAGCTCCCAAGTAACTCTCCCCAGTATCTCTCCCGTTAGCTCCCAAGTAACTCTCTCCAGTATCTCTCCCGTTAGCTCCCAAGTAACTCTCTCCAGTATCTCTCCCGTTAGCTCCCAAGTAACTCTCTCCAGTATCTCTCCCGTTAGCTCCCAAGTAACTCTCCCCAGTATCTCCCCCTTTAGCTCCCAAGTAACTCTCCCCAGTATCTCCCCCTTTAGCTCCCAAGTAACTCTCCCCAGTATCTCCCCCTTTAGCTCCCAAGTAACTCTCTCCAGTATCTCTCCCGTTAGCTCCCAAGTAACTCTCCCCAGTATCTCCCCCTTTAGCTCCCAAGTAACTCTCTCCAGTATCTCTCCCGTTAGCTCCCAAGTAACTCTCTCCAGTATCTCTCCCGTTAGCTCCCAAGTAACTCTCTCCAGTATCTCTCCCGTTAGCTCCCAAGTAACTCTCCCCAGTATCTCTCCCGTTAGCTCCCAAGTAACTCTCCCCAGTAACTCTCCCATTAGCTCCCAAGTAACTCTCCCCAGTATCTCCCCCTTTAGCTCCCAAGTAACTCTCTCCAGTATCTCTCCCGTTAGCTCCCAAGTAACTCTCTCCAGTATCTCCCCCTTTAGCTCCCAAGTAACTCTCTCCAGTATCTCTCCCGTTAGCTCCCAAGTAACTCTCCCCAGTAACTCTCCCATTAGCTCCCAAGTAACTCTCCCCAGTATCTCCCCCTTTAGCTCCCAAGTAACTCTCTCCAGTAACTCTCCCCAGTATCTCTCCCGTTAGCTCCCAAGTAACTCTCCCCAGTATCTCTCCCATAGGGCTCTGGTCAGAAGTAGTGCACTATGTAGGGAATAGAGTGC
This sequence comes from Salvelinus namaycush, assembly GCF_016432855.1. Classification (NCBI taxonomy): domain Eukaryota; kingdom Metazoa; phylum Chordata; class Actinopteri; order Salmoniformes; family Salmonidae; genus Salvelinus; species Salvelinus namaycush. Next base: position 19,177,144 of record NC_052323.1, on the reverse strand, counting down.
CATTTGGGACACTTACTCAGAGCTCCGAGGCAGTAGGGAGGGCCTTCACAGCCAAGCAGCGACTTTACATGTCTGCTCTCAACCAGCCTAACACTGTAACACTGCTGCTGCAGCTGAATTCAAAATGTGCCCAATGTTTAATAAACATCTTAGAGGTGCAACCTGTGCTCTACCAGAGAGAGGGGACATCGATCTGGAGGAGAACAATTTATAATCAAAAAGCTGCACTGTGTTGGACCCAAGGCTGTTTTGTATGGTGCAGGTAGTCAGCTACCCGAAGAGGATGTTCAGCCATGTTTAATCAGCCAGGAGACAGGCCCAGGCCCAGGGTAAAGAGAGAATAAATAGAGAACATTTTAGAGAGAAGTGGAGAAAGAGTAGTGAGAGAAATTCTGTTAGAGAAAAATGGAGAGTGTGAGAGAGAATTAAAGACTGAGAAAGCAAGAATGACTGAGAGGGAGACAGAAATGGAGAGAGAGAGATAGGAAGAGTATACTTACTGAGTCTGGGTCACTGAAGGACACTTGCTCTGAAAAGCGCACTTTGGGCGGGTTAGTTCTCAGATGGGCCTTCTTAGCTGCACTTATAAAGGCTGACTTAGGTGACTGGAAGAGAGGAGAGGAAAGAGGAGGAGAAACACGTGACTGGAAGAGAGGAAAGAGGAGGAGAAACACGTAACTGGAAGAAAGGAAAGAGGAGGAGAAACACGTAACTGGAAGAGAGGAAAGAGGAGGAGAAACAGGTGACTGGAAGAGAGGAGAGGAGGAGAAACAGGTGACTGGAAGAGAGGAGAGGAAAGAGGAGGAGAAACACGTGACTGGAAGAGAGGAAAGAGGAGGAGAAACACGTGACTGGAAGAGAGGAAAGAGGAGGAGAAACACGTGACTGGAAGAAAGGAAAGAGGAGGAGAAACACGTAACTGGAAGAGAGGAAAGAGGAGGAGAAACAGGTGACTGGAAGAGAGGAGAGGAGGAGAAACAGGTGACTGGAAGAGAGGAAAGAGGAGGAGAAACAGGTGACTGGAAGAGAGGAAAGAGGAAGAGAAACAGGTGACTGGAAGAGAGGAGAGAGGGAGAAACAACATTGCAGTCTGTCTCCATAGCTTATAAGACATTTAGGGTTTATTCACTGCATTAATAATAAAATTAAACAAATTAGAAAAGTTTTCATTTGATTTTATGCTTTGAAACCATTTAGTTATGTTTGGCAAAAACGTGATGTAGTTAGATGGTTAAATAACTAGGACGTTTTACATTAACGTTTAATTACATGCCTGGCTGAGCATGGATCTGTAATTACAAAGGCAACAAAATAACTGATATGTGTTTGTGCATAAAACAGTGCTTTTGAAACAGACTGTTGACACAAGAAATTCTAGCAGTAGCCATGTAGCCTATAAAAGTGATTTTGATTAGTAGCACTGCACACTAAAAAAATGAGCGTTCTTTGGGAAGGGTGATGGTTCTATGTGGAACCATACAGACCTAAAGAACCCTTTGAGCCCAATGGTTCTTTGGGAAGGGTGATGGTTCTATGTGGTACCATACAGACCTAAAGAACCCTTTGAGCCCAATGGTTCTTTGGGAAGGGTGATGGTTCTATGTGGAACCATACAGACCTAAAGAACCCTTTGAGCCCAATGGTTCTTTGGGAAGGGTGATGGTTCTATGTGGAACCATACAGACCTAAAGAACCCTTTGAGCCCAATGGTTCTTTGCAGTTCAAAAAAGGGTTAGTTCCTCTTTTAGTGATAATTCAAATGTACGCAGCGGAGAAAAGTACTTAAGTAAAAACACTTTAAAGTATTACCTATGTTTTTTTGGGGGGGGGGGTGGGTATCTGTATTTTACTTTACTATTTATATTTTTGACAACTTTTACTCATTACATTTTGAATGCTTAGCAGGAATGGTCCAATTCATGGTCCAATTCACACACTTATCAAGAGAACATCCTTGACTCACTAAACAGAGAACATCCCCGGTCATCTCTACTGCCTCTGATCTGGTGGACTCACTAAACAGAGAACATCCCCAGTCATCTCTACTGCCTCTGATCTGGAGGACTCACTAAACAGAGAACATCCCCGGTCATCCCTACTGCCTCTGATCTGGTGGACTCACTAAACAGAGAACATCCCCAGTCATCTCTACTGCCTCTGATCTGGTGGACTCACTAAACAGAGAACACCCCCGGTCATCCCTACTGCCTCTGATCTGGTGGACTCACTAAACAGAGAACACCCCCGGTCATCTCTACTGCCTCTGATCTGGTGGACTCACTAAACAGAGAACACCCCCGGTCATCCCTACTGCCTCTGATCTGGTGGACTCACTAAACAGAGAACATCCCCGGTCATCTCTACTGCCTCTGATCTGGTGGACTCACTAAACAGAGAACACCCCCGGTCATCTCTACTGCCTCTGATCTGGTGGACTCACTAAACAGAGAACACCCCCGGTCATCTCTACTGCCTCTGATCTGGTGGACTCACTAAACAGAGAACATCCCCAGTCATCTCTACTGCCTCTGATCTGGTGGACTCACTAAACAGAGAACATCCCCAGTCATCTCTACTGCCTCTGATCTGGTGGACTCACTAAACAGAGAACACCCCCGGTCATCTCTACTGCCTCTGATCTGGTGGACTCACTAAACAGAGAACATCCCCGGTCATCTCTACTGCCTCTGATCTGGTGGACTCACTAAACAGAGAACACCCCCGGTCATCTCTACTGCCTCTGATCTGGTGGACTCACTAAACAGAGAACATCCCCGGTCATCTCTACTTGTTAATGGAACCCCAGCCTTCAACTTGTCAATAAACACAACAATAAAACCTATGGAATTGTAACAGTATAATATGGCTTTTAAACCACGTTAAAGCAGTCCATATGGTTCTTTCCATGACATTGAGTGACCAGGTCAAAGTTATAAACCCATATCGATGTCACTTGTTCAATCCACTTCAATCAGTGTAGATGAAGGAGAGGAGACAGGTCAAGAACTGCAACGCTGCTGGGTTTTTCATGCCTACTTCACACAACTGTGGGAACCATTGGAGTCAACACTTTTGACATCCTTGTAGAGTCCATGCTCTGACGAATTGAGGCTGTTCTGAGGGCAAAAGGGGGTTGCAACTCAATATTAGGAAGGTGTTCCTAATGTTTTGTACACTCAGTGTAGAGCGTTTCTCCATAAAGGTTCTATAAAGAACCATAAAAAGGGTTCTATATCGCCCCAAAAAGTGTTGTAACCATAGCGGAACCCTTTTTTAATGGTTCTTTATAAAGGGTTCTTTAATTAAATGGCCACCGGACTATTTACATTGACCCCCCCCCCCCACCATTTATTTTGTACACTGTTGCTGCTCACTGTTTATTATCTGTGCGTAGTCACTTCACCCCTACCTACATGTACAAATGACCTTAACTAACCTGTACCCCCGCACACTGACTCAGTACCGCTACACCCTGTATATAGCCTCATTATTGTTATTTTATTGTGTACACTTTTTTAAATAATTTTTTACTTTAGTTTTTGGGGAAAATATTTTCTTAACTCTTCCTGAAGAGCACTGTTGGTTAAGGGCTTGTAAGTAAGCATTTCATGGTAAGGTCTACACTTGTTGTATTCGGCGCATGTGACAAATAAAATGTGATTTGATTTGATTTATAGCACCATACAGGTTCCATTTAGAACCTTATGAGCATGGGTCTTCATAGAACCTTAAAATACAGCACCAAAAAGGGTTCAGCTATGGTCACAAGCCAAATAACCCTTATTTGGCACTGTATAGAACCATTTGTTTTTAGTGTGTTTGAAGAGTACTTACTGACAATCACACGACACACAGTAAAAATAGGGAGGGAGAGAATGAAGGAGAGAGAGAATGAAGGAAAGAGATAATGTGGGAAAGAGATAATGATGGAGAGAGAGAATGGGGGAGAGAGAATACGAGAGATAATGAGAGATAATGAGAGAGAGAGGATAGAGAAAGAATGAGGTTAAAGAGAATGAGGGAAAGAGAGAATGAGAGAGAGAGAATGAGTGAGAGAGAGAAAATGAGAGGGAGGCAGAGAGAGAGTGGAAGGCAGAGAGAGAGTGGGAGGCAGAGAGAGTGAGGGTGGCAGAGAGAGTGAGGGAGGCAGAGAGAGAGGGGGCAGAGAGAGAGGGGGCAGAGAGAGAGGGAGGCAGAGAGAGAGGGAGGCAGAGAGAGAGGGAGGCAGAGAGAGGGAGAGCAGAGAGAGAGGGAGAGATAGGGAGAGAGAGGGAGAGCAGAGAGAGGGAGAGCAGAGAGAGGGAGGCAGAGAGAGAGGGAGAGCAGAGAGAGAGGGAGAGCAGAGAGGGGGGGCAGAGAGAGAGGGAGGCAGAGAGAGAGGGGGCAGAGAGAGAGAGGCAGGTAGAGAGAGAGGGAGAGCAGAGAGAGAGGGAGAGCAGAGAGAGAGGGAGCCAGAGAGAGAGGGAGAGCAGAGAGAGAGGGAGAGCAGAGAGAGAGGGAGGCAGAGAGAGAGGGGGCAGAGAGAGAGAGGGAGGCAGAGAGAGAGGGAGAGCAGAGAGAGAGGGTAAACAGAGAGAGAGGGAGCCAGAGAGAGAGGGAGAGCAGAGAGAGAGGGAGAGCAGAGAGAGCAGAGAGAGAGGGAGAGCAGAGAGAGAGGGGGCAGAGAGAGAGAGGGAGCCAGAGAGAGAGGGAGAGCAGAGAGAGAGGGTAAACAGAGAGAGAGGGAGCCAGAGAGAGAGGGAGAGCAGAGAGAGAGGGAGAGCAGAGAGAGAGGGAGAGCAGAGAGAGAGGGAGGCAGAGAGAGAGGGGGCAGAGAGAGAGAGAGGGAGAGCAGAGAGAGAGGGAGCCAGAGAGAGAGGGAGAGCAGAGAGAGAGAGAGGGAGAGCAGAGAGAGAGGGAGCCAGAGAGAGAGGGAGAGCAGAGAGAGAGAGAGCAGAGAGAGAGGGAGAGCAGAGAGAACAGGAGAAATGGAGGGATAAAGAGATACAGATAGAGCTTGAGAGCGTCAAGGAGACGGTGAGAGAAACGTTGAGCGAGCGCTGTGTATTGTTACCTGGTGAGGCTGCAGCACAGTGAGAACTATGGAGTCTTTGCAGCATCTATAGAGAGGACAGGCAGCAGACACGAGAAGAGAGAGGAGTGTGGAGTGGGTTAGGTAACACTAGAGGCTGTGGCTTTGGAAGAAACGGTACTGTTTTTACCTGCTAGACTTCCTCTCTGTTCTCTGTGATTCAATGACTCATCTGTCTCATTATGTTTCCATGGAACACATGAGGCTTAGAGACAGACTATTTCCCCATGACTTTAGCCTTCAAACACACAGAAGGATCCCCGCTGTACTGCTGCTGCTGCATTTACTGCAAACATTCTGGCCTCTTAATGTGTTGTGTGAGTTCACACATTGAATGAGCTAAGAACAGCATTCCCTTCAAAGCTTCGTCCTGTCCTAGACTCACATCAGGTGTAGGTTATAGACTCACATCAGGTGTAGGTTATAGACTCACATCAGGTGTAGGTTATAGACTCACATCAGGTGTAGGTTATAGACTCACATCAGGTGTAGGTTATAGACTCACATCAGGTGTAGGTTATAGACTCACATCAGGTGTAGGTTATAGACTCACATCAGGTGTAGGTTATAGACTCACATCAGGTGTAGGTTATAGACTCACATCAGGTGTAGGTTATAGACTCACATCAGGTGTAGGTTATAGACTCACATCAGGTGTAGGTTATAGACTCACATCAGGTGTAGGTTATAGACTCCATCAGGTGTAGGTTATAGACTCACATCAGGTGTAGGTTATAGACTCACATCAGGTGTAGGTTATAGACTCACATCAGGTGTAGGTTATAGACTCACATCAGGTGTAGGTTATAGACTCACATCAGGTGTAGGTTATAGACTCACATCAGGTGTAGGTTATAGACTCACATCAGGTGTAGGTTATAGACTCACATCAGGTGTAGGTTATAGACTCACATCAGGTGTAGGTTATAGACTACATCAGGTGTAGGTTACAGACTCACATCAGGTGTAGGTTATAGACTCACATCAGGTGTAGGTTATAGACTCACATCAGGTGTAGGTTATAGACTCACATCAGGTGTAGGTTATAGATTCACATCAGGTGTAGGTTTTAGACTCACAACAGGTGTAGGTTATAGACTCACATCAGGTGTAGGTTATAGATTCACATCAGGTGTAGGTTATAGATTCACATCAGGTGTAGGTTTTAGACTCACAACAGGTGTAGGTTATAGACTCACATCAGGTGTAGGTTATAGACTCACATCAGGTGTAAGTTATAGACTCACATCAGGTGTAGGTTATAGACTCACATCAGGTGTAGGTTATAGACTCACATCAGGTGTAGGTTATAGACTCACATCAGGTGTAGGTTATAGACTCACATCAGGTGTAGGTTATAGACGAACAACAATCTAGAGACACATAGCATTGGATTCTTCTCCTCGACTCATTCCTTACCCCCCCACCCCTCGCTCTACCGTCCTCGCCAAACCACCCACCCCTCGACCTCCCCCATCCTCCTCCCTCCCCCTCCTCTGTGGTGATATAAAGGATGTTACCTTACAAGGTCTATGACTCTCTCCCGGGAAGCCTCGCTCACAACCTCTTCATTGATGGCCAGGATCTGGTCTCCAGGGAGAAGCTTGCCGATGGACGGGCCGTCTGGGACAGCACGCACACACACACACACACACACACACACACACGCGCACACGCACACACACACGGAAGGACACTTAGTCTAAGCGTAACAGATGGACACACAGTAGTAGACATCAAACTGACAACACTCACATCATCTCTCTATCTCTCGCTCTATCGCTCTCGTTCACACACACACAGATCCCTGCCTACCTGCAGAGACAGAGCGTACAATGACTGGTCTCTGGCTGCCTGCTATGAATCCGAAGCCTAGGCTGGGGTGGCGCTGGATGCAGACCTGTCGAGCTGAAGCTGGGCCAGGAGTCAGGCTACCACTGTCCATACCATCCTGGCTCTCTTCTAACATCGCAGGGCTGCACCGGGAACACACACACACACACACACACACACACACACACACACACACACACACACACACACACACACACACACACACACACACACACACACACACACACACACACACACACACACACACACACACACACACACACACACACACACATGTTTAGATACAAGAATAAATGTAAAAGTGTGTATATGTCTGTGACTCATTATGTTCCCTATGTAGGTTGTATATGAGGTAGGAAATGTCCTATGTAGGGTGTATATGAGGTAGGAAATGTCCTATGTAGGTTGTATATGGGGTAGGAAATGTCCTATGTAGGTTGTATATGGGGTAGGAAATGTCCTATGTAGGGTGTATATGAGCTAGGAAATGTCCTATGTAGGGTGTATATGAGCTAGGAAATGTCCTATGTAGGGTGTATATGAGGTAGGAAATGTCCTATGTAGGTTGTATATGGGGTAGGAAATGTCCTATGTAGGGTGTAAGTCAAGTACTCCATGTAGAGAGAAATAATGTGTTTGTGTGCCCTACGTAGGAAGGAAGTGTAGCGCACCTGTCACATGTGTTTGTGTGTCCATCCTGGACCTTGGCCATCCCCTGAGAGGTGGGAGGAGCATGGGGTGGGGTCTCACAGCATGAAGCTCGCTCTGATTCTCAATCATTCACCTGAGAGGAGGGAGGATGGACGGAGAGGGAGAGTAGGGAGAGAGAGAGGGAAGGATGGTGAGAGAAGGATGGAGGGATGGGGGGTAGGGCATTATATACGAGATGAAGGGAGGAGGGATGGGGGGTAGGGAATTATATACGAGATGGAGGGATGGGGGGATGGGGGGTAGGGCATTATAATACGAGATGAAGGGAGGAGGGATGGGGGGTAGGGCATTATATATGAGATGAAGGGAGGAGGAATGGGGGGTAGGGCATTATATATGAGATGAAGGGAGGAGGGATGGGGGGTAGGGCATTATATACGAGATGAAGGGGGGAGGGTTGGGGGGTAGGGCATTATATACGAGATGAAGGGAGGAGGGATGGGGGTAGGGCATTATATACGAGATGAAGGGCGGAGGGATGGGGGGTAGGGCATTATATATGAGATGAAGGGAGGAGGGATGGGGGGTAGGGCATTATATACGAGATGAAGGGAGGGGGGATGGGGGGTAGGGCATTATAATACGAGATGAAGGGAGGCGGGATGGGGGTTAGGGCATTATATACGAGATGAAGGGAGGAGGGATGGGGGGTAGGGCATTATATATGAGATGAAGGGAGGAGGGATGGGGGGTAGGGCATTATATACGAGATGAAGGGAGGGGGGATGGGGGGTAGGGCATTATATACGAGATGAAGGGATGGGGGGATGGGGGGTAGGGCATTATAATACGAGATGAAGGGAGGGGGGATGGGGGGTAGGGCATTATATACGAGATGAAGGGATGGGGGGATGGGGGGTAGGGCATTATATACGAGATGAAGGGAGGAGGGATGGGGGGTAGGGCATTATATACGAGATGAAGGGATGGGGGGATGGGGGGTAGGGCATTATATACGAGATGAAGGGGGAGAAGGAAGGGAGGAGGGATGGGGGGTAGGGCATTATATACGAGATGAAGGGGGAGAAGGAAGGGAGGAGGAAATAACATTATAGATTGATTTAGGAGCGATCAGAACACTGAAGCAAATTCCAACAGAGCCTATAATATTTAATGCACTCTACTTGCTGCAGAGTAAAATACTCAATTGGTATAAGCCAGTGGTATTCAACTCTGACCCCACGAGGTCCAGAACCTGCTGCTTTTCAGTTCTACCTGATAATCCATTACATCCACCTGGTGTCCCAGGTCTAAATCAGTGCCTGATTAGAGGGGCAATGGAAAAAAAGCAGTGGAACTGGCTTCAAGGTCCAGAGTTGAGTTTGAGGGGTATAATGTAGGCTATTTGTTGTTAGAAAACTATCATCCATTTTCTTTCAAGCACAATTTGTAGTCAAGACACAGAACAGCATGGCTTCTACACAGGGGCAAAAATGACTATTGTGAAGTTGAAAGATGCAATTTCACAGAACACACACTCTGTCTGCATCCCAAATGGCTCCCTATTCCCATAGGGCTCTGGTCAAAAGTAGTGCACTACATTGGGAATAGGGTGCAATTTGAGACACAACTTCAGTCTCAGTCAGTCTTGAAAACACACATCTCCAACACACTCAACATATTGTGTTGTATTTTCCTCCAGATATAAAAACACAGGTGGTAACAGAAGGAGAGTGAAAGAGTATTTGGGGAACAGAGATGGAGTGTTTATGCACTGCAGGCCTTATTAAATATGTCTGTCAGAAAGCAAAACACTTCAAATCTGTGTAAGGCAGGACAACTGACTGAACCTTGCATCTGATGGCTCTGGTGATGAAGAGGCAGCTGAAGTCAAGAACAACAACAGCCAAAGACTGGGCTCATGTCAAACAACACATTCTCATTTTCAGATGCCTGCGTGGGAGTTAGAGGTAGAGGGAGAGAGATAGAAAGAGGATGCACACAGATGGAGAGAGATAGAAAGAGGATACACACAGATGGAGAGAGATAGAAAGAGGATACACACAGATGGAGAGAGATAGAAAGAGGATACACACAGATGGAGAGAGATAGAAAGAGGATACACACAGATGGAGAGAGATAGAAAGAGGATACACACAGATGGAGAGAGATAGAAAGAGGACGCACACAGATGGAGAGAGATAGAAAGAGGATACACACAGATGGAGAGAGATAGAAAGAGGATACACACAGATGGAGAGAGATAGAAAGAGGACGCACACAGATGGAGAGAGATAGAAAGAGGATACACACAGATGGAGAGAGATAGAAAGAGGACGCACACAGATGGAGAGAGATAGAAAGAGGATACACACAGATGGAGAGAGATAGAAAGAGGATACACACAGATGGAGAGAGATAGAAAGAGGATACACACAGATGGAGAGAGACAGAAAGAGGATACACACAGATGGAGAGAGATAGAAAGAGGATACACACAGATGGAGAGAGACAGAAAGAGGATACACACAGATGGAGAGAGATAGAAAGAGGACGCACACAGATGGAGAGAGATAGAAAGAGAGCGGTATAGTGTTGTTTTATCTCACTTTAGTGAGCTGCATATTCTGACAGTGTCTGCCTAAAGATGAGACACTGATTATAATTTGAATGGGACATGTTGCATCAGAGAGAGAAATATATAAAAGAGAGGGAGACAGAGAGAGATAAGGAAAAGCTAATCGTTATTCAGATACAGTTGATCCATTTTGCACACAGTGGCTGGTCTGTGGAGAGGCATGGATAAATACAGGGATGACAAGCCATCAATAACATGAGCACAGATGAGTCAATGGTTGATATTTATGTTCTGTCACATTTGTTTTTCCTGATAACGACAGAACGGCATTGGAAGAAAATGTCAAGTCTCCAATCACAACACAGCATTAATGGTCCCTGACTAATCTATGACAGGCGATCAATTGACGATTGATATTAATTTCAATGATCTCTCATCAAGGGATAGACTCATTATAGCAGTTTGCTAAGAATTAACTAAAGTGATTAAAGGTGGTGTTCCAAATGACACCCTTTTCCCTTTATAGTGTCTTACTTTTATATGGAATGTGGTGGCATTTGCGAGGAAGACATAGCACAATATAAACCCAGCTAGCACATTTGGTTTCTTGTAAGTTGTAGGAACGTATGTTTTTGGTTTCACATTAGTTGTTGGAATGAAGCATATGTTTCCTGACCGGTATAACCAAACGTTTTTTTAAACATTCTGAGAACAGAAGTGAAAATATCACTTGTTCTGGGAATGTTTATTTTTAGGTTGCTGTGAGGATCTGAGAAATTTTTACTACGCTCAAGTCCTGAAATTCCCACAGAAGAACGTTGTTTCTTAACGTTCTTGGAACAATTTGAGAACATTCCCAATGTTCCTCTGAGAACATTACCAAAATTAAAACAACGCAACAGTAAGCATGTCGTCCCCCACGAATGATGTAGGTAACTAGACATTGTTTGCTGGGATGTTGTTTTCAGAAACTTGTGAAACTCCTGATGAATAATGTGTATTGTTTATGGTAATTCAGGCTGAAGGGTGAAGGTATTTAAGTCCGAACTGTAGCATAGACTCTCTTTGATTCTATGTATGAAGCATCACCAGGTGTTGCAAAACCTACTCATATTTTGTGATTACGCACTTGTGACTAAGTAGCCTATAGCTGTCACAATGTAATTGTTCTCTCTCTCTCTCTCTCTCTCTCTGCACCCTTCCACTTCACATCGATCTCCCTCCCTCCCCTTTTCTCTGCTCCCTTTTCACCGTCGGTAGGGAAGGACACCCATTCTGTTGTGCCATCATGGAGCCTCCTAGGGATTGGTTATTCCTCAGTGGTCTGTGCCAGCTGTATACCATTATGCATGTCAATGGCTTCTCCACACCATCCTGCCAGGGCTGGGTACCATTATGCATGTCATATCTTCTCAGCACCACAACCTCAGCCCATCCATGCCAAGAGAGGGGGCTGGATCTGTGTACTGACCAAGGAGTTAGCATAAATATCCCTGCTAAGGAGAGAGAGCCCACACTTAACCTCGTCAAACACAGACATTACTCACTGGGGCCATAGCCTGGAATCCAGTGGCCATTACCCCATAGTCAAGAACCCAGATCTTGGAACCCGTAATCTATTCTAGAACCTATAGAACAGGAGCCCAGAGAGTGTCAGACAGACAATATGTCCGTCCCATATCTATGGTGTAACTTATGGTAAAATAATTCTAGGGGTTGCACAATTTTGGTTGGATGATTCCGGATTTCCTACTTATTTCCCTCTGATTCCCGGGAATCCTCCAACCCGGATTTCTGGAAAACCTGAACATTTTTGGGGAAATTACCGGAATTTTGCAACGATAAGACATTGAAGAACCTCTGAGTTCTGCAGGCCAGCTAAAGAAGATCTCTGATGTTCAGCAGGCCAGCTAAAAAAGATACCTGGTGTTCAGCAGGCCAGCTAAAAAAGATACCTGGTGTTCCGCAGGCCAGCTAAAGAAGATCTCTGATGTTTAGCAGGCCGGCTAAAGAAGATATCTGATGTTTAGCAGGCCGGCTAAAGAAGATCTCTGATGTTTAGCAGGCCGGCTAAAGAAGATCTCTGATGTTTAGCAGGCCGGCTAAAGAAGATCTCTGATGTTTAGCAGGCCGGCTAAAGAAGATCTCTGATGTTTAGCAGGCCGGCTAAAGAAGATCTCTGATGTTCAGCAGGCCGGCTAAAGAAGATCTCTGATGTTCAGCAGGCCAGCTAAAGAAGATATCTGATGTTCAGCAGGCCAGCTAAAGAAGATCTATGGAGTTCAGCAGACCAGCTAAAGAAGATCTCTGATGTTCAGCAGACCAGCTAAAGAAGATCTCTGGTGTTCAGCAGGCTGGCTAAAGAAGATCTCTGATGTTCAGCAGACCAGCTAAAGAAGATCTCTGGTGTTCAGCAGGCCAGCTAAAGAAGATCTCTGATGTTTAGCAGGCCGGCTAAAGAAGATCTCTGATGTTTAGCAGGCCGGCTAAAGAAGATCTCTGATGTTTAGCAGGCCGGCTAAAGAAGATCTCTGATGTTTAGCAGGCCGGCTAAAGAAGATCTCTGATGTTTAGCAGGCCGGCTAAAGAAGATCTCTGATGTTTAGCAGGCCTGCTAAAGAAAATCTCTGATGTTTAGCAGGCCGGCTAAAGAAGATCTCTGATGTTTAGCAGGCCGGCTAAAGAAGATCTCTGATGTTCAGCAGGCCGGCTAAAGAAGATCTCTGATGTTCAGAAGGCCAGCTAAAGAAGATCTCTGATGTTCAGAAGGCCAGCTAAAGAAGATCTCTGATGTTCAGCAGGCCAGCTAAAGAAGATCTATGGAGTTCAGCAGACCAGCTAAAGAAGATCTCTGATGTTCAGCAGACCAGCTAAAGAAGATCTCTGGTGTTCAGCAGGCCAGCTAAAGAAGATCTCTGATGTTCAGCAGACCAGCTAAAGAAGATCTCTGATGCTCAGCAGACCAGCTAAAGAAGATCTCTGGTGTTCAGCAGGCCGGCTAAAGAAGATCTCTGATGTTTAGCAGGCCGGCTAAAGAAGATCTCTGATGTTTAGCAGGCCAGCTAAAGAAGATCTCTGATGTTCAGCAGGCCAGCTAAAGAAGATCTCTGATGTTCAGCAGGCCAGCTAAAGAAGATCTATGGAGTTCAGCAGGCCGGCTAAAGAAGATCTCTGATGTTCAGCAGGCCAGCTAAAGAAGATCTCTGATGTTCAGCAGGCCAGCTAAAGAAGATCTCTGATGTTCAGCAGGCCAGCTAAAGAAGATCTCTGATGTTCAGCAGGCCAGCTAAAGAAGATCTCTGATGTTCAGCAGGCCAGCTAAAGAAGATCTCTGATGTTCAGCAGGCCAGCTAAAGAAGATCTCTGATGTTCAGCAGGCCAGCTAAAGAAGATCTCTGATGTTCAGCAGGCCAGCTAAAGAAGATCTCTGATGTTCAGCAGGCCAGCTAAAGAAGATCTCTGATGTTCAGCAGGCCGGCTAAAGAAGATCTCTGGTGTTCAGCAGGCCGGCTAAAGAAGATCTCTGATGTTTAGCAGGCCGGCTAAAGAAGATCTCTGATGTTCAGCAGGCCGGCTAAAGAAGATCTCTGATGTTTAGCAGGCCGGCTAAAGAAGATCTCTGATGTTTAGCAGGCCGGCTAAAAAAGATCTCTGATGTTCAGCAGGCCGGCTAAAGAAGATCTCTGATGTTCAGCAGGCCAGCTAAAGAAGATCTATGGAGTTCAGCAGGCCGGCTAAAGAAGATCTCTGATGTTCAGCAGGCCAGCTAAAGAAGATCTCTGATGTTCAGCAGGCCAGCTAAAGAAGATCTCTGATGTTCAGCAGGCCAGCTAAAGAAGATCTCTGATGTTCAGCAGGCCAGCTAAAGAAGATCTCTGATGTTCAGCAGGCCAGCTAAAGAAGATCTCTGATGTTCAGCAGGCCAGCTAAAGAAGATCTCTGATGTTCAGCAGGCCAGCTAAAGAAGATCTCTGATGTTCAGCAGGCCAGCTAAAGAAGATCTCTGATGTTCAGCAGGCCAGCTAAAGAAGATCTCTGATGTTCAGCAGGCCAGCTAAAGAAGATATCTGCTGTTCAGCAGGCCAGCTAAAGAAGATCTCTGATGTTCAGCAGGCCAGCTAAAGAAGATCTCTGATGTTCAGCAGGCCAGCTAAAGAAGATCTCTGGTGTTCAGCAGGCCAGCTAAAGAAGATCTCTGATGTTCAGCAGACCAGCTAAAGAAGATCTCTGATGCTCAGCAGACCAGCTAAAGAAGATCTCTGGTGTTCAGCAGGCCGGCTAAAGAAGATCTCTGATGTTTAGCAGGCCGGCTAAAGAAGATCTCTGATGTTTAGCAGGCCGGCTAAAGAAGATCTCTGATGTTCAGCAGGCCAGCTAAAGAAGATCTCTGATGTTCAGCAGGCCAGCTAAAGAAGATCTCTGATGTTCAGCAGGCCAGCTAAAGAAGATCTCTGATGTTCAGCAGGCCAGCTAAAGAAAATCTCTGATGTTCAGCAGGCCAGCTAAAGAAGATATCTGCTGTTCAGCAGGCCAGCTAAAGAAGATCTCTGATGTTCAGCAGGCCAGCTAAAGAAGATCTATGGAGTTCAGCAGACCAGCTAAAGAATATCTCTGATGTTCAGCAGACCAGCTAAAGAATATCTCTGATGTTCAGCAGACCAGCTAAAGAAGATCTCTGGTGTTCAGCAGGCCAGCTAAAGAAGATCTCTGATGTTCAGCAGACCAGCTAAAGAAGATCTCTGATGTTCAGCAGACCAGCTAAAGAAGATCTCTGATGTTCAGCAGACCAGCTAAAGAAGATCTCTGGTGTTCAGCAGGCCAGCTAAAGAAGATCTCTGATGTTCAGCAGACCAGCTAAAGAAGATCTCTGGTGTTCAGCAGGCCAGCTAAAGAAGATCTCTGATGTTCAGCAGGCCAGCTAAAGAAGATCTCTGATGTTCAGCAGGCCAGCTAAAGAAGATCTATGGAGTTCAGCAGACCAGCTAAAGAAGATCTCTGATGTTCAGCAGACCAGCTAAAGAAGATCTCTGATGTTCAGCAGACCAGCTAAAGAAGATCTCTGGTGTTCAGCAGGCCAGCTAAAGAAGATCTCTGATGTTCAGCAGACCAGCTAAAGAAGATCTCTGATGTTCAGCAGACCAGCTAAAGAAGATCTATGGAGTTCAGCAGACCAGCTAAAGAAGATCTCTGATGTTCAGCAGACCAGCTAAAGAAGATCTCTGATGTTCAGCAGACCAGCTAAAGAAGATCTCTGGTGTTCAGCAGGCCAGCTAAAGAAGATCTCTGATGTTTAGCAGGCCGGCTAAAGAAGATCTCTGATGTTTAGCAGGCCGGCTAAAGAAGATCTCTGATGTTTAGCAGGCCGGCTAAAGAAGATCTCTGATGTTTAGCAGGCCGGCTAAAGAAGATCTCTGATGTTTAGCAGGCCAGCTAAAGAAGATCTCTGATGTTCAGCAGGCCAGCTAAAGAAGATATCTGATGTTCAGCAGGCCAGCTAAAGAAGATCTCTGATGTTCAGCAGGCCAGCTAAAGAAGATCTCTGATGTTCAGCAGACCAGCTAAAGAAGATCTCTGATGTTCAGCAGGCCAGCTAAAGAAGATCTCTGATGTTCAATGCTTTTGTGTTCTGAATGAGTGAACCCAATCCTTTCCCTTCACAGTTTGATTGACAAATTAATTGACAAATGGATGTATTAGTTACAAGTCACAGCTGGCAGCCACTGAGCTGGAGTCAGCCCAGGTTTCACTGAGTGTAAACAAATAGTTTTAGGTTATTTTCTGTTCAATACCTCATTATACAACCACTGTGTTCAGTGTTCAATACCTCATGCTACAACCACTATATTCAGTGTTCAATACCTCATGCTACAACCACTATGTTCAGTGTTCAATACCTCATGCTACAACCACTATGTTCAGTGTTCAATTCCTCATGCTACGGCCACTATGTTCAGTGTTACTTGACTTATGGGACCTAATCCTAGGAGTAAAGGATCAAGGCTACTGCTGCGAGGAAAAGACAGGAGAGGATAGCGAAAGATTCAAAGATAGAGACAGGGAGAGACCGACAAAGAGAGGGAGAGCGAGACAGACAATGAAAGGGATGGAGACAGACAGAGAGAGGGAGAGAGAGTGAAAGAGAGAGACAGACAGAGAGTGAAAGAGAGAGTGAAAGAGAGAGGCAGACAGAGAGAGGGAGAGAGAGTGAGAGAGGCAGACAGAGAAAGGGAGAGAGAGTGAGAGATGCAGACAGGCAGAGAGAGAGTGAGAGAGGCAGACAAAGAGAGGGAGAGAGAGTGAAAGAGAGAGATAAACAAAGAAGGGGGGGAAAGACAGACAGAGAGAGGGAGAGAGAGAAAGAGACAGACAGAGAGAGGGAGAGAGAGTGAGAGAGAGAGACAGACAGAGAGAGGGAGAGAGAG
This sequence comes from Salvelinus namaycush, assembly GCF_016432855.1. Classification (NCBI taxonomy): domain Eukaryota; kingdom Metazoa; phylum Chordata; class Actinopteri; order Salmoniformes; family Salmonidae; genus Salvelinus; species Salvelinus namaycush. The sequence goes on along the minus strand of NC_052323.1, from coordinate 19,160,568 downwards.
AGTGAGAGAGGCAGACAGAGAGAGGGAGAGAGAGTGAGAAAGGCAGACAGAGAGAGGGAGAGAGAGTGAAAGAGGCAGACAGAGAGAGGGAGAGAGAGTGAGAGAGGCAGACAGAGAGAGGGAGCGAGAGTGAAAGAGAGAGACAGACAGAGAGAGGGAGAGAGAGTGAGCGTGCGGGCAGAGAGAGGGAGAGAGAGTGAGAGAGGCAGACAGAGAGAGTGAGAGAGACAGACAGGGAGAGGGAGAGAGAGGGAGAGAGAGTGAGAGAGGCAGACAGAGAGAGTGAGAGAGACAGACAGGGAGAGGGAGAGAGAGTGAGAGAGAGAGACAGACAGAGAGAGGGAGAGAAAGTGAGAGAGGCAGACAGGCAGGCAGCCTGGAGGACACAGAAGCTTTCCAGATAAACAACAATCCAGTAACAGCGGCCTTTATTGAGGGAGGACGCCCAGGAATTCTGTCAAGAACCACCTCGCCAATGGCATCGACAAGCATGGCCATTTCCATGGTTACCACAGCGCTAGCACGACAGTGGGGGATGATGATGATTGTCAATAATAATAATAATAATAATAATAATAATATTTGGGGCTACTTATATTTGTCCTATTAAACAAGTGTGTAATGAAAATGTGTTTCTTGCATATCCTAACTTCCTCTGAGACGCCGCTATAGAGTGGGGGCACCATTGTACAGCGCCCCTGGAGCAATTAGGGTTAAGTGCATTGCGCAAAGGCATAGCAACAGATTTATCACCTTGTCGGCTCCGGATACCTCCCACAACAATGATTATGGTGATGGTGATAAGTAGTGATGATGGTGATGAGGCGACAGCTTGGTTAGGTTACAGACGACTGGCTTTACTTGGCTGCTTCACAGACAGTCCCCCTACAGCCAGTGTGGCCAGATGCTCAAACATTCCCGAGCACCAGGCAGAAACCAAACCAATCCATTCTGCCCTTGTACCCAGGCAGGCTGTGCCCTGTGGTGGTGCTTCAGGGGGTGGCTAGCCCTTCTGTTGGGAGGCCGGGAGACTGGGAGATGGAGGAGAAATTGACCATCTCTGACCTTTTACATTTAATACACTCTGGAATATAACATCTGTACACTTGGCAATGGTACAACTACAGATGTCGGATCTTAATTTGACCCGTTTTGTTACAGGAGGAAAATAATCCTGCAGCAGGAGGATTTGAATAGCTGAAGAAATATTTATATTTGCCTCCAGGGGGCAGCTGGAAGCAATGTTTATATACAATGCAGTACCGTACCTACATTGTACCTTGGACTGCAGGTCCACTGGGCGCAAGTTCAAGTAGCCTATTTAGGCTATGTGCTGGCTACAACATCTTGTGTGAATTCTTATGTGTATTATAATAAATTGACATATTTGTATAAGGTAGATTTATTTTTCAAAGGGAAAATCTTTTTTTTTAATGTATAACTTGTTTTATTTATTAAATGTATTATATACAAGCAACAGGCAGAATCAATTATTGGTGGCCTCTGTGCCTGTGTGGTCCAACAGTTACAGCCGTTGACCCTGGCACACATTTGTTGGAATCTGACCCACTGCCCTTTGACTCACCCTTCCCCATCTCCCCTTGTCCCCGAGTCTCCCCCATCTCCCCTTGTCCCCCCCATCTCCCCTGTCTCCCCCAACTCCCCTTGTCCCCCTGTCTCCCCCATCTCCCCTTGTCCCCAAGTCTCCCCCATCTCCCCCTGTCTCCCCTGCCTTTCCAACCCTCTTCTATCTCTTCAATAAAAGCTCCAAAAAAATAGGAAAGGGGAGGGACTGCCCCATTCTTTCAAAAATACCTTCAATAAATCATTGGACAAATTTTCATTGTGACCGCATGCCCAACATAAAACGTGATTATAAATAATACAAGGTAGGATAAATTGATTCATAGAACACGCACAGACCTACCAAGCAACAATTGATGCTTTGCTAAATGATATATATAAAGCAACACTAGATGCCATGCTAACTGATATATAAAGCAACACTAGATGCCATGCTAACTGATATATAAAGCAACACTAGATGCCATGCTAACTGATATATAAAGCAACAATAGATACTATGCTAAGTGATATATAAAGCAACACGAGATGCTATGCTGTGATATGTAAAGCAACAATTGATACTATGCTAAGTGATATATAAAGGAACAATAGATGCTATGCTAACTGATATGTAAAGCAACAATAGATACTATGCTAAGTGATATATAAAGGAACAATAGATGCTATGCTAACTGATATGTAAAGCAACAATAGATACTATGCTAAGTGATATATAAAGCAACACGAGATGCTATGCTCACTGATATATAAAGGATCAATAGATGCTATGCTAACTGATATGTAAAGCAACAATGGATACTATGATAACTGATATATAAAGGAACAATAGATGTTATGCTAACTGATATGTAAAGCAACAATAGATACTAAGCTAAGTGATATGTAAAGCAACAATAGATGCTATGCTGTGATATGTAAAGCAACAATAGATGCTATGCTAACTGATATATAAAGGAACAGTAGATGCTATGCTAACTGATTTCACAATTGAAAGAGAAAACAAACTTAGAAATAGAAAATAAACCCCATATGCTGAGATTCAGGTCTGGCATTTTGAAGTGGAAATTAAACTTCAGAGGACTTTTAAGCCTTGAATACTTTCCAAGTTTGCCGTTTCACTTTTGATTAACGCAGTGAATGAGTGGAGGAGTTCCACCATCAGATCGTTAATTTTTCAATTAATTTAGATAGCCTATAGCCCAGTGGTGTAGTGGTGCCTGGAGGAGTGGGTATACCAAACGGCCCGCCTGCCAAAGGAAAAGCTCCCTGTGTGAAAAACAGTGACATAAATTCTGCATGACCTAAAATGATGAATCCCATATTAACCCAAGCTGTACTGTGCAAGTAGGCTAATAGTGGGCCTACTATTGAAGGTTGAGACAGTTCAGCACTGCGATGTAGTGACTTAGACCACGGCACCACTCGGGAGGCCCCCAGGAGACCACGGCACCACTCGGGAGGCCCCCAGGAGACCACTGCACCACTCGGGAGGTCCCCAGGAGACCACTGCACCACTCGGGAGGCCCCCAGGAGACCACCGCACCACTCGGGAGGCCCCCAGGAGACCACCGCACCACTCGGGAGGCCCCCAGGAGACCACTGCACCACTCGGGAGGTCCCCAGGAGACCACTGCACCACTCGGGAGGCCCCCAGGAGACCACGGCACCACTCGGGAGGCCCCCAGGAGACCACTGCACCACTCGGGAGGCCCCCAGGAGACCACGGCACCACTCGGGAGGCCCCCAGGAGACCACGGCACCACTCAGGAGGCCCCCAGGAGACCACTTTTGAGGTCTGAGAAAACATTTGAGTGTAGTTATACTTCACTTCAAGTGCAGGCACGTATCACTCTTGTTTGGTTAGTGGTGTTTCTGTAACAAATGAGACGGAGATCGCAAAAAAAACGGCCATTGGATTGATGCAAATAATTATGATATCATTCTGCCAGGTAACCAGGCTACTTTGTAGCTAGTTAACATTTAAATCAGAATGTTTTTGGGAAAGCCTTTCCATCCATCTACCAGACGACGGTTAGGCCTACCATCAGCATCGCAATATGTTTCCTGTCCTTTAACTGTTTGCAGCTGGACGTTCTACTTCATATTATGACGCATGTCTTACTTTGATTCAAAGTAGCCGATAGCCAAAATCCCACCATAGACATTTTGAGGCAATTATTTAATAAATACTTCCTTAAGTGTGTTCTTCGGTTCTATTCGTTTTCTTTCAACTTTATTTCATTGTCTAGCAGCCACCAGGCATTATCCTAGTGACATTAGACACTATGATAGGTGTTGTATTTATAGGATCAACCCCTATTTCAAAAATGTTTACGGATATTTCCATCTCTATCCACGAGACTGCTCACATGTGCAATACACATTTTAGAAGTGTTTTCCAGCAAATTGCATTAGGGAACATTTGCAGTTAGACCTACCACCATGTGCCCGTTGCTGTGCGTAAAATGTGAAGAAATACTAGTTTATCAACATTATCAGAATGTTGAGCTGATCTGTTCCATCAGCCTTATTATTACGTGACAATGGAAAGTGCTGACAGGTAGCCTACTATATAATGAAATAACATAGGGTCTGTTGCAACCATCGATGGCACTAGATTATCGCTAGCTGATGTCTTGTTAAACCATCAATCAGTTGTGTTGTGACAAGGTAGGGATGGTATACAGAAGATAGCCCTATTTGGTGAAAGACAAAGTCCGTATTATGGCAAGAACAGCTCAAATAAGCAAAGAGAAATGACAATCCATCACTACTTTAAGACATGAAGGTCAGTCAATCCAGAACATTTCAAGAACTTTGTACATTTTTTCAAGTGCAGTCGCAAAAACCATCAAGTGCTATGATGAAACTAGCTCTCATGAGGATCGCCACAGAAAAGGAAGACCCAGAGTTACCTCTGCTGTAAAGGATAAGTTCATTAGAGTTACCAGCCTCAGAAATTACAGCCCAAATAAATTATTCACAGAGTTCAAGTAACAGACACATCTCAACATCAACTGTTCAAAGGAGACTGCGTGAATCAGTATTCAGACCCTTTACTTATCCCGAAGCCACTCCTGCGTTGTCTTGGCTGTGTGCTTAGGGTCGTTGTCCTGTTGGAAGGTGAACCTGCCTCAGTCTGAGGTCCTGAGTGCTCTGGAACAGGTTTTCATCAAGGATCTCTCTGTACTTTGCTCTGTTCATCTTTCCCTTGATCCTGACTAGTCTCCCAGTCCCTGCCGCTGAAAAACATTTCCACAGCATCATGCTGCCACCACCCTGCTTCACCATAGGGATGGTGTTAGGTTTCCTCCAGATGAGACGCTTGGCATTCAGGCAATAGAGTCTTGGTTTCATCAGACCAGAGAATCTTGTTTCTCATGGTCTGAGTGTCCTTTAGGTGCCTTTTGGCAAACTCCAAGTGGGCTGTCATGTGCCTTTTACTGAGGAATGGCTTACGTCTGGCAACTCTACCATAAAGGCCTGATTGGTGGAGTGCTGCAGAGATAGTTGTACTTCTGGAAGATTCTCCCATCTCTACAGAGGAACACTTGAGCTCTGTCAGAGTGACCATCGGGTTCTTGGTCACCTCTCTGACCAAGGCCCTTCTCCCCTTATTGCTCAGTTTGGCCGGACGGCCAGCTCTAGGAAGAGTCTTGGTGGTGTAAGGCTGTAAGGCTGTAATGTAACAAAATGCGGAAAAGGGGAAGGGGTGTGAATGCTTCCATGCCATAGTGTATGTCTCTCTTGTCTTATGACGCTATATAACACAACAGTTGTTGATGTGTATTGATGCATTTCAGATACATTTTTGTACATCTGTACATTTTTACCCTTAATTTACCAGGTAAGTTGACTGAGAACACGTTCTCATTTACAGCAACGACCTGGGGAATAGTTACAGGGGAAAGGAGGGCGGATGAATGAGCCAATTGGAAGCTGGGGATGATTAGGTAAATCAGCTTTTAGTTTTCTTCCACCTTAATCTTCAAAATGTTCTTAAATTTGATGTTTAATGGCAATTCAGAAAGCTGAAAGAGGACTTCATTACTGATGACTGTGTTTGTTTTTTATGACTTTGTATTTTCTATCTGCTTGTATTTTGTATTCATAGTGATGTGTATTTTGTATTCATATTGATGTGTGTATTTTGTATTCATATTGATGTGTGTATTTTGTATTCATATTGATGTGTGTATTTTGTATTCATATTGATGTGTGTATTTTGTATTCATATTGATGCGCGTATTTTGGATTCATATTGATGCGTGTATTTTGTATTCATATTGATGTGTGTATTTTGTATTCATATTGATGTGTGTATTTTGTATTCATATTGATGTGTGTATTTTGTATTCATATTGATGTGTGTATTTTGTATTCATATTGATGCGTGTATTTTGTATTCATATTGATGCGTGTATTTTCTGTAGTTTATGTAATTCAGGGCTCATCTGTAAGAGACCTTGATCTCAGTTTGACTGAAAGGTTTCAGAAAAAAATGGTGGTCATATTTTAAATTTAGCAAGAACACCGGGGTTAACGCCCCTACTCTAACGATTAGTGACCACAGAGAGTCAGGACACCGGGGTTAACGCCCCTACTCTAACGATAAGTGACCACAGAGAGTCAGGACACCGGGGTTAACGCCCCTACTCTAACGATAAGTGACCACAGAGAGTCAGGACACCGGGGTTAACGCCCCTACTCTAACGATAAGTGACCACAGAGAGTCAGGAAACCGGGGTTAACGCCCCTACTCTAACGATAAGTGACCACAGAGAGTCAGGAAACCGGGGTTAACGCCCCTACTCTAACGATAAGTGACCACAGAGAGTCAGGAAACCGGGGTTAACGCCCCTACTCTAACGATTAGTGACCACAGAGAGTCAGGAAACCGGGGTTAACGCCCCTACTCTAACGATTAGTGAACACAGAGAGTCAGGACACTGGGGTTAACGCCCCTACTCTAACGATTAGTCAACACAGAGAGTCAGGACACTGGGGTTAACGCCCCTACTCTAACGATTAGTGACCACAGAGAGTCAGGAAACCGGGGTTAACGCCCCTACTCTAACGATTAGTGACCACAGAGAGTCAGGAAACCGGGGTTAACGCCCCTACTCTAACGATTAGTGACCACAGAGAGTCAGGACACCGGGGTTAACGCCCCCTACTCTAACGATAAGTGACCACAGAGAGTCAGGAAACCGGGGTTAACGCCCCTACTCTAACGATAAGTGACCACAGAGAGTCAGGAAACCGGGGTTAACGCCCCTACTCTAACGATTAGTGAACACAGAGAGTCAGGACACCGGGGTTAACGCCCCTACTCTAACGATAAGTGACCACAGAGAGTCAGGAAACCGGGGTTAACGTCCCTACTCTAACGATAAGTGACCACAGAGAGTCAGGAAACCGGGGTTAACGCCCCTACTCTAACGATAAGTGACCACAGAGAGTCAGGAAACCGGGGTTAACGCCCCTACTCTAACGATTAGTGACCACAGAGAGTCAGGACACCGGGGTTAACGCCCCTACTCTAACGATTAGTGACCACAGAGAGTCAGGACACCGGGGTTAACGCCCCTACTCTAACGATTAGTGACCACAGAGAGTCAGGAAACCGGGGTTAACGCCCCTACTCTAACGATTAGTGACCACAGAGAGTCAGGAAACCGGGGTTAACGCCCCTACTCTAACGATTAGTGACCACAGAGAGTCAGGACACCGGGGTTAACGCCCCCTACTCTAACGATAAGTGACCACAGAGAGTCAGGAAACCGGGGTTAACGCCCCTACTCTAACGATAAGTGAGTCAGGACACCCGTTTAACGTCCCATCCGAAAGACAGCACCCTACACAGGGCAATGTCCCCAATCACTGCCCTGGGATCTTTTTTTTTTTTAACTAGCGAAAAGAGTGCATTCTACTGGTTCTCCAACACCACTTCCAGCAGCATCTGGTCTCCCATCCAGGGACAACCCTGCTTAGCTTCAGTGACAAGTGAGCAGTGTGATGCAGGGTGGTATGCTGCTGGCATAGGACTGCAGTAATAGGACCTATAGTAGCAGTAGGGCAGTTATTAATATTAATTCTGGTGCTTTTAGCATTTGAGCGAGAGAGAGAGAGGGATTTTTACAGCAGGTATCGGTCCGAATGACATGACTGCCCCTGCATGGAGAGAAAGAGAACTGCAGGTTTTCAGTGAACATATCTAAATCACAAGGCTCATTTTAATTTCCTGATGCACAGGATAAAATGTTGCGACTAAAGAGTGATCAAATTAAGATCCGACATCTGTATAGCTGTACCATCGTCCATAACACATATAGAATGACTGACCATTTAGCTGTAAGGAAGTGCAATATAGAGTATATAAATGAAAAATCAACAAAATAAATATAAACAGCTTGATTAATAATGTTAACCAGTACAGGACAGATGATGTGTTTTAATTGGGTTACCTGTGATATAAGAGTTTATTCAATATCAACTAGTGTCTTGGTAACATTCTAAACAGAGATAAATCCAGCAAAAGTATGGCGTTAAGGCTATGCCTGTGTCCCAAATGGCACCAAATTCCCGATTTAGTTTACTACGTTTGACCATGGTCCACAGGGTTCTGGTCAAAAGGCTGCCAACATTTAGCCTCAAATTGAGTAAATCCTTAAATCTGCATAAATCCTGTTAGCTTCATGAAAGAAGACCCAGTAATCTCCTGTGAGATGAGACTTCCCAGACAGACAGATATCCCCCGTCAGACGTCCGACTAAACTCTCTCTCTCTCTCACACACACACACGCACGCACACACACACACAGAGAGTATGCAGTGTATTGTAGCCACCTCCTGTCCTTCATTTATTTTCAATTGTAAGAGACAATAAACTCTGCACTAAATATTAATACTGTTTATCTGCCTGGAGAAGGCTAGAGAGCTTTGTGAACTGCTGTGATAGATAGACTTAGAGAGAGAGAGAATCAAGTGATCCTATCTACTGGGGCCTGACTTACCTAATACTTGTTGCCTATTCCAAAGGGCTGGCTGAGGCAGGCCCATTGAAATCCTGCAGGATTCAAGCACCATTCATATAATTCCGATTGGAACGGAACTGATGATGAATGTTATATTGTGTGTTTCTAATCCACCATGGCTTATCTGTTCAATATTGATGCAAACCTTTCACTATAAATGGAATCGGCTTTGCTCACACAGTGGGCCTTCCAACTCCGTATTCATGAAATCTCTCGTTTTCCTTCTCGATTTCCATTTATCTATCTCTTTCTCTTTTTCACCCGTCTACCCATTTATTTGGCTGCATTTCCATCACTTTACCAGTCTCTCTCTCTCACACTTTCTCTCTATCCCACCATTCCTTGACCTGTGATCGACAGCACTTTAACGATCTAGACTCAGAATCCATCTCAGGGAGGCGTACTTGACATCCTCAGAGAGAGAGGGAGAAAAAGAGAGAGGGGGGGAAGAGCCGAGAGAGATGGAGAAAAAGAGAGAGAGGGGGGAAGAGGAGAGAGAGATGGAGAAAAATAGAGAGGGAGAAAAAGAGAGAGAGTGGGAGAAAAAGAGAGAGAGGGGAGGAAGAGGAGAGAGTTGGGTGGAGAGAGAGTGCGAGATGAAGAGAGAGATATAGGCAGAGACAGAAAGACAAAGATGGACAGATACAGAGAGCTGTATTTGTTCATACTGTCTAATGGGGTAAAGACACAAAAACTTCAGTGTTGTGATGCAAAAATCCTAGCAAAATGCTTGGCGCATAGAATTTAAAATATTGTCAGATATTATTCATCATAATCAGACAGGTTTTTTACATGGATGATACATTGGAGATAATATAAGACAAGTACTGGAAACAATAGAATACTATGAAATATCGGGGACACCAGGCCTGGTTTTCATAGCTGATTTTGAAAAGGGTTTTGATAAAGTACAACTGGAGTTTATATATAAATGCCTAGAATATTTCAATTTTGGGGAATCTCTTATAAAATGGGTTAAAGTTATGTATAGTAACCCTAGGTGTAAAATAGTAAATAATGGCTACATCTCAGAAAGTTTTAAACTATCTAGAGGAGTAAAACAAGGTTGTCCACTATCGGCATATCTATTTATTATTGCCATCGAAATGTTAGCTGTTAAGATTAGATCCAACAATAATATTAAGGGATTAGAAATCCGTGGCTTAAAATCGAAGGTGTCATTGTACGCTGATGATTCATGTTTTCTTTTAAAACCACAATTAGAGTCTCTCCACGGCCTCATAGAGGATCTAGATACTTTTGCTGTCCTCCCTGGATTAAAACCAAATTATGATAAATGTACCATATTACATATTGGATCACTAAAAAATGCACATTTTACATTACCATGTAGTTTATCAATTAAATGGTCTGACGGAGATGTGGACATACTCAGTATACAAATCCCAAAAGAAAGAAATGATCTCACTCCAATACATTTTTATAGAAAGTTATAGATAAAAAAAATAAAAAAATAGATAAGATCTTGCTACCATGGAAAGGAAAATACCTGTCTATTTGTGGAAAAATCACCCTGATTAACTCTTTAGTCATATCCCAGTTTACCTATTTGCTTATGGTTTTGCCTACACCTAGTGACCTGCTTTTTAAATTATATGAACAAAAAATATTCCATTTTATTTGGAATGGCAAGCCAGATAAAATTAAAAGGGCCTATTTATATGAATATGAATTCTGATGGCAGAAATTATTAAATATTAAAGCATTAGACCTCTCACTAAAGGCATCAGTCATACAAAAGTTATACTTAAATCCAAACTGGTTCTCTAGTAAATTGGTAGGAATGTCTCATCCTATGTTCAAGAAGGGCCTTTTTCCCTTTATTCAGATTACACCTGCTCACTTTCGGTTGTTTGAAAAGGAAATAATCTCCAAAATATCTTTATTTTTTAAACAAGCCTTAGAAATTTGTTTGCAATTTCAGTTTAATCCACCTGAAAGGACGAAACAAATAGTACAACAAATATTGTGGTTAAATTCAAATATACTAATTGATTAAAAAAAACTGTATTTATCAAAGAAATGTTTAAAAAAGGTATAATTTTCGTGAATGATATCATATATAGGACTGGTGGAGTTATGTCACACATGCAGCTAACACAGACATATGGAAATGTCTGCTCTACCCAAAATTACAACCAATTATTTGCAGCATTACCACAAACATGGAAGAGGCAAGTAGAAGGGGAAAAAAGTAAGGAACTTGTATGTCGGCCCTGTATTAAAGAACATAAATGGTTAAAGAAAAGTGTGATAAATAAAAACATATACCAATTTCATTTAAGGACCAAAAAACCGACAGCTGTGCCATATAAATTGCTAAATAGTTGGGAAGAGATTTTCGATGTACCCATTCCATGGCACATGGTTTATGAATTGATACGCAAAACGCCGGATTCAAAACTTAGAATTTTTCAATTTAAATTACTATACAAAATTCTTGCAACTAATAGAATGTTATTGTAACGGTGTTCCTCCTCCTCTTCATCCGAAGAGGAGGAGCATGGATTGAACCAAGGCGCAGCGTTGTGAAATGACATGATTTATTAAACAAGACGAAAAAACGAACTACACTTGAATAATTAACAAAACAAATAAACGATGTAGACAGACCTGGACGACGAACTTACATGAAACACGAAGAACGCAATAACAGGAAACTGACTACACAAAAACCGAACGAACAAACATACCGAGAACAGTCCCGTGTGGCGTAACATACAGACACTGACACAGGAGACAACCACCCACAACAAACAGTGTGAAAACACCTACCTTAATATGACTCTCAATCAGAGGAAACGACACACACCTGCCTCTAATTGAGAGCCATATTAGGTACCCATTAACCAACATAGAAACAGAAAACATAGACTGCCCACCCAAACTCACGTCCTGACCAACTAACACATACAAAAACTAACAGAAAACAGGTCAGGAACGTGACAGTTATATATATGGGGGATACAATCTTCCCAGCTCTGCAGATTCAGCTGTGAGGAGGCAGAGTCATTAGATCATTTATTTTGGTATTGTCCATATGTAGCTTGTTTTTGGTCACAGGTCCAGGAATGGCTGAAGAATTGCAACATTTGCCTAGAACTAACGCTTCAGATAGCAATACTGGGGGATTTGAAAAGCCATAGTCAATCAATCAATAATATAATATTTATTTTAGCAAAAATGTTTTTTATTTTATTTACAATCTGTAGAAGCTATGAGAATAGGAAGGTTCAATTATTTTGTGAAGCATCACAGCACAGTTGAAAAATGTATGGCAAATAGAAATCCGAAATGGATGATGTTGAGAGATAGATGGGAGGGGTTGAATGGAGCTGAAGGGTGGGACTAATAACAAGATAAACAATGTAAAACACACGGGGTCTGTAAAATGTATATAGATGCGGAACTTTTGTGAAATAGCACAGTTACAAATAGAAATCAAACTGGATGGACATCAGAAATAGAGGAAGGACTAAGAACAAACAAGAGATAACTATTTTAAAGTAGACTGTGTCTGTAAAATGTGTATAAGATGTATAAATTGAAGGTAAAAGCAGAAGTGTTTATTAGTTTACTCCAATTGGGGGATCAGTGGTAGGGTTTGCGGGGAATAATAATAAGGGTATGTTCTTTAAAAAAGTAAGTATGTCTATATAGGTATGTGTATGTATATATGTGTACATTTTTGCATGCGTGTATGGATATATTTACCCCAAAAATATGGGGGATTGGAAATGATGCAGACAATTACATTGATGGAAGCAACATTCTTTCCGCAATATTAAGCTGATCCACCCCTTAAAATTTTTAAAAAAGACACAGAGAGCTGTATTTGTCCATACTGTCTAATGGGGTAAAGACACAGAACTAAAGATCTCTCTCTCTCTCTCTCTCTCTCTCTCTCTCTCTCTCTCTCTCTCTCTCTCTCTCTCTCTCTCTCTCTCTCTCTCTCTCTCTCTCTCTCTCTCTCTCTCTCTCTCTCTCTCTCTCTCTCTCTCTCTCTCTCTCTCTCTCTCTCTCTCTCTCTCTCTCTCTCTCTCTCTCTCTCTCTCTCTCTCTCTCTCTCTCTCTCCCAGGCCTGCCTGCCTGCCGTCCTGGTCGACTCTACTCAGTTAGACCTCATTCTTCTCTCCACACAAGTGGCTCGCCCACCAGGTCCAGATGGCATCCATTCAGGAAGTACCGCTGAGTGGTTCCTGACTTTTGCTTTCTGAATATGTTGCTCTACCTCTACTGGCGGCCTGAAGATGGATCATGCCAGCGGGCAGAGGTGACAGGCCCACAGCGAGTGATTGATATAGCAGTGAACGAGTAAGACCTTTCTGGTTGTAAATTGAGTTTGGAAAATGCCAGTGAATGTTTAGAGAGTGAGAGGTGGTGGCAGAGACGTTTTGTTAGCAGTTCCTTTTCCTTCTGTTTCGTCTCCCAGAACAATTATTACACGTCTGTGTCCAAAATGGCACCCTATTGCCTATATAATACACAGGGCTCTGGTCAGATGTAGTGTACTATATAGGGTATAGGGTTCCATTTCAGATGCACCCACTGTGTCCTCATTTGCTCTGTGCAATCTCAAGCTGCTGAGAATAAACACGTTGGCTGTGCTAATTACCTTATGGCTCAATAAGTAATGGCGAGGGAGCCGGGCCTAGACCCCACTGAGATCCGGCTAGTTCTGGCTGTGACGTGCACACACCTGTTACAGTTCAATTACGGGAACGATCAGACATAAAGTCATTATCCTGTCTCTCAGAGTGACTAAAATAGAGTTCCAGAAATGGTGGCGAAACGGCTGCAAGTCTATGTGTGTGTGTGCAGCTGGTTGTTAGCTGAGGCTGGAGGGCTGGGAGGTGGCTATCTGTGTGTCATGGATGGTGATTGGTTGAATAGAAGGGTACTGATGATGTCAACAATGTGACCTGTGTGCTGATACAGAATCTGTGTCATGGATGGTGATTGGTTGAATAGAAGGGTACTGATGATGTCAACAATGTGACCTGTGTGCTGATACAGAATCTGTGTCATGGATGGTGATTGGTTGAATAGAAGGGTACTGATGATGTCAACAGTGTGACCTGTGTGCTGATACAGAATCACCAACCATGCCAGGCTCTAGTCCACACCCTCTCCCCATGCCCCCACACATCAACACTCTATTGTTCTGCTCTGCTCAGAGAAAACCAACATACACACACACAGCATCTTTCCCCCACCCATCTGGGCCCAGCAGACAGGAGAAGAAGAAGAGAGAGAGATAAACAGAGGAAGGAGTGAATGTGTTTTTAGTAGAGATGGTTCAGGTGAACTACGTGGATGTAAGGCGTAACCTTCCCTGACTCCTGGAGGCAGCAGAGCAAGGTTCCTGGGAAGAGCAAACGTCTACAGGCTTGAGCTCACTACGTTACCATGGTTACGTTGATCACAAATGACCAGGGTTCAACACTGAGTGGTATTGAGTATTGACGATTGACACAGGGATGAACTGAGAGCTCGCTGTCTGCCTATTTCTCTCAGAAGTTTTGTTTTCTCACAAATTGCAGGGCGGGTTGAGGGTGAAGAAAGACAAGGTTTGTGGAATTGCATTCCGAGCTGAACATGACCTGATATGTAATGAAGTTCAGAACATTGAGGGAGATACATCGCCCCATTATTACAGCCTCTTCAAATGGAGTGCTGTGCATAAAAGCAAACCTCTGACATCAAAAACACAGAGAGAGAGAGAGAGAGAGAGAGAGAGAGAGAGAGAGAGAGAGAGAGAGAGAGAGAGAGAGAGAGAGAGAGAGAGAGAGAGAGAGAGAGGGGCAGAGAGAGAGAGAGGGAGAGAGAGAGTGAGAGAGAGAGAGAGGGAGAGAGACCACAACGATTTGAGAGTCAAACATATTACAGTTAATATTTCGTAAACAGTGGAGGCTGCTGGGAGGAGGATGGCTCATAATAATGGCCGGATGAGAGTAAATGGAATGGCATCAAACACCTGGAAAACGCGGAGCCCCACCGGGCCTTTACGACTGGACTACCGACGTTATCTGCCCGAGGGAGTTATCCAACTGGCCCCCCGTCGCGACGTAACCTGAACGCCCATCTGCGGCCCGCTAATCGTTAGCTGTCTTATCGGCTGCTATCTGAATAGGTCTATCGGACAATTTTCTTGGGCCACTATAACTATTTTGCCAATTGGATTGGTCCCATCTACCACCCCACTAATCTACCGACGGAAACGCACGAGGTGGCTAAAAACAGACCTCCATCCTCTGCCAGCTTGCTACCCATTGCCCGGCTAGCTGTCTGAATCGCCGTGACCCCAACCAACCTCACTACTCACTGGACACTTATGATTACTCGGCTAAGCATGCCTCTCCTTAACGTCAATATGCCTTGTCCATTGCTGTTCTGGTTAGTGTTTATTGGCTTATTTCACTGTAGAGCCTCTAGCCCTGCTCATTATACCTTATCCAACCTTTCAGTTCCACCACCCACACATAGGATGACATCACCTGGTTTCAATTATGTTTCTAGAGACAATATCTCTCTCATCATCACTCAATGCCTAGGCTTACCTCCACTGTATTCACATCCTACCATACCTTTGTCTGTACATTATTCCTTGAAGCTATTTTATCGCCCCCAGAAACTTCCTTTTACTCTCTGTTCCGGACGTCCTAGACGACCAATTCTCATAACTTTTAGCCGTACCCTTATCCTACTCCTCTTCTGTTCCTCTGGTGACGTAGAGGTGAATCTAGGCCCTGCAGTGCCTAGCTCCACTCCTATTCCCCAGGTGCTCTCTTTTGATGACTTCTGTAACCGTAATTGCCTTGGTTTCATGCATGTTAACATTAGAAGCCTCCTCCCTAAGTTTGTTTTATTCACTGCTTTAGCACACTCTGCCAACCCGGATGTCCTAGCCGTGTCTGAATCCTGGCTTAGGAAGACCACCAAAAACTCTGAAATCTCCATCCCTAACAACAACATTTTCAGACAAGATAGAACGGCCAAAGGGGGTGGTGTTGCAATCTATTGCAGAGATAGCCTGCAGAGTTCTGTCCTACTATCCAGGTCTGTACACAAACAATTTGAATTTTTACTTTTAAAAATCCACCTCTCTAAAAACAAGTCTCTCACCTTTGCCGCCTGCTATAGACCACCCTCTGGCCCCAGCTGTGCTCTGGACACCATATGTGAACTGATTGCCCCCCATCTATCTTCAGAGCTCGTGCTGCTAGGTGACCTAAACTGGGACTTGCTTAACACCCCAGCCATCCTACAATCTAATCTTGATGCCCTCAATCTCACACAAATGATCAATGAACCGACCAGGTACCACCCCAAAGCCGTAAACACGGGCACCCTCATAGATATCATCCTAACCAACTTGCCCTCTAAATACACCTCTGCTGTTTTCAACCAAGATCTCAGCGATCACTGCCTCATTGCCTGCATCCGTAATGGGTCAGCGGTCAAACGACCTCCACTCATCACTGTCAAACGCTCCCTGAAACACTTCAGCGAGCAGGCCTTTCTAATCGACCTGGCCCAGGTATCCTGGAAGGATATTGACCTCATCCCGTCAGTAGAGGATGGCTGGTTATTTTTTTTAAATGCCTTCCTCACCATCTTAAATAAGCATGCCCCATTCAAGAAATTTAGAACCAGGAACAGATATAGCCCTTGGTTCTCTCCAGACTTGACTGCCCTTAACCAACACAAAAACATCCTATGGCGTTCTGCATTAGCATCGAACAGCCCCCGTGATATGCAACTTTTCAGGGAAGTTAGAAACCAATATACACAGGCAGTTAGAAAAGCCAAGGCTAGATTTTTCAAGCAGAATTTGCTTCCTGCAACACAAACTCAAAAAAGTTTTGGGACACTGTAAAGTCCATGGAGAATAAGAACACCTCCTCCCAGCTGCCCACTGCATTGAGGATAGGAAACTCTGTCAGCACCGATAAATCCACTATAATTGAGAATTTCAATAAGCATTTTTCTACGGCTGGCCATGCTTTTCACCTGGCTACCACTACCCCGGTCAACAGCACTGCACCCCCCACAGCAACTCGCCCAAGCCTTCCCCATTTCTCTTTCTCCCAAATCCAGTCAGCTGATGTTCTGAAAGAGCTGCAAAATCTGGACCTCTACAAATCATCCGGGCTAGACAATCTGGACCCTTTCTTTCTAAAATTATCTGCCGAAATTGTTGCAACCCCTATTACTAGCCTGTTCAACCTCTCTTTCGTGTCGTCTGAGATTCCCAAAGATTGGAAAGCAGCTGCGGTCATCCCCCTCTTCAAAGGGGGGGGACACTCTTGAGCCAAACTGCTACAGACCTATATCTATCCTACCCTGCCTTTCTAAGGTCTTCGAAAGCCAAGTCAACAAACAGATTACCCACCATTTTGAATCCCACCGCACCTTCTCCGCTATGCAATCTGGTTTCAGAGCTGGTCATGGGTGCACCTCAGCCACGCTCAAGGTCCTAAACGATATCTTAACCGCCATCGATAAGAAACAATACTGTGCAGCCGTATTCATTGAACTGGCCAAGGCTTTTGACTCTGTCCATCACCACATCCTCATCGGCAGACTCGATAACCTTGGTTTCTCAAATGATTGCCTCGCCTGGTTCACCAACTACTTCCTTGATAGAGTTCAGTGTGTCAAATCGGAGGGCCTGTTGTCCGGGCCTCTGGCAGTCTCTATGGGGGTGCCACAGGGTTCAATTCTTGTGCCGACTCTCTTCTCTGTATACATCAATGATGTTGCTCTTGCTGCTGGTGAGTCTCTGATCCATCTCTACGCAGACAACACCATTCTGTATACTTCTGGCCCTTCTTTGGACACTGTGTTAACAACCCTCCAGACGAGCTTCAATGCCATACAACTCTCCTTCCGTGGCCTCCAACTGCTCTTAAATACAAGTAAAACTAAATGCATGCTCTTCAACTCTTCAGCCTGCACCTGCCCGCCCGACTAGCATCACTACTCTGGACGGTTCTGACTTAGAATTTGTGGACAACTACAAATACCTAGGTGTCTGGTTAGACTGTAAACTCTCCTTCCAGACTCACATTAAACATCTCCAATCCAAAGTTAAATCTGGAATCGGCTTCCTATTTTGCAACAAAGCATCCTTCACTCATGCTGCCAAACATACCCTCGTAAAACTGACCATCCTACCGATCCTCGACTTCGGCGATGTCATTTACAAAATAGCCTCCAATACCCTACTCAATAAATTGGATGCAGTCTATCACAGTGCCATCCGTTTTGTCACCAAAGCCCCATATACTACCCACCACTGCAACATGTACGCTCTCGTTGGCTGGCTCTCGCTTCATACTCGTTGCCAAACCCACTGGCTCCAGGTCATCTACAAGACCCTGCTAGGTAAAGTCCCCCCTTATCTCAGCTCGCTGGTCACCATAGCAGCACCCACCTGTAGCACGCGCTCCAGCAGGTATATCTCTCTGGTCACCCCCAAAGCCAATTCCTCCTTTGGCTGCCTCTCCTTCCAGTTCTCTGCTGCCAATGACTGGAACGAACTACAACAATCTCTGAAACTGGAAACACTAATCTCCCTCACTAGCTTTAAGCACCAGCTGTCAGAGCAGCTCACAGATTACTGCACCTGTACATAGCCCATCTATAATTTAGCCCAAACAACTACCGCTTCCCCTACTGTATTTATTTATTTATTTTGCTCCTTTGCACCCCATTATTTCTATTTCTACTTTGCACATTCTTCCACAGCAAATCTACCATTCCAGTGTTTAACTTGCTATATTGTATTTACTTCGCCACCATGGCCTTTTTTTGACTTTACCTCCCTTATCTCACCTCATTTGCTCACATTGTATATATACTTATTTTTCTACTGTATTATTGACTGTATATTTGTTTTACTCCATGTGTAACTCTGTGTTGTTGTATGTGTCGAACTGCTTTGCTTTATCTTGGCCAGGTCGCAGTTGTAAATGAGAACTTGTTCTCAACTTGCCTACCTGGTTAAATAAAGGTGAAATAAATAAAATAAATAAAAACTCTAGACAGAGATAAATGAAGTCAGATGACAGAGGACAACCTTTCCTACAGGGATATCTGAGTAGGATAAACAGATTCATTTACATGTCAAATCTGCATGTTGGACAGAACGTTGGTCCAGACATTCTACACTCGACAGAACGTTGGTCCAGACATTCTACACTCGACAGAACGTTGGTCCAGACATTCTACACTCGACAGAACGTTGGTCCAGACATTCTACATTTTACAGAACAATGGTCCAGACATTCTACATTTTACAGAACACTGGTCCAGACATTCTACATTCTACAGAACAATGGTCCAGACATTCTACATTCTACAGAACACTGCTCCAGACATTCTACATTCTACAGAACACTGCTCCAGACATTCTACATTCTACAGAACACTGGTCCAGACATTCTACAGAACACTGGTCCAGACATTCTACATTCTACAGAACAATGGTCCAGACATTCTACATTCTACAGAACACTGCTCCAGACATTCTACATTCTACAGAACACTGGTCCAGACATTCTACATTCTACAGAACACTGGTCCAAACATTCTACATTTTACAGAACACTGGACCAGACATTCTACAGAACACTGCTCCAGACATTCTACATTCTACAGAACAATGGTCCAGACATTCTACATTCTACAGAACAATGGTCCAGATATTCTACAGAACACTGGTCCAGACATTCTACATTCTACAGAACACTGGTCCAGACATTATACATTCTACAGAACACTGCTCCAGACATTCTACATTCTACAGAACAATGGTCCAGACATTCTACATTCTACAGAACACTGGTCCAGACATTCTACATTTTACAGAACACTGGTCCAGACATTCTACATTTTACAGAACAATGGTCCAGACATTCTACATTCTACAGGACAATGGTTCAGACATTCTACATTCTACAGAACACTGGTCCAGACATTCTACATTCTACAGAACACTGGTCCAGACATTCTACATTCTACAGAACAATGGTCCAGACATTCTACATTTTACAGAACACTGGTCCAGACATTCTACATTTTACAGAACACTGGTCCAGACATTCTACATTCTACAGAACACTGGTCCAGACATTCTACATTTTACAGAACAATGGTCCAGACATTCTACATTTTACAGAACACTGGTCCAGACATTCTACATTCTACAGAACAATGGTCCAGACATTCTACAGAACACTGCTCCAGACATTCTACATTCTACAGAACACTGCTCCAGACATTCTACATTCTACAGAACACTGGTCCAGACATTCTACAGAACACTGGTCCAGACATTCTACATTCTACAGAACAATGGTCCAGACATTCTACATTTTACAGAACACTGGTCCAGACATTCTACATTTTACAGAACACTGGTCCAGACATTCTACATTCTACAGAACACTGGTCCAGACATTCTACATTTTACAGAACAATGGTCCAGACATTCTACATTTTACAGAACACTG
The DNA here is from genome assembly GCF_016432855.1 of Salvelinus namaycush. NCBI lineage: Eukaryota > Metazoa > Chordata > Actinopteri > Salmoniformes > Salmonidae > Salvelinus > Salvelinus namaycush. Next base: position 19,140,404 of record NC_052323.1, on the reverse strand, counting down.
GTCCAGACATTCTACATTCTACAGAACAATGGTCCAGACATTCTACAGAACACTGCTCCAGACATTCTACATTCTACAGAACACTGCTCCAGACATTCTACATTCTACAGAACACTGGTCCAGACATTCTACAGAACACTGGTCCAGACATTCTTCATTCTACAGAACAATGGTCCAGACATTCTACATTCTACAGAACACTGCTCCAGACATTCTACATTCTACAGAACACTGGTCCAGACATTCTACATTCTACAGAACACTGGTCCAGACATTCTACAGAACAATGGTCCAGACATTCTACATTTTACAGAACACTGGTCCAGACATTCTACATTCTACAGAACACTGGTCCAGACATTCTACATTTTACAGAACACTGGTCCAGACATTCTACATTTTACAGAACAATGGTCCAGACATTCTACATTTTACAGAACACTGGTCCAGATATTCTAAATTGTCATGACTGTCCATGAGAATTCAAATAGGTCAGATCAGGTTTGAAATTAATAACTTCAATCAGACCCCCTCTCGCCTGCAGAGGAGAAACCGGTGGGGATTTTGCAGATGCAAGGAGGTTACGACTGTTCAGAATGATGACATGATACGAGGTTATGATTAATTAGTTGACTGTTTATAATTGTGATAGGAAAATACCTTTTAGAGTTTAATTCGGGAGAAGGTAACTCTTTAAAGAACTGCTCTTGTGGTGCCTCAGATCCTAATGAGTTAATTGTTACATGATTCATTTAAATCGGGTGACAATTAAAAATAGTTGGTTAATTAAATAAATAATAGTCATCAGATTAATGTTAAAGTCAACCTGTTTGGGCTAGGCGTCCTGCTAGTGGGACAACTTCCGGTGAAACTGGAGGGCGGCAATTCAAATAAATAATCATAAAATCTATGGATATTAAACATTTAGATACATATAAGTGTCTTATATCGGCTGAAAGCTTAAATTCTTGTTAATCTAACTGCATTGTCCGATTTACAGTAGCTATTACAGCGATTGTTTGAGGACGGCGCCCCACATCAAAATATTTTCCACCAGCACAGGTTTCATAAATTGACAAATAGCGATGAAATATTCACTTTCTTTTTGAAAATCTTCCTCTGATTTGTCATCCAAAGGGTCCCAGCTATAACATGTAGTGTCGTTTTGTTAGATAAAATCCTTATTTATATCCCAACAAGTCTGTTTAGTTGGCGCTATCGATTTGAGTAATCCACTCGTTCAACATGCAGAGAAAAGAATCCAAAAATCTACCCCTAAACTTGGTTCCAACAAGTCAAAATACATTTCTATTTACTCCTCAGATACCCTAAAATGTAATCAAACTATAATATTTCTTATGGAAAGAAGTATGTTCAATAGGAAACCAATTTTAGCAGGTGTGTCCTGTCTTCATGGTGCACGCACACACAAATTTCCAAGACTGTGTCCCTGTACTAAAGCTGATATTTCTTATTCGGTTTTAAAGTTAGATGTCTGAAACCTTGAATATAGACTGCTGACACCCTGTGGAAGCCATAGGAATTGCATCCAGGGAGCATATTTCCAATATGACTTTTTACTTGCTTTTCTAAGAGGATGGTCTCTCTCCACAACAAAAAAAAATTACGGTTGGTTTTTCTTTGGATTTTCTCCTAACATATCTATTGTGTTATATTCTCCTACATTATTTTAACATTTCTACAAACTCCAGAGTGTTTTCTTTCCAATGGTACCAATTATATGCATATCCTGGCTTCAGGACCTGAGCAACAGGTAGTTTACTTTGGGCACGTCAGTCAGGCGGAAATGGAGAAAAAAGGGGCCTAGCCCTAAGAAAGGGGTCTATCAGTTTTCCACGTTGATACAACATTATCCATTATTTTTTGTTTTTGTTGAAATGACATGGAAACAATGTTGATTCAACCAGTTCTTGCCCAGTGGGACGGCTATTATTTATAGAGGCACTAGAGACTTCTAACAGTGTCCAGAGACTCCTGGCCAGGGACAGAGACAGGGACAGAGACAGGGACAGAGACAGGGACAGAGACAGGGACAGGGACAGAGACAGAGACAGGGACAGAGACAGGGACAGAGACAGGGACAGAGACAGGGACAGAGACAGGGACAGAGACAGGGACAGAGACAGGGACCTGTAAATATTGACCTGAACCATGGATCCTGTTAGAGTTTCTTTACTGGTCTTCTTTGTCACCATATTAGTCAAGTCACGACAACATTCTACAGAACAATGGTCCAGACATTCTATTCCATGTTCTAAAATTCTACACCTACAAACCTATGGGTCATGCTTGGCCCTACACGTGATATTCACCCTCATGGAGAAAAAATGTGTTCTTCAGGGTTTACATTGTTTGGACCCACAGCCTGTGGGTCACCAGTCCAAGGTCCTCTGTGAGAAAGGCACTTTCTTCCTCTTGGCTGGTCTGATCTGGTCTTCGCTGGCCTGGCTTGACCTGTCACGCTTTCATTATCAATATCATCATCACACCCCGCTGTGACCTTCACCAGTGCATGGGAAATAATACCCCATACACCACCCTGAGAGGAGAGCACAGTCCTCTGTGACGGCCCATCCCTCTGCGGCCTATGCAGTTAAAATTGCTGCTGTGTGCTGGAGATGCTTGAAATGCTTGAGCCTCGTAAAATGCCGCTAGTCTGTCTAGCTACTGTAACTCCCTTGTTTTTCTGTCTGTCTGTAGCTACTGTAACTCCCTTGTTTTTCTGTCTGTCTGTAGCTACTGTAACTCCCTTGTTTTTCTGTCTGTCTGTAGCTACTGTAACTCCCTTGTTTTTCTGTCTGTCTGTAGCTACTGTAACTCCCTTGTTTTTCTGTCTGTCTGTAGCTACTGTAACTCCCTTGTTTTTCTGTCTGTCTGTAGCTACTGTAACTCCCTTGTTTTTCTGTCTGTCTGTAGCTACTGTAACTCCCTTGTTTTTCTGTCTGTCTGTAGCTACTGTAACTCCCTTGTTTTTCTGTCTGGCTGTAGCTACTGTAACTCCCTTGTTTTTCTGTCTGGCTGTAGCTACTGTAACTCCCTTGTTTTTCTGTCTGTCTGTAGCTACTGTAACTCCCTTGTTTTTCTGTCTGGCTGTAGCTACTGTAACTCCCTTGTTTTTCTGTCTGGCTGTAGCTACTGTAACTCCCTTGCTTTTCTGTCTGTCTGTAGCTACTGTAACTCCCTTGCTTTTCTGTCTGTCTGTAGCTACTGTAACTCCCTTGTTTTTCTGTCTGTCTGTAGCTACTGTAACTCTCTTGTTTTTCTGTCTGTCTGTAGCTACTGTAACTCCCTTGTTTTTCTGTCTGGCTGTAGCTACTGTAACTCCCTTGTTTTTCTGTCTGTCTGTAGCTACTGTAACTCCCTTGTTTTTCTGTCTGGCTGTAGCTACTGTAACTCCCTTGTTTTTCTGTCTGTCTGTAGCTACTGTAATTCCCTTGTTTTTCTGTCTGTCTGTAGCTACTGTAACTCCCTTGTTTTTCTGTCTGGCTGTAGCTACTGTAACTCCCTTGTTTTTCTGTCTGTCTGTAGCTACTGTAACTCCCTTGTTTTTCTGTCTGGCTGTAGCTACTGTAACTCCCTTGTTTTTCTGTCTGTCTGTAGCTACTGTAACTCCCTTGTTTTTCTGTCTGTCTGTAGCTACTGTAACTCCCTTGTTTTTCTGTCTGTCTGTAGCTACTGTAACTCCCTTGTTTTTCTGTCTGTCTGTAGCTACTGTAACTCCCTTGTTTTTCTGTCTGGCTGTAGCTACTGTAACTCCCTTGTTTTTCTGTCTGTCTGTAGCTACTGTAACTCCCTTGTTTTTCTGTCTGGCTGTAGCTACTGTAACTCTCTTGTTTTTCTGTCTGGCTGTAGCTACTGTAACTCCCTTGTTTTTCTGTCTTCAACTCATCGTTCCCACTGGGCACACACTGGTTGAATCAACGTGGTCAAATAGACGTCTGTGCCCAATGAGCTCTCTTTTTATCTTTTTCTTTCTCTCTTTCTCTCCATCTGCACACCATCCCTCCTTTTTTAATTTTTTTATCTGTGATGCCATTCTAATGTATGTCTGATGCCATTCTAATGTATGTGTGATGCCATTCTAATGTATGTGTGATGCCATTCTAATGTATGTCTGATGCCATTCTAATGTATGTATGGGAATTCAACAACATAATGCCCATGGCGTATATCCCCATTCTACATCTCAACAACACTGTTGGACACTGGCACTGGTTGTATCCACCCTACTATTTACAGTGCATGGCTGATACATCGCTTCATTCTAACTAGTTTGGAACGTTGGATATTGGAAGACAGACACTGTCTGATAATGACATTCTCCTTTAATTAGAGTCAGTTATGAGCTAGTGGTGCAGTGCAATGCCCTGACGACGCTAAGCCAAGCTCAGCTCCACTGAGATGAATGGCATAGTCCTGCCTGAGAGAGGGAGAGAGAGAACGAGAGAGAGAGAGAGAGAGAGAGAGAGAGAGAGAGAGAGAGAGAGGAAAACATAAGAGCACGAGAAAGAGAGTGATAAGCATCTTACTAAACCAGAGCCTATCTTTCATACATGGAAGTATTGTGTGGGTTAGCATTTAGCAGCTAGCTAAACCAAATACTGTCTGTCATACATGGAAGTAGCTTGACTTGAGTTAGCGGTTAGCTTAGTGGCTAGCCAAACAGATGTTCAGCATCATCTCTCAACAGGTCAATGCATCGTTGCAGGGCAGGACTTACATGATACAGGACACAAGGTTAAGAAGTTCTGCTCTTGCATGTAATAACCTGACTCCTCTCCCCAACACTTCCTGCTGTAAACCCACTGGGCACAGACATCATTTCAACGTCTACATTTGGTTGAGTTGTTAATTAACTAACGTGACTTCAATTGGAAATCAACAAAACATTTCACCATGTGATTAGATTTAGGTTAAAAGTTGGGTGAAAAAAACATTGATGACTTTTTGCAAATCCAATCAGATTTCCACGTTGATACAACATTATCCATTTTTTGTTGTTGTTGTTGTTGTTGAAATGACATGGAAACAATGTTGATTCAACCAGTTCTTGCCCAGTGGGACGGCTATTATTTATAGAGGCATTAGAGACTTCTAACAGTGTCCAGAGACTCCTGGCCAGGGACAGAGACAGGGACAGGGACAGAGACAGAGACAGAGACAGGGACAGGGACAGAGACAGAGACAGGGACAGAGACAGAGACAGAGACAGGGACAGAGACAGGGACAGGGACAGAGACAGAGACAGAGACAGGGACAGAGACAGGGACAGGGACAGGGACAGGGACAGGGACAGGGACAGGGACAGGGACAGGGACAGGGACAGGGACAGGGACAGGGACAGAGACTCCTGGCCAGGGACAGAGACAGGGACAGGGACAGAGACAGGGACAGGGACAGGGACAGGGACAGGGACAGGGACAGGGACAGGGACAGGGACAGGGACAGAGACAGAGACAGGGACAGGGACAGGGACAGAGACAGGGACAGAGACAGAGACTCCTGGCCAGGGACAGAGACAGGGACAGAGACAGAGACTCCTGGCCAGGGATAGAGACAGGGACAGAGACAGAGACAGGGACAGAGACAGAGACAGGGACAGAGACAGAGACAGAGACAGAGACAGAGACTCCTGACCAGGGACAGAGACAGAGACTCCTGACCAGGGACAGAGACAGAGACAGGGACAGGGACAGGGACAGGGACAGGGACAGAGACAGAGACAGGGACAGGGACAGAGACAGAGACAGAGACAGAGACAGGGACAGGGACAGGGACAGGGACAGGGACAGAGACAGAGACAGAGACAGAGACTCCTGGCCAGGGACAGAGACAGGGACAGAGACAGAGACTCCTGACCAGGGACAGAGACAGGGACAGAGACAGGGACAGAGACAGAGACTCCTGACCAGGGACAGAGACAGGGACAGAGACAGGGACAGAGACAGAGACTCCTGACCAGGGACAGAGACAGAGACAGGGACAGAGACAGGGACAGGGACAGGGACAGGGACAGAGACAGGGACAGGGACAGGGACAGAGAGAGACAGAGACAGGGACAGGGACAGAGAGAGGGACAGAGACTTCTAACAGTGTCCAGAGACTCCTGGCCAGGGACAGAGACAGGGACAGAGACTCCTGGCCAGGGACAGAGACAGGGACAGAGACAGGGACAGAGACAGGGACCTGTACATATTGCCCTGAACCATGGATCCTGTTAGAGTTTCTTTACTGGTCTTCTTCGTCACCATATTCGTCAAGTCCCGACAACATTCTACAGAACAATGGTCCAGACATTCTATTCCATGTTCTAAAATTCTACACATACAAACCTATGGGCCATGCTTGTCTGTGTGATGCCATTCTAATGTATGTATAGAATTTCTTTACTGGTCTTCTTCGTCACCATATTTGTCACATGTTCTATTGCCTCTAGCAACTAGACAGATACAGAGGTAAGCACTCATCAGCTTGAACGGCGTCCCCTGGATACCCTTGTTCTGACCATCTTATCGTTCTACAGAGAACAAATCTTTTAGTTTGTAAAGTACATTCGACTAATTTCTAATTAACCCTTTGGCCTGTGTGTCTCATAATTTTATCGGCAAGGACAGCTCAAAGGATATGAAATGACATATATTCTGAAAGGTAACACATAGAATACTGTCCCTAGTCAGCTCCTTATATAGAGTGGCCAACTGACTACCAGAATACTGCACTCTTTACCCAAATTCAGTTACGATGCCCATTTCTCATAGAAACAATCCCAGTTGATCCTGACACAGTCTAGGTCTAGGGGCTCCAGGAGCTTATAATGCTGCGTCACACATTACTCTATCACATTAACCAACTCCAATATCATACATTATCACATTAACCATCTCCAATATTATACATTATCACATTAACCATCTCCAATATTATACATGATCACATTAACCATCTCCAATATTATACATTATCACATTAACCATCTCCAATATTATACATTATCACATTAACCATCTCCAATATCATACATTATCACATTAACCAACTCCAATATCATACATTATCACATTAACCATCTCCAATATTATACATTATCACATTAACCATCTCCAATATTATACATTATCACATTAACCATCTCCAATATCATACATTATCACATTAACCATCTCTATTATCATACATGATCACATTAACCATCTCCAATATTATACATTATCACATTAACCAACTCCAATATCATACATTATCACATTAACCATCTCCAATATTCTACATTATCACATTAACCATCTCCAATATTATACATTATCACATTAACCATCTCCAATATCATACATTATCACATTAACCATCTCCAATATCATACATTATCACATTAACCATCTCCAATATCATACATTATCACATTAACCATCTCCAATATTATACATTATCACATTAACCATCTCCAATATAATACATTATCACATTAACCATCTCCAATATCATACATTATCACATTAACCATCTCCAATATCATACATTATCACATTAACCATCTCCAATATCATACATTATCACATTAACCATCTCCAATATTATACATTATCACATTAACCATCTCCAATATCATACATTATCACATTAACCATCTCCAATATCATACATTATCACATTACCATCTCCAGTATCATACATGATCACATTACCATCTCCAGTATCATACATTATCACATTAACCATCTCCAATATCATCCATTATCACATTACCATCTCCAGTATCATACATTATCACATTAACCATCTACAGTATCACACATTATTATATCACATTAACCATCTCCAGTATCATACATTATCACATTAACCATCTCCAATATCATACATTATCACATTAACCATCTCCAGTATCATACATTATCACATTAACCATCTCCAATATCATACATTATCACATTACCATCTCCAGTATCATACATGATCACATTACCATCTCCAGTATCATACATTATCACATTAACCATCTCCAATATCATACATTATCACATTACCATCTCCAATATCATACATTATCACATTAACCATCTACAGTATCACACATTATTATATCACATTAACCATCTCCAATATCATACATGATCACATTAACCATCTCCAATATCATACATGATCACATTAACCATCTCCAATATCATACATGATCACATTAACCATCTCCAATATCATACATTATCACATTAACCATCTCCAATATCATACATGATCACATTAACCATCTCCAATATCATACATTATCACATTAACCATCTCCAATATCATACATGATCACATTAACCATCTCCAATATTATACATGATCACATTAACCATCTCCAATATCATACATGATCACATTAACCATCTCCAATATCATACATTATCACATTAACCATCTCCAATATCATACATTATCACATTAACCATCTCCAATATCATACATTATCACATTAACCATCTACAGTATCAACCATTATTATATCACATTAACCATCTCCAATATCATACATGATCACATTAACCATCTCCAATATCATACATTATCACATTAACCATCTACAGTATCAACCATTATTATATCACATTAACCATCTCCAATATCATACATGATCACATTAACCATCTACAGTATCAACCATTATTATATCACATTAACCATCTCCAATATCATACATTATCACATTAACCATCTACAGTATCAACCATTATTATATCACATTAACCATCTCCAATATCATACATGATCACATTAACCATCTACAGTATCATACACTATCACATTAAGCATCTCCAGAATGTAGGGCGACAAGACCCTCGGTGCCAGACGGGACCAGCACACACACACGCTCACACACACACATGCTCACACACACACACACACACACACACACACACACACACACACACACACACACACACACACACACACACACACACACACACACACACACACACACACACACACACACACACACACACACACATGCTCACACACACACATGCTCACACACACACATGCTCACACACACACTGAGTCACATAGCAGAGAGCTGCTGAATCACATAGCAGAGAGCTGCTGAATCACATAGCAGAGAGCTGCTGAATCACATAGCAGAGAGCTGCTGAATCACATAGCAGAGAGCTGCTGATTCACATAGCAGAGAGCTGCTGATTCACATAGCAGAGAGCTGTTGAATCACATAGCAGAGAGCTGCTGAATCACATAGCAGAGAGCTGCTGAATCACATAGCAGAGAGCTGTTGAATCACATAGCAGAGAGCTGCTGATTCACATAGCAGAGAGCTGTTGAATCACATAGCAGAGAGCTGCTGATTCACATAGCAGAGAGCTGTTGAATCACATAGCAGAGAGCTGCTGATTCACATAGCAGAGACCTGCTGAATCACATAGCAGAGAGCTGTTAAATCACATAGCAGAGAGCTGCTGATTCACATAGCAGAGAGCTGCTGAATCACATAGCAGAGAGCTGTTGAATCACATAGCAGAGAGCTGCTGAATCACATAGCAGAGAGCTGCCCTGAGAGACGAAGGATCCAATCTTATTAAGCCCCCCCCCCCTCACCCCGGGCTCTGGTCTAAAAGTAGTGCACTATATAGGGAATAGGGCACTGGTATAAAGTAGTGCACTATATAGCGAATAGGGCTCTGGTCTAAAGTAGTGCACTATATAGGGAATAGGGTGCCATTTGGGATGCAACCTTTACCCAGCCAGCAAGCAGCATGCTTATTGGTTTAAGTGTTCCATGGTGAGGGTAAATTACAGATATTCGAGAGATAGACACAGAAAGTTAATACCCAATTACTCTGGGGGTGGATGAAGTCAGATGCTGCCTGTTAGTCTTGCACCAAGGGCCTCTGTGGGGCTCGGCAGTAATGAAAATGCGAGCGGCGGAATCATGTTGAACTGATGAAACAGCAAATGAAATGCACGGTCTCCACAATACTCCTGCCTTCTGATCTGTGTGGCATATATGCAGCCAAATAATTAAGACATGTTTTGTGGCTGCACATGACAATCTGTGTGTGTGTGTGTGTGTGTGTGTGTGTGTGTGTGTGTGTGTGTGTGTGTGTGTGTGTGTGTGTAAAGGAGAAAAAGAGAGAGGGAGCAGAAGAGAGAGAGAGAAGATGGAGAAAGAGAGAATAGTTAGTCCAGGAGAATATCTGCAGTCGTGTGGGTGAACTGAGGGTGAAATGAGAAAGGAGAGAGATGGCAGAAGAGACACATCACAGAGATACAGCACTGAGACACATCACAGAGATACTGCCAGAGAGAAAGAGTGCCTGAAAGCAGAAGAGGGAAATAAAGTGTTGAGTGTAGACTAAAACCAAACAGAAATGGGCAGCAAGGGAAAAGGAGTAGGGGAAAAAAACATTGCGAGTCACTCTCTCTCTCAGTTAGCTGTGGGTACCTTGGGGATTCTATGTAGCACCTCTGCTCCCTGAGCGGCCATTTTGGGGATTCCGTCTAGCACCTCTTCTCCCTGAGCGGCCATTTTGGGGATTCCGTCTAGCACCTCTGCTCCCTGAGCGGACATTTTGGGGATTCCGTCTAGCACCTCTGCTCCCTGAGCGGACATTTTGGGGATTCCGTCTAGCACCTCTGCTCCCTGAGCGGACATTTTGGGGATTCCGTCTAGCACCTCTGCTCCCTGAGCGGACATTTTGGGGATTCCGTCTAGCACCTCTGCTCCCTGAGCGGACATTTTTTGGGGATTCCGTCTAGCACCTCTGCTCTCTGAGCGGACATTTTGTTTTTTTTGACTGAGACGGTTCCAGTTGATTACATAATGAGGCATCTGGCTGGAGCTGATACTTGAGCCTTACTGCACTAGACCTGCTTAGCTTTAACCTACAGCCTATAGCTACTAGCTGTTAGGGTCTAGATGTGAGTTCACACATTTTCCAGAGACAACAGGAGGCTGCTGAGGGGAGGACGGTTCATAAAAACTGAGCAAAGGGAATGCTATCAAACACACAGAAACCACGTGTGTGATGTATTTGATACCATTACACCTATTCCGCTCCAGCCATTACTATGAGCCCGTTCTCCTCAATTTTAAGGTGCTACCAACCTCCTGTGCCAGAGACCCAAATCAACCCTTTGCTCCTCTCATGCACTCTTGGAGATCTATACGGCTAAAAAGATACTTGGTCCAAAAGACACCAAGAGACTGTTAACCTTAGTTTGCATAGCCCTCATTTAAAGTGAATAAACCACCTTTTAGCATGCAGGCCAGTGAGCATGTAGCCTCACAGTTCGTATCCCAGTGTTGGGGACTGAGACAGAGAATGAGCCTGTAGCCTCACAGTTCGTATCCCAGTGTTGGGGACTGAGACAGAGAATGAGCATGTAGCTTCACAGTTCGTATCCCAGTGTTGGGGACTGAGACAGAGAATGAGCATGTAGCTTCACAGTTCGTATCCCAGTGTTGGGGACTGAGACAGAGAATGAGCCTGTAGCCTCATAGCTCGTAACCCAGTGTTGGGGACTGAGACAGAGAATGAGCATGTAGCCTCATAGCCTCATAATGAAATACGGTGCAGGCCAGGCAGCAGGCTGTTAGCCAACCTGCCAGCTTCGTGGAGTCTGCCACTAGCATAGTCAGTGTAGTCAGCTCAGCCATCCCCATTGAGACTGTGTCTTTGCCTCGACTTAGGTTGGGCAAAACTAAACATGGCGGTGTTCGCCTTAGCAATCTCATTAGGATAAAGACCTCCTCCATTCCTGCCATTATTGAAAGAGATCGTGATACCTCACATCTCAAAATAGGGTTACTTAATGTTAGATCCCTCACTTCAAAGGCAGTTATAGTCAATGAACTAATCACTGATCATAATCTTGATGTGATTGGCCTGACTGAAACATGGCTTAAGCCTGATGAATTTACTGTGTTAAATGAGGCCTCACCTCCTGGTTACACTAGTGACCATATCCCCCGTGCATCCCGCAAAGGCGGAGGTGTTGCTAACATTTACGATAGCAAATTTCAATTTACAAAAAAAAAAATGACGTTTTCGTCTTTTGAGCTTCTAGTCATGAAATCTATGCAGCCTACTCAATCACTTTTTATAGCTACTGTTTACAGGCCTCCTGGGCCATATACAGCGTTCCTCTCTGAGTTCCCTGAATTCCTATCGGACCTTGTAGTCATAGCAGATCATATTCTAATTTTTGGTGATTTTAACATTCATATGGAGAAGTCCACAGACCCACTCCAAAAGGCTTTCGGAGCCATCATCGACTCAGTGGGTTTTGTCCAACATGTCTCTGGACCTACTCACTGCCACAGTCATACTCTGGACCTAGTTTTGTCCCATGGAATAAATGTTGTAGATCTTAATGTTTTTCCTCATAATCCTGGACTATCGGACCACCATTTTATTACGTTTGCAATCGCAACAAATAATCTGCTCAGACCCCAACCAAGGAGCATCAAAAGTCGTGCTATAAATTCTCAGACAACACAAAAATTCCCTGATGCCCTTCCAGACTCCTTCTGCCTACCCAAGGACGTCAGAGGACAAAAATCAGTTAACCACCTAACTGAGGAACTCAATTTAACCTTGCGCAATACCCTAGATGCAGTTGCACCCCTAAAAACGAAAAACATTTGTCATAAGAAACTAGCTCCCTGGTATACAGAAAATACCAGAGCTCTGAAGCAAGCTTCCAGAAAATTGGAACGGAAATGGCGCCACACCAAACTGGAAGTCTTCCGACTAGCTTGGAAAGACAGTACCGTGCAGTATCGAAGAGCCCTCACTGCTGCTCGATCATCATACTTTTCCAACTTAATTGAGGAAAATAAGAACAATCCAAAATTTATTTTTGATACTGTTGCAAAGCTAACTAAAAAGCAGCATTCCCCAAGAGAGGATGGCTTTCACTTCAGCAGTAATAAATTCATGAACTTCTTTGAGGAAAAGATCATGATCATTAGAAAGCAAATTACGGACTCCTCTTTAAATCTGCGTATTCCTCCAGGGCTTAGCTGTCCTGGATCTGCACAGCTCTGCCAGGGCCTGGGATCGGGAGAGACACTTAAGTGTTTTAGTACTATATCTCTTGACACAATGATGAAAATAATCATGGCCTCTAAACCTTCAAGCTGCATACTGGATCCTATTCCAACTAAACTACTGAAAGAGCTGCTTCATGTGCTTGGCCCTCCTATGTTGAACATAATAAATGGCTCTCTATCCATCGGATGTGTACCAAATTCACTAAAAGTGGCAGTAATAAAGCCTCTCTTGAAAAAGCCAAACCTTGACCCGGAAAATATAAAAAACTATCGGCCTATATCGAATCTTCCATTCCTCTCAAACATTTTAGAAAAAGCTGTTGCGCAGCAACTCACTGCCTTCCTGAAGACAAACAATGTATACGAAATGCTTCAGTCTGGTTTTAGACCCCATCATAGCACTGAGACTGCACTTGTGAAGGTGGTAAATTACCTTTTAATGGCGTCAGACCGAGGCTCTGCATCTGTCCTCGTGCTACTAGACCTTAGTGCTGCCTTTGACACCATCGATCACCACATTCTTTTGGAGAGACTGGAAACCCAAATTGGCCTACACGGACAAGTTCTGGCCTGGTTTAGATCTTATCTGTCGGAAAGATATCAGTTTGTCTCTGTGAATGGTTTGTCCTCTGACAAATCAACTGTACATTTCGGTGTTCCTCAAGGTTCCGTTTTAGGACCACTATTGTTTTCACTATATATTTTACCTCTTGGGGATGTCATTCGAAAACATAATGTTAACTTTCACTGCTATGCGGATGACACACAGCTGTACATTTCAATGAAACATGGTGAAGCCCCAAAATTGCCCTCGCTAGAAGCCTGTGTTTCAGACATAAGGAAGTGGATGGCTGAAAACGTTCTACTTTTAAACTCGGACAAAACAGAGATGCTTGTTCTAGGTCCCAAGAAACAAAGAGATCTTCTGTTAAATCTGACAATTAATCTTGATGGTTGTAAAGTCGTCTCAAATAAAACTGTGAAGGACCTCGGCGTTACTCTTGACCCTGATCTCTCTTTTGACGAACATATCAAGACGGTTTCAAGGACAGCTTTTTTCCATCTACGTAACATTGCAAAAATCAGAAATTTTCTGTCCAAAAATGATGCAGAAAAATTAATCCATGCATTTGTTACTTCTAGGTTAGACTACTGCAATGCTCTACTTTCCGGCTACCCGGATAAAGCACTAAATAAACTTCAGTTAGTGCTAAATACGGCTGCTAGAATCCTGACTAGAACCAAGAAATTTGATCATATTACTCCAGTGCTAGCTTCCCTACACTGGCTTCCTGTTAAGGCAAGGGCTGATTTCAAGGTTTTACTGTTAACCTATAAAGCGTTACATGGGCTTGCTCCTACCTATCTTTCCGAGTTGGTCCTGCCGTACATACCTACACGTACGCTACGGTCACAAGACGCAGGCCTCCTAATTGTCCCTAGAATTTCTAAGCAAACAGCTGGAGGCAGGGCTTTCTCCTATAGATCTCCATTTTTATGGAACGGTCTGCCTACCCATGTGAGAGACGCAGACTCGGTCTCAACCTTTAAGTCTTTACTGAAGACTTATCTCTTCAGTAGGTCATATGATTGAGTGTAGTCTGGCCCAGGAGTGTGAAGGTGAACGGAAAGGCTCTGGAGCAACGAACCGCCCTTGCTGTCTCTGCCTGGCCGGTTCCCCTCTCTCCACTGGGATTCTCTGCCTCTAACCCTATTACAGGGGCTGAGTCACTGGCTTACTGGTGCTCTTTCATGCCGTCCCTAGGAGGGGTGCGTCACTTGAGTGGGTTGAGTTACTGACGTGATCTTCCTGTCTGGGTTGGCGCCCCCCCTTGGTTTGTGCTGTGGTGGAGATCTTTGTGGGCTATACTCGGCCTTGTCTCAGGATTGTAAGTTGGTGGTTGAAGCTATCCCTCTAGTGGTGCGGGGGCTGTGCTTTGGCAAAGTGGGTGGGGTTATATCCTTCCTGTTTGGCCCTGTCCGGGGGTATCATCGGATGGGGCCACAGTGTCTCCTGACCCCTCCTGTCTCAGCCTCCAGTATTTATGCTGCAGTAGTTTATGTGTCGGGGGCTAGGGTCAGTTGGTTATATCTGGAGTACTTCTCCTGTCTTATCCAGTGTCCTGTGTGAATTTAAGTATGCTCTCTCTAATTCTCTCCTTCTCTCTTTCTTTCTCTCTCTCGGAGAACCTGAGCCCTAGGACCATACGTCAGGACTACTGGGCATGATGATTCCTTGCTGTCCCCAGTCCACCTGGCCTTGCTGCTGTTCCAGTTTCAACTGTTCTGCCTGCGGTTATGGAACCCCTACCTGTCCCAGACCTGCTGCTTTCAACTCTTAATGATCGGCTATGAAAAGCCAACTGACATTTATTCCTGATTATTATTTGACCATGCTTGTCATTTATGAACATTTTGAAAATCTTGGCTCTCTCTAATTCTCTCCTTCTCTCTTTCTTTCTCTCTCGGAGGACCTGAGCCCTAGGACCATACGTCAGGACTACCGGGCATGATGACTCCTTGCTGTCCCCAGTCCACCTGGCCTTGCTGCTATTCCAGTTTCAACTGTTCTGCCTGCGGTTATGGAACCCCTACCTGTCCCAGACCTGCTGTTTTCAACTCTTAATGATCGGCTATGAAAAGCCAACTGACATTTATTCCTGATTATTATTTGACCATGCTTGTCATTTATGAACATTTTGAAAATCTTGGCTCTCTCTAATTCTCTCCTTCTCTCTTTCTTTCTCTCTCTCGGAGGACCTGAGCCCTAGGACCATACGTCAGGACTACCGGGCATGATGACTCCTTGCTGTCCCCAGTCCACCTGGCCTTGCTGCTATTCCAGTTTCAACTGTTCTGCCTGCGGTTATGGAACCCCTACCTGTCCCAGACCTGCTGCTTTCAACTCTTAATGATCGGCTATGAAAAGCCAACTGACATTTATTCCTGATTATTATTTGACCATGCTTGTCACTTATGAACATTTTGAACATCTTGGCCATGTTCTGTTATAATCTCCACCCGGCACAGCCAGAAGAGGACTGGCCACCCCTCATAGCCTGGTTCCTCTCTAGGTTTCTTCCTAGGTTTTTGCCTTTCTAGGGAGTTTTTCCTAGCCACCGTGCTTCTACACCTGCATTGCTTGCTGTTTGGGGTTTTAGGCTGGGTTTCTGTACAGCACTTCGAGATATTAGCTGATGTACGAAGGGCTATATAAAATAAACTTGATTTGATTTGATTTGATGATAGTTCGTATCGCAGTGTTGGGGACTGAGACAGAGAATGAGCATGTAGCCTCATAGCTCGTATCCCAGTGTTGGGGACTGAGACAGAGAATGAGCATGTAGCCTCATAGCTCGTATCCCAGTGTTGGGGACTGAGACAGAGAATGAGCATGTAGCCTCATAGCTCGTATCCCAGTGTTAGGGACTGAGACAGAGAATGAGTCTGACAGGAACAGATCCTGCCTCTTTGCTGTCACCCCTCAGTGAAGCTCACCACACACACACACACACACACACACACACACACACACACACACACACACACACACACACACACACACACACACACACACACACACACACACACACACACACACACACACACACACACACACACACACACACACACACACACACACACACACACACACACAAATCTCTCCTGAAAGCGGAACGAGGACAGAGTGACACTCAATCTCTGTGCTATGCTGCAGAGTCCCCTCCTCCCTCCTCCCTCCTCCCTCCCTCCCTCCCCTCCTCCCTCCTCTTTCTCCCTCCTTCATCCCTCCCTCCCCTCCTCCTCCTCTCCCCCTCCCCCTGCTCTTCTCCCCTCCTGATCCTTCCTCCTCCTCCTACCCATCACCCCCCCAGATGCCACCCTCCTCCCTCCTGTCATCCCTCCCTCCCCTCCTCCCTCCTGTCATCCCTCCCTCACCTCCCTACACTCCCCATCCCCTTCTCTATCTCAACTTCCTGCTCTGACTACCAAAAAGGTGTTTTGCTTCCTTCTGCAAACTACATAGGCCATAACTAAGACACAGCTATAGCCATAACCAAGACAGAAATACAGCCATAACCAAGACAGAGCTACAGCCATAACCAAGACAGAGCTACAGCCATAACCAAGACAGAGATACAGCCATAACCAAGACAGAGTTATAGCTATAACCAAGACACAGCTAAAGCCATAACCAAGACAAAGTTATAGCTATAACCAAGACACAGCTATAGCCATAACCAAGACAGAGCTACAGTCATAACCAAGACAGAGATACAGCCATAACCAAGACAGAGATACAGCTATAACCAAGACACAGCTATGGCCATAACCAAGACAGAGTTACAGCCATAACCAAGACCGAGCTACAGCCATAACCAAGACACAGCTACAACCATAACCAAGACACAGCTACAGCCATAACCAAGACCGAGCTACAGCCATAACCAAGACACAGCTACAGCCATAACCAAGACAGAGATACAGCCATAACCAAGACAGAGATACAGCCATAACCAAGACAGAGATACAGCCATAACCAAGACACAGCTACAGCCATAACCAAGACACAGCTACAGCCATAACCAAGACAGAGATACAGCCATAACCAAGACAGAGATACAGCCATAACCAAGACAGAGATACAGCCATAACCAAGACACAGCTACAGCCATAACCAAGACACAGCTACAGCCATAACCAAGACAGAGATACAGCCATAACCAAGACAGAGATACAGCCATAACCAAGACAGACATACCACTATAACCAAGACAGACATACAGCTATAACCAAGACAGAGTTACAGCTATAACCAAGACAGAGATACAGCCATAACCAAGACAGACATACCACTAAAACCAAGACAGACATACAGCTATAACCAAGACAGAGATACAGCCATAACCAAGACAGAGATACAGCTATAACCAAGACAGACATACAGCTATAACCAAGACAGAGTTACAGCCATAACCAAGACACAGCTACAGCCATAACCAAGACAGAGCTACAGCCATAACCAAGACAGAGCTACAGCCATAACCAAGACAGAGATACAGCCATAACCAAGACAGAAATACAGCTATAACCAAGACAGAGTTACAGCCATAATCAAGACAGAGTTACAGCCATAACCAAGACAGAGATACAGCTATAACCAAGACAGAGATACAGCCATAACCAAGACACAGCTACAGCCATAACCAAGACACAGCTACAGCCATAACCAAGACAGAGATAGAGCTATAACCAAGACAAAGAAATACATAGGGTGTTGGGGGGAGGCTGTTTAACATGAATATACGATGATTCAGGTCTTACGATTATTCGAGCCAAGCAGAGCTTTAGAGCTGTTTAACAGAAAAAAAAGGCAGTAGGAAATGGGTATAATTCATGTTTGAATATGTTGTGAGTATTAATTACCCTGTATTTCACTTTTGAGCAGACAGATAGTGGTCATTCAACCAAGGCTGTATATACAGTGTATTTGTGCATTGACTGAATTGTTCTTGCATATAATTCACTATTATTTTCTCAGAGACCGATGTGCTTTCATATGTACAGTATGTGTGACAGGCACTCTTAAATCACAGAAAGCCTTACTCTCGATCAGTCTTTCACTATCATCATTGTTTCTTCTATCTCAACAGACCCACATAAAACAGACAGGGGCTGAGCAGAGGGAAAACCCATAGCCTTGACCTATAACCCGACGAGGACACCAGTTCTGCCCAGGTTGTTCATACTACATTACCAGGTAGAACTTCATGTCAATACACTGCCTATGTCTCCTAACATTAATTACATGGATGGTATACAGGCATGTCAATACCCTGTGTGTGTTTGTGTTATTACATGGTATACAGGCATGTCAATACACTGTGTGTGTTTGTGTTATTACATGGTATACAGGCATGTCAATACACTGTGTGTGTTTGTGTTATTACATGGTATACAGGCATGTCAATACCCTGTGTGTGTTTGTGTTATTACATGGTATACAGGCATGTCAATACACTGTGTGTGTTTGTGTTATTACATGGTATACAGTAAGTCAATACACTGTGTGTGTTTGTGTTATTACATGGTCTACAGGCATGTCAATACACTGTGTGTGTTTGTGTTATTACATGGTCTACAGGCATGTCAATACCCTGTGTGTGTTTGTGTTATTACATGGTATACAGGCATGTCAATACACTGTGTGTGTGTTTGTGTTATTACATGGTATACAGTAAGTCAATACACTGTGTGTGTTTGTGTTATTACATGGTATACAGGCATGTCAATACCCTGTGTGTGTTTGTGTTATTACATGGTCTACAGGCATGTCAATACACTGTGTGTGTTTGTGTTATTACATGGTATACAGGCATGTCAATACACTGTGTGTGTTTGTGTTATTACATGGTATACAGGCATGTCAATACCCTGTGTGTGTTTGTGTTATTACATGGTATACAGGCATGTCAATACACTGTGTGTGTGTTTGTGTTATTACATGGTATACAGGCATGTCAATACACTGTGTGTGTTTGTGTTATTACATGGTCTACAGGCATGTCAATACACTGTGTGTGTTTGTGTTATTACATGGTCTACAGGCATGTCAATACCCTGTGTGTGTTTGTGTTATTACATGGTATACAGGCATGTCAATACACTGTGTGTGTTTGTGTTATTACATGGTATACAGGCATGTCAATACACTGTGTGTGTTTGTGTTATTACATGGTCTACAGTAAGTCAATACACTGTGTGTGTTTGTGTTATTACATGGTATACAGTAAGTCAATACACTGTGTGTGTTTGTGTTATTACATGGTATACAGGCATGTCAATACACTGTGTGTGTTTGTGTGTGTTTGTGTTATAACATGGTATACAGTAAGTCAATACACTGCCAGACCACCTTATTAATCAAAACATATGTTGACATATGGCCGCTGATCTGTCGAACTAAGAAATATATAATTTCCTGTACGAACACAAACACATACCTTTCCTCCTTCACCTCTCTGCTGTAGGGATTCCTCTCTGTAGTCTATAGCCCTGGATGTAATGCCTGTCTGTCTGGAGGGAAGGAGGGAGGACCTACTGCTACTGTCTGGAGGGAGGGAGGACCTACTGCTACTGTCTGGAGGGAGGGAAAACCTACTGCTACTGTCTGGAGGGAGGGAGGACCTACTGCTACTGTCTGGAGGGAGGGAGGACCTACTGCTACTGTCTGGAGGGAGGGAGGACCTACTGCTACTGTCTGGAGGGAGGACCTACTGCTATTGTCTGGAGGGAGGGAGGACCTACTGCTACTGTCTGGAGGGAGGGAGAACCTACTGCTACTGTCTGGAGGGAGGGAGGACCTACTGCTACTGTCTGGAGGGAGGGAGGACCTACTGCTACTGTCTGGAGGGAGGGAGGACCTACTGCTACTGTCTGGAGGGAGGGAGGACCTACTGCTACTGTCTGGAGGGAGGGAGGGAGGGAGGACCTACTGCTACTGTCTGGAGGGAGGACCTACTGCTATTGTCTGGAGGGAGGGAGGACCTACTGCTACTGTCTGGAGGGAGGGAGGACCTACTGCTATTGTATGGAGGGAGGGAGGACCTACTGCTACTGTCTAGAGGGAGGGAGGACCTACTGCTATTGTCTGGAGGGAGGGAGGACCTACTGCTACTGTCTGGAGGGAGGGAAGACCTACTGCTACTGTCTGGAGGGAGGACCTACTGCTACTGCAGCACTAAATGAGATAGATGGCCTTTCTCTGTTCTCTCTCTCTCCCTCTCTCACCCTTATCCCTTCTCCCCTCTCTCCCCTCTTTCTCTCTCCCTCTCTCCCCCCCCTCTCTCCCCTCTTTCTCTCTCCCTCTCTCCCCTCTTTTCTCTCTCCCTCTCTCCCCTCTTTCTCTCTCCCTTTCTCCCCCCCTCTCCCTACTTTCTCTCTCCCTTTTCTCTCAAATCTCTCCAGCTATCCCTTTCTCTTTGTATCTTTCTCTCTACATTTCGCTCCCTTCCATCTTTCCTTCTCTCACTTAATTCCTTCTCTCCCTTTCTCCCTTCTCTCTCAATCTATCTCCCCCTTCTCTCTCTCTCTCATCTGGGTGTGTGTAGAATACCAAGTAGCCTCCTCCACCAGGGTGTGTAATTATCTGGCAGACTGAGCCACCCTGGCCCAGCCCTACACACACACACTGAGCGTGCACACACAGGCATGTACACACACACAGGCACACACAGGCACACACACACAGGCACACACAGGCACACACAGGCACACACACACAGGCACACACAGGCACACACAGGCACACACACACAGGCATACACACACACACACACACACACACACACACACACACACACACACACACACACACACACACACACACACACACACACACACACACACACACACACACACACACACACACACAGGTATTAAAGCCAGAGGCAGAGCCAATGTTCCTCTCAACCTCAGCCTAATGCAATGTGCTGTACCCCTTACCCTAACTCTACCCATTCCTCTACCACAGCTATATACACCACCCTTACCCTAACTCTACCCATTCCTCTACCACAGCTATATACACCACCCTTACCGTAACTCAGTGGTGTAAAGTAGTACTATTTACATTTTTGACAACTTTTATATTTACTCCACTACATCCTTAAAGAAAATAATGTACTTTCTACTCCGTACATTTTCCCTGACACCCAAAAGTTCTCATTACAGTTTGAATGCTTAGCAGAACAGGGAAATGGTCTAATTCCCGCACTTATCAAGAGAACATCCCTGGTCATCTCTACTGCCTCTGATCTGGTGGACTCACTAAACATAAATGCTTCGTTTGTAAATTATGTCTGCGTGTTGAACTTTGCCCCTGAATATCCGTATATTTAAACAACAAGAAAACCGCTTCGTCTGGTTTGCTTAATATAAGACATTTTAAATAATTTATAGTTTTACTTTTGATACTTAAGTACATTTAAAACCAAATACTTTTAGACTTTTACTCAAGTATGAATGTTCTGGCCCCTGAAGTTGGGTTTATGTTCCTTTAGGCTATTGTGTAATTCCATTGTTGACCACTTGGGGCCTCTGTCCTGTGTTGATGTGTGTTGTTCGTTTAATATGCTAAACCCTGTAGAAGAAGAATTGTTTACATTTCAAAATGGTGAAAGTCACACTGTAGAGCTGCAGACTATATCAAACTCCATCCTTCTTGCTATCATTTTGTAGAAGCATTGTCTGTAAGTAAAGTAAAAATTATCATAACATATTGTGACTGTATATCTATGTTTATGAACATGTATACCAAAACATGTTCATACTGAGATGTAAGCCAAGTAATCAGCTAGCATACAATAAGTCATACTCATTTGTTATTTTCTTTCTATATTTCAGTTTGACTAATTTCAGTCACTATTACTGTACCTACGAAGCAGTGGCAGTAAATCATTCTTCTGCACTACAGTAGCTGTACCGAGATTATCTATCTGCTAAGCTTATTAAGGGACTCTTTTGCAAGGGCAGAATAATGAAAATTGGGTACTTTTTCCACCACTGCCCTAACTCTACCCATCCCTCTACCACAGCTACGTACACTGCTGTACTATGAAGGTAATACACTAATCACTGTAGTTCTGCACCTCCACCGATACACTGTAGTACTGCACCTCCACCAATACACTGTAGTACTGCACCTCCACCAACACACTGTAGTACTGCACCTCCACCAATACACTGTAGTACTGCACCTCCACCAATACACTGTAGTACTGCACCTCCACCAACACACTGTAGTACTGCACCTCCACCAACACACTGTAGTACTGCACCTCCACCAATACACTGTAGTACTGCACCTCCACCAATACACTGTAGTACTGCACCTCCACCAATACAGTGTAGTACTGCACCTCCACCAATACACTGTAGTACTGCACCTCCACCAACACACTGTAGTACTGCACCTCCACCAACACACTGTAGTACTGCACCTCCACCAATACACTGTAGTACTGCACCTCCACCAATACACTGTAGTACTGCACCTCCACCAACACACTGTAGTACTGCACCTCCACCAATACACTGTAGTACTGCACCTCCACCAATACACTGTAGTACTGCACCTCCACCAACACACTGTAGTACTGCACCTCCACCAACACACTGTAGTACTGCACCTCCACCAATACACTGTAGTTCTGCACCTCCACCAATACACTGTAGTACTGCACCTCCACCAACACACTGTAGTTCTGCACCTCCACCAATACACTGTAGTACTGCACCTCCACCAATACACTGTAGTACTGCACCTCCACCAATACACTGTAGTACTGCACCTCCACCAACACACTGTAGTACTGCACCTCCACCAACACACTGTAGTTCTGCACCTCCACCAACACACTGTAGTACTGCACCTCCACCAACACACTGTAGTACTGCACCTCCACCAATACACTGTAGTACTGCACCTCCACCAACACACTGTAGTACTGCACCTCCACCAACACACTGTAGTACTGCACCTCCACCAACACACTGTAGTACTGCACCTCCACCAATACACTGTAGTACTGCACCTCCACCAACACACTGTAGTACTGCACCTCCACCAACACACTGTAGTACTGCACCTCCACCAACACACTGTAGTACTGCACCTCCACCAATACACTGTAGTACTGCACCTCCACCAACACACTGTAGTACTGCACCTCCACCAATACACTGTAGTACTGCACCTCCACCAACACACTGTAGTACTGCACCTCCACCAATACACTGTAGTACTGCACCTCCACTCACCCATTCTGCTCACCCATGAACTCACCCTGTGCATACACCCACAGCCCTCACCGCCCAGCCTCAAAATCACAGGCCCAAAATGCACCTGACTTACACAAGCTCTACCCCATTCTAGCTCAATGTGAATTACATGGTGTGCCTTCCAAATCGCACTGTATTCCTTACGTAGTTTACTACTGTTGACCAGGGCTCATAAGGTAGGTTGTACACTATATAGGGAATAGGGTGCCATTGGGACGATACCATATTCTACAGCTCTGCCAAACAAGTTATTTCTCTGCTCTCCTCAGTCAGGAGGAAATTAATGAACGCTTGGCTGCCCTCCTCAATGCTTTAATAGATTTAATGCAGCAATACTCGGCAAAGGGAAAGGAGATATATAGTCCTGATGCTCCAATTTGAATAGAACATTTATGAGTAGACTCCTGTGTTGTTGCTATGAGTCCTGTGTTGTTGCTATGAGTCCTGTGTTGGATGCTGTTGTGGGGTTTTGTTGTTGCTATGAGTCCTGTGGTGGATGCTGTTGTGGGGTTTTGTTGTTGCTATGAGTCCTGTGGTGGTTGCTGTTGTGGGGTTTTGTTGTTGCTATGAGTCCTGTGTTGGATACTGTTGGGGGGTTCTGTGGTGGTTGCTGTTGTGGGGTTTTGTTGTTGCTATGAGTCCTGTGCTGGATGCTGTTGTGGGGTTTTGTTGTTGCTATGAGTCCTGTGTTGGATACTGTTGGGGGGTTCTGTGTTGGATGCTGTTGGGGGGTTCTGTGGTGGTTGCTGTTGTGGGGTTTTGTTGTTGCTATGAGTTCTGTGTTGGTTGCTGTTGTGGGGTTTTGTTGTTGCTATGAGTCCTGTGTTGGATGCTGTTGGGGGGTTCTGTGGTGGTTGCTGTTGTGGGGTTTTGTTGTTGCTATGAGTCCTGTGTTGGATGCTGTTGTGGGGTTTTGTTGTTGCTATGAGTCCTGTGTTGGATGCTGTTGTGGGGTTTTGTTGTTGCTATGAGTCCTGTGGTGGTTGCTGTTGTGGGGTTCTGTGTTGGATGCTGTTGTGGGGTTTTGTTGTTGCTATGAGTCCTGTGTTGGATGCTGTTGGGGGGTTCTGTGGTGGATACTGTTGGGGGGTTCTGTGGTGGTTGCTGTTGTGGGGTTTTGTTGTTGCTATGAGTCCTGTGTTGGATACTGTTGGGGGGTTCTGTGGTGGTTGCTGTTGTGGGGTTTTGTTGTTGCTATGAGTCCTGTGTTGGATACTGTTGGGGGGTTCTGTGGTGGTTGCTGTTGTGGGGTTTTGTTGTTGCTATGAGTCCTGTGTTGGATGCTGTTGGGGGGTTTTGTTGTTGCTATGAGTCCTGTGTTGGATGCTGTTGTGGGGTTTTGTTGTTGCTATGAGTCCTGTGTTGGATACTGTTGGGGGGTTCTGTGGTGGTTGTTGTTGTGGGGTTTTGTTGTTGCTATGAGTCCTGTGTTGGATGCTGTTGGGGGGTTTTGTTGTTGCTATGAGTCCTGTGTTGGATACTGTTGGGGGGTTCTGTGGTGGTTGTTGTTGTGGGGTTTTGTTGTTGCTATGAGTCCTGTGTTGGATGCTGTTGGGGGGTTTTGTTGTTGCTATGAGTCCTGTGTTGGATGCTGTTGGGGGGTTTTGTTGTTGCTATGAGTCCTGTGTTGGATACTGTTGGGGGGTTCTGTGGTGGTTGCTGTTGTGGGGTTTTGTTGTTGCTATGAGTCCTGTGTTGGATGCTGTTGGGGGGTTCTGTGGTGGTTGCTGTTGTGGGGTTTTGTTGTTGCTGGTAGCCTGGTTATTTGCAATTGGTTATATTTATTCAGTGTTTGACAAATGTTTGTTGACATTTGACCAGACACATAGGAAGCATATACAATGCATGCTGAGGAGGTAATTGAGATGAAATACCCAGTCACGGCCTCCCGAGTGGCGCAGTGGTCTAAGAAAATGCATCACAGTGCTAGATGTGCCACTAGAGATTCTGGGTTCGAATCCAGGCTCTGTCGCAGCCGGCCGCGACCGGGAGACCCATCTGGCAGCGCACAATTGGCCAAGCGTCGTCTGGGTTAGGGGAGGGTTTGGCCAGCAGGCATGTCCTTGTCCCATCGCGCACTAGTGACTCCTGTGGCGGGCCAGGCGCAGTGCACGCTGACACAGTCACCAGGTGTACAAAGTACCCATGCAAAATAAACACCCCATAATGAATCACGTCTTGCATACGTTTCTGAGTGTCTGTGCCCAGGAGCAGGGTGTGGCTGGTAACTGACAAACAAGCACCCTATACAGCTGATGAATCAGGATACAGTGAAAGAGGTGTGTGCGTGTGCGTACGTACATGTGTGTCTCCATCAGAAACCACAGAGTGATAACAGAGTATGGGGAGAGAGAACCACATGATAATTAAAGATAATATAAAGATCATCAGACAGAGTACATAATGTCTAGGGTGGTATGTATCCTCTCTGGCAGACGGTTTAGTAACGTGTAGGTTGGTATGTATCCTCTCTGGCAGACGGTTTAGTAATGTGAAGGGTGGTATGTATCCTCTCTGGCAGACGGTTTAGTAATGTCTAGGTTGGTATGTATCCTCTCTGGCAGACAGTTTAGTAATGTCTAGGGTGGTATGTATCCTCTCTGGCAGACGGTTTAGTAATGTGAAGGGTGGTATGTATCCTCTCTGGCAGACGGTTTAGTAATGTGAAGGGTGGTATGTATCCTCTCTGGCAGACGGTTTAGTAATGTGAAGGGTGGTATGTATCCTCTCTGGCAGACGGTTTAGTAACGTGTAGGTTGGTATGTATCCTCTCTGGCAGACGGTTTAGTAATGTGAAGGGTGGTATGTATCCTCTCTGGCAGATGGTTTAGTAACGTGTAGGTTGGTATGTATCCTCTCTGGCAGACGGTTTAGTAACGTGTAGGTTGGTATGTATCCTCTCTGGCAGACGGTTTAGTAACGTGTAGGTTGGTATGTATCCTCTCTGGCAGACGGTTTAGTAACGTGTAGGTTGGTATGTATCCTCTCTGGCAGACGGTTTAGTAACGTGTAGGTTGGTATGTATCCTCTCTGGCAGACGGTTTAGTAACGTGTAGGTTGGTATGTATCCTCTCTGGCAGACGGTTTAGTAACGTGTAGGTTGGTATGTATCCTCTCTGGCAGACGGTTTAGTAACGTGTAGGTTGGTATGTATCCTCTCTGGCAGACGGTTTAGTAACGTGTAGGTTGGTATGTATCCTCTCTGGCAGACGGTTTAGTAACGTGTAGGTTGGTATGTATCCTCTCTGGCAGACGGTTTAGTAATGTCTAGGTTGGTATGTATCCTCTCTGGCAGACGGTTTAGTAACGTGTATGTTGGTATGTATCCTCTCTGGCAGACGGTTTAGTAATGTCTAGGGTGGTATGTATCCTCTCTGGCAGACGGTTTAGTAATGTCTAGGGTGGTATGTATCCTCTCTGGCAGACGGTTTAGTAACGTGTAGATTGGTATGTATCCTCTCTGGCATAAGGTTTAGTAATGTCTAGGTTGGTATGTATCCTCTCTGGCAGACGGTTTAGTAACGTGTAGGTTGGTATGTATCCTCTCTGGCAGACGGTTCAGTAACGTGTAGGTTGGTAGGTATCCTTTTTGGCAGACGGTTTAGTAACGTGTAAGTTGGTATGTATCCTCTCTGGCAGACGGTTTAGTAATGTCTAGGTTGGTATGTATCCTCTCTGGCAGACAGTTTAGTAATGTCTAGGGTGGTATGTATCCTCTCTGGCAGACAGTTTAGTAATGTCTAGGGTGGTATGTATCCTCTCTGGCAGACGGTTTAGTAACGTGTAGGTTGGTATGTATCCTCTCTGGCAGACAGTTTAGTAATGTCTAGGGTGGTATGTATCCTCTCTGGCAGACAGTTTAGTAATGTCTAGGGTGGTATGTATCCTCTCTGGCAGACGGTTTAGTAATGTCTAGGGTGGTATGTATCCTCTCTGGCAGACGGTTTAGTAATGTCTAGGGTGGTATATATCCTCTCTGGCAGACAGTTTAGTAATGTGTAGAGTGGTATGTATCCTCTTGAACCCATGCTCTGTTCTTCCCAGGCCCTTTGAAAAGATTGATCATTTATGTTATCTCTCCATTGTGTTAAAGGGGAAGTTCCCCCCAAAACATAAAGAGAAATATGTCTCTGGTTCTAGCTGGTGCATGAGTTGTAATGACAACAACTAGTCCAACCTTTACATTATTTACATTAAAACATTTAGAATATCAGCTCATGCTCTGAATTGACATGTAATGACTGACTTTGGTTTATACTAGCCAACATCACCAATCATTCTTTCTGTTTCTACCTGCCTGGTAGGGAATGAAAGGATGAGAGGGGTGATGCAACAGACATGACGATATGACTATGAACTCGGATTTTTATCTTTGTTCAATTTTTGTGTATCTTTTTCACAGGCTTTTCAAAGACGGGACCCCATGTTCCTTCACTCATGCCTCCTCCAGTAATTTTTCAATAGGATTCAAGGAAACACTAAGTAGGACTAATTTGTTATTCTGTTACACATCTTTCAGGAGATCCAAGAAGCCGTGTGGAGTATTCCAAACAGGTCAAGGACTGGGTAGAGAAGAGTGTCTGAACAGAAGACATTCTTATTTAGAACCCCATTGGTCCAGCAGGCTGTCTAGAAGCCGATTGGTTCAGCAGGCTGTCAAGAGGTGGGAAGACATATACAAAGACCCAGACTTTAAAGTTGACACACCAGACCTACATCCCATCATCACCCTGGTGAACACCAGACCTACCTCCCAACATCACCCTGGTGAACACCAGTCCTACCTCCCAACATCACCCTGGTGAACACCAGTCCTACCTCCCAACATAACCCTGGGGGACACCAGACCTACATCCCATCATCACCCTGGTGGACACCAGACCTACATCCCAACATCACCCTGGTGGACACCAGTCCTACCTCCCAACATCACCCTGGTGGACACCAGACCTACATCCCAACATCACCCTGGTGGACACCAGTCCTACCTCCCATCATCACCCTGGTAGACACCAGACCTACATCCCATCATCACCCTGGTGGACACCAGACCTACCTCCCAACATCACCCTGGTGAACACCAGACCTACATCCCAACATCACCCTGGTGGACACCAGACCTACCTCCCAACATCACCCTGGTGGACACCAGACCTGCCTCCCATCATCACCCTGGTGGACACCAGACCTACCTCCCATCATCACCCTGGTGGACACCAGACCTACCTCCCAACATCACCCTGGTGGACACCAGACCTACCTCCCAACATCACCCTGGTGAACACCAGACCTACCTCCCAACATCACCCTGGTGGACACCAGACCTACCTCCCAACATCACCCTGGTGGACACCAGACCTACCTCCCATCATCACCCTGGTGGACACCAGTCCTACCTCCCAACATCACCCTGGTGGACACCAGACCTACCTCCCAACATCACCCTGGTGGACACCAGACCTACATCCCAACATCACCCTGGTGGACACCAGACCTACATCCCAACATCACCCTGGTGGACACCAGACCTACATCCCAACATCACCCTGGTGGACACCAGACCTACATCCCAACATCACCCTGGTGGACACCAGACCTACCTCCCAACATCACCCTGGTGGACACCAGACCTACATCCCAACATCACCCTGGTGGACACCAGACCTACATCCCAACATCACCCTGGTGGACACCAGACCTACATCCCAACATCACCCTGGTGGACACCAGACCTACCTCCCAACATCACCCTGGTGGACACCAGACCTACATCCCAACATCACCCTGGTGGACACCAGACCTACATCCCAACATCACCCTGGTGGACACCAGACCTACATCCCAACATCACCCTGGTGGACACCAGACCTACATCCCAACATCACCCTGGTGGACACCAGACCTACATCCCAACATCACCCTGGTGGACACCAGACCTACCTCCCAACATCACCCTGGTGGACACCAGACCTACCTCCCAACATCACACCGGTGGAAAAACCAACCAAGGAGGAGCTAACTTTAGCTAGCCAATTCCAACAATAACATGCCATGCAATCATTGGTGTCTGTGTTTTAGTGTGACTGCTATGTAGACCACCTGGAAAAGCACCATTCTCTACCTCAGGGGTGTATTAATTCCGCTAAACTCATCGGCATAGAAATCAGAATGAATAGAACAGGATTGGAACCTCTAACCCTTGAAATTTGACCGGTCAACTAACGGGTACACTTGCAATGGCTGCCTAGTGTTGTCATCAAATGTAATTGTATTTGTCAGGTGCTTCGTAAACAACATGCTTCTTGGTCAGCCCGTGAATTGAACAACTCAGTATAATGCGTCTCAAACCGATACGGCACAAGAGTACCATTCTGAAAATAAGGCGGGTCTACAATTTCCTCTTAGTTCTCTGACATTCTTTACTCTAATTAAATTTGATGAGGACAGCAAATACATCCTTCAACCACGCCCACCTCGGAAGTCCCGTCCTGACTCGCGGCGCGCATTAATCTACTTCCTGGATTTCCATACAAAAATAACAAAATACATTAGTAAAAATGTGCCTACAAAAATAAGGTAGCTGAAAAATTGTGCCGAAAAAGTCATTACAAGGACTATTGTAGTCATGGGAGACCAGAGCGGTATAATGGACTTTGACGTTACATGGGGTTTCTATGTGAAAGGCAGGGGTAAAATCTGATTATTACCTCAATCTAAAAACTCAAGCAATGGCCATAAAAACTGTCTGGTGTACTGAGAAACGATCAGTCAAGTGTTAGAAAGGACCCTGAAGTTTTTTTGGGGTTAACTTCCCTTTTAAACCGCTGTCCTCTCCTTAAGGACACAATGGGCAGCTTAAAACTTCTTCAGGATCGGTGTCTCGTCCACGGGACGGTTGAGCTAACCCTTACCCTAACCTTCAACCACAGTATAAACTACCACAGTATGGACTACCAAAGTATAGACTACCACAGTATGGACTACCACAGTATAGACTACCACAGTATAGACTACCACAGTATGGACTACCACAGTATGGACTACCACAGTATGGACTACCACAGTATAGACTACCACAGTATAGACTACCACAGTATGGACTACCACAGTATGGACTACCACAGTATGGACTACCACAGTATGGACTACCACAGTATAGACTACCACAGTATAGACTACCACAGTATAGACTACCACAGTATGGACTACCACAGTATGGACTACCACAGTATAGACTACCACAGTATAGACTACCACAGTATAGACTAACACAGTATAGACTACCACCGTATAGACTACCACCGTATAGACTACCACAGTATAGCCTTAACCCAAAAACCTAACCTTAACCCTAAAACTAACCGTAGCTCCTAACCCTAAATCTAACCCTAGCTCCTAACCCTAAAACTAACACTAGCTCCTAACCCTAAAACGAACCCTACCTCCTAACCCTAAACCTAACCCTAGCTTCTAACCCTAGCTCCTAACCCTAAACCTAACCCTAGCTCCTAAACCTAAACCTAATTCTAACTCTAATTCTAACCTTAACGATAACCCCCTAGAAATTGCATTTGACCTCGTGGGGACTAACAAAATGTCCCCAGTTGGTAAAATGTTTGTTTGTTTACTATTCTTGTGGGGACTTCTTGTCCCCACATGAATAGTTAAACACGTCCACACACATGCACAGACAGGGGCATTCCTGTGCCGTTTCAGAAAGTTGCAGGAAAATACGAATAAGGGATGCTGACTGACTAAACGGAATAGGCTAACTCTCATTCGAATTCAAATGTCTAAACTACAGTTGTTGAAATAAGTTTTCCCCTTTTGCCTACGTGTTGGATTGTGCTGTTATTAGAGGTGTGACAACCTGGCTAGACTCGTATTCGTAATCGTATCTGTAAATTGACAGTTGGTAGTCGTGATCGGAAAAATCTGAAGTGTTTTTATTATGCCTAAGTAAATGTTGGCAAAATAGCTGCTGGTTTATAGATCAACCAAGCTGCAGGTTAGGAGCAGCGTGCGGACCCTTTCTTCTTTCCCTACCCTCGCTTTGCTTGTAAAATATCATGCACATTGATAGCTTGCTAGCAAACGTTGTGGCCTATTGATTTATCATAGTAGCAGGCAAACAGGAGACAGCAGTGATCTAGATGATCAGATTGAAACATGCGACAGCTTCGCTCTATCCAATCAGAGCAGCAGGATCAACATGCAGCCCGCCCTTCTCTTTACAGACAGGCAAACTAGCCAGTTGAGTAATTTAGAGCGTGGTGTACGATACTGAGAAGGAAGACGACACGCTGTTGCCTTGGCTACCTCCTTGTAGCTGCTTTCTTGGTGTTCACAATTGTTCATCATCATTACACAATTGTTCTAAATTCAATCACTGTCTTCACCCTTGTTTTTGCCTGCGCTGCCCCATGCGCTCCTCTGCGTGTGTGAGTATCCATAGCAACGGCTACGTTTGAGACATGAGAGAGCTGTTAGTTGACTTAGCTAGCTACTTTAAATTCAGACAAACACCTGTAACTTTTGATTGGAAGCAGATCATTCTGTTCTGATTCCAGATTTGAATAGCAGAAAAGTAGACCACGATGTCACATCCTCTAAGTTTCTGCCTAAAGTTCTGGGGAACTGATCAAATATTCAGTTGTTTGGAAAAAGTATATATATATATTTTTTTAGGCAGTTAAATAAACAGCTATGTTAGATTGTTTGTTCTGATTTCAGGTTTGAATAGCAGAGAAGTAGACACAGATGTCATACACACTAACTTTTTGTCTAACTTGTTGGCAAAGTGTTCAAAACTTCAGTTGTTTATAAAAAGCGAGAGGAAATGTTGTTGACGGGTTAGTAAAACAACTGTATCATTTGAGCAGTATTAAATATGTGTTATTATAAATTGAGATTTGAATAGCACAGAAGTAGAGGAAAATTTCATAAACTCTAACTTTTTGTCTGTTGTTGGGAAAGTGGTCAAACTAGTTTATTTGTGACTTGTTTCAGGAAATATGTTTTTTAAAACTTTTATAAAAATGTGTTTTTTTGGCAGAAATATCTTCTTGCACGCCATCTGTAAATTACTAGCCTAGTTGGTTTAGCCACGGTCTGCCATGTAGCTCGCTTCCGGCTATAACATGAGCTGGTCAATATGTGTAGGAAATCCTTTCGAACACTTTTTAAAAAGATATAACATAGTATAGCTGAAAAAGTGTTGCTCTCCATTTCCTGGATGACCGAGTTTTGAAATCAGTGGAATGCCCGGTGGAGAATGATAGCTAAGGAGATGGAGGAAATTGATTGTAAATATGCAAAGTTAGTCGAAAAGAGAAGATACAGAAAAGACTGTTGTATAAAACATTTGTCAGTCATGGCAGCCATGACAGAGAGGGAGAAGTGTCCATCCATGTATACGGGTAAGATAGTCTAGCTAGGTACATTTTCAGATATTATACATTTCAAATTTTGTCCGAAAGTTGTTCATTGCAAGTTAAAGCGTACGCTTTGTCCTGAGTCTGCACAACTCTGCCAGGACCTAGGATCAAGAGAGACACTTCAGTGTTTTAGTACTATATCTCTTGACACAATGATGAAAATAATCATGGCCTCTAAACCTTCAAGCTGCATACTGGACCCTATTCCAACTAAACTACTGAAAGAGCTGCTTTCTGTGCTCGGCCCTCCTATGTTGAACATAATAAACGGCTCTCTATCCACCGGATGTGTACCAAACTCACTAAAAGTGGCAGTAATAAAGCCTCTCTTGAAAAAGCCAAACCTTGACCCAGAAAATATTTAAAAATCTATCGGCCTATATCGAATCTTCCATTCCTCTCAAAATTTTTAGAAAAAGCTGTTGCGCAGCAACTCATTGCCTTCCTGAAGACAACCAATGTATACGAAATGCTTCAGTCTGGATTTTAGACCCCATCATAGCACTGAGACTGCACTTGTGAAGGTGGTAAATGACCTTTTAATGGCATCAGACCGAGGCTCTGCATCTGTCCTCGTGCTACTAGACCTTAGTGCTGCCTTTGATACCATCGATCACCACATTCTTTTGGAGAGATTGGAAACCCAAATTGGTCTACACGGACAAGTTCTGGCCTGGTTTAGATCTTATTTGTTGGAAAGATATCAGTTTGTCTCTGTGAATGGTTTGTCCTCTGACAAATCAACTGTACATTTCGGTGTTCCTCAAGGTTCCGTTTTAGGACCACTATTGTTTTCACTATATATTTTACCTCTTGGGGATGTCATTCGAAAACATAATGTTAACTTTCACTGCTATGTGGATGACACACAGCTGTACATTTCAATGAAACATGGTGAAGCCCCAAAATTGCCCTCGCTAGAAGCCTGTGTTTCAGACATAAGGAAGTGGATGGCTGAAAACGTTCTACTTTTAAACTCGGACAAAACAGATATGCTTGTTCTAGGTCCCAAGAAACAAAGAGATCTTCTGTTGGATCTGACAATTAATCTTGATGGTTGTAAAGTCGTCTGAAATAAAACTGAAGGACCTCGGCGTTACTCTGGACCCTGATCTCTCTTTTGACGAACATATCAAGACTGTTTCAAGGACAGCTTTTTTCCATCTACGT
This sequence comes from Salvelinus namaycush, assembly GCF_016432855.1. NCBI lineage: Eukaryota > Metazoa > Chordata > Actinopteri > Salmoniformes > Salmonidae > Salvelinus > Salvelinus namaycush. The sequence continues at coordinate 19,105,883 of NC_052323.1, read as the reverse complement.
AACATTGCAAAAATCAGAAATTTTCTGTCCAAAAATGATGCAGAAAAATTAATCCATGCTTTTGTTACTTCTAGGTTAGACTACTGCAATGCTCTACTTTCCGGCTACCCGGATAAAGCACTAAATAAACTTCAGTTAGTGCTAAATACGGCTGCTAAAATCCTGACTAGAACCAAAAAATTTGATCATATTACTCCAGTGCTAGCTTCCCTACACTGGCTTCCTGTTAAGGCAAGGGCTGATTTCAAGGTTTTACTGTTAACCTACAAAGCGTTACATGGGCTTGCTCCTACCTATCTTTCCGAGTTGGTCCTGCCGTACATACCTACACGTACGCTACGGTCACAAGGCGCAGGCCTCCTAATTGTCCCTAGAATTTCTAAGCAAACAGCTGGAGGCAGGGCTTTCTCCTATAGATCTAAATTTTTATGGAATGGTCTTCCTACCCATGTGAGAGACGCAGACTCGGTCTCAACCTTTAAGTCTTTACTGAAGACTCATCTCTTCAGTAGGTCATATGATTAAGTGTAGTCTGGCCCAGGAGTGTGAAGGTGAACGGAAAGGCTCTGGAGCAACGAACCGCCCTTGCTGTCTCTGCCTGGCCGGTTCCCCTCTCTCCACTGGGATTCTCTGCCTCTAACCCTATTACAGGGGCTGAGTCACTGGCTTACTGGTGCTCTTTCATGCCGTCCCTAGGAGGGGTACATCACTTGAGTGGGTTGAGTCACTGACGTGATCTTCCTGTCTGGTTGGTTTGTGCCGTGGCGGAGATCTTTGTGGGCTATACTCGGCCATGTCTCAGGATGGTAAGTTGGTGGTTGAAGATTTCCCTCTAGTGGTGTGGGGGCTGTGCTTTGGCAAAGTGGGTGGGGTTATATCCTTCCTGTTTGTCCTTGTCCGGGGGTATCATCGGATGGGGCCACAGTGTCTCCTGACCCCTCCTGTCTCAGCCTCCAGTATTTATGCTGCAGTAGTTAATGTGTCGGGGGGGCTAGGGTCAGTTTGTTATATCTGGAGGACTTCTCCTGTCTTATCCGGTGTCCTGTGTGAATTTAATTATGTTCTCTCTAATTCTCTCCTTCTCTCTTTCTTTCTCTCTCTCGGAGGACCTGAGCCCTAGGACCATGCGTCGGGACTACCTGGCATGATGACTCCTTGCTGTCCCCAGTCCACCTGGCCTTGCTGCTGCTCCAGTTTCAACTGTTCTGCCTGCGGCTATGGAACCCTGACCTGTTCACCGGACGTGCTAAAAAAGCCAACTGACATTTACTCCTGAGGTGCTGACTTGCTGCACCCTCGATAACTACTGTGATTATTATTATTTGACCATGCTGGTCATTTATGAACATTTGAACATCTTGGCCATGTTCTGTTATAATCTTCACCCGGCACAGCCAGAAGAGGACTGGCCACCCCTCATAGCCTGGTTCCTCTCTAGGTTTCTTCCTAGGTTTTGGCCTTTCTAGGGAGTTTTTCCTAGCCACCGTGCTTCTACACCTGCATTGCTTGCTGTTTGGGGTTTTAGGCTGGGTTTCTGTACAGCACTTTGAGATATCAGCTGATGTACGAAGGGCTAAATAAATAAATTTGATTTGTTAGCTAGCTAGCTAACACTGGCTCGCTAGCTAATGTTACGTGTATGATCTGTGTAGTAATATTATTCGTATCTCAGAGCCATTTGCATTGCTAGTTATAACCTAATGTTAGTTAGCTAGCTAACATTGAACCTGGTTGGTTAACTACCTGCAGATTCATGCAGGGTAGTAATGTTATGAATTACGATTATAGTTCATTATTTAGCTAGCTAGCCAGCTACAAGCCTAAACAAAAGACTTCACTATGCGAATAACCATTTCACAACACCTTCTGGATCCTGTGCATGTGACAAATAAACTTTGTCAAATCAATTTTATTTAATATAGTATGTGTTTACCAGAGATGATAATGTGAAGAACTAACTTAACATTAGCTAGCTAGCTAACAAGCTAGAAACGAACCAAAACATTGTTTAGAATGTTGCTTTCAGTTGCATGGTTTGCTAGATTGACAGATACTAAATACATTTTGAAACGGGTGGGTTTCAGCTGAGAAATGCCTGTTCCTTCAGCATGCCATCTCCTTCCTAGGGTATCGCATTTCTACATCAGGGGTGGTCGGTTGAGGCGGACAGGGCTTTTGGGCACCTAAGAGCTCTGTTTACCTCGGCTCCCGTGCTGGCCCATCCGGATCCCTCTTTGGCATTCATAGTGGAGGTGGACGCGTCCGAGGCTGGGATCGGAGCCGTGCTCTCTCAGCGCTCGGGCACGCCACCAAAGCTCCGCCCCTGTGCTTTCTTCTCAAAGAAGCTCAGCCCGGCGGAGCTGAATTATGATGTGGGGGACCGGGAGCTGTTGGCTGTGGTTAAGGCTTTGAATGCGTGGAGACATTGTCTTGAGGGGGCTTAACACCCTTTCCTCATCTGGACTGACCACCGCAACCTGGAGTACATCCGGGCAGCTAGGAGACTGAATCCTCATCAGGCAAGGTGGGCCATGTTCTTTACCCGTTTTGTGTTTACCCTGTACTACAGACCAGGTTCCCAGAATGTGAAGGCAGACGCACTGTTCCGGCTGTAGGACACAGAGGAGCAGCCCATGGATCAGACTCCCATTCTCCCGGCTTCCTGCCTGGTAGCGCCGGTCGTGTGGGAGCTGGACGCGGACATTGAGCAGGCGTTGCGTACAGAACCCGCTCCCCTCCACTGTTCCGTCGGGCGTCAGTACGTTCCGTCTGCTATCCGTGACCAGTTGATCTATTGGGCCCACACATCACCCTTTTCTGGTCATGCGGGGATCGGTCGGACGGTGCGCTGTCTGACTGGGAAGTACTGGTGGCCCACCTTGGCTTGGGACGTGAGGGTTTATGTTTCCTCCTGCTCGGTGTGCGCTCAGTGTAAGGATCCTAGACACCTGCCCAGAGTTAAGCTACATCCCTTACCCGTTCAACAACAGCCTTGGTCATACCTGTCAGTGGATTTTCTAACGGAGCTTCCTCCCTCACAGGGAAACACCATGATCCTGGTCGTTGTGAATCGTTTCTCTAAGTCATGTCGTCTCCTCCCTCTGCCCGGTCTCCCTACGGCACTACAAACTGCGGAGGCCCTGTTTACACACGTCTTCTGGTACTACGGGGTGCCTGAGGATATAGTGTCTGATCGAGATCCCCAGTTCACTTCGAGTGTCTGGAGGGCGTTCATGGAACGTTTGGGGGTCTTGATCAGCCTCACCTCGGGTTTCCACCCCGAAAGTAATGGGCAGGTGGAGAGAGTGATCCAGGATGTGGGCAGGTTTCCGCGTTCCTATTGCCAGGACTGGCCGGGGGAGTGGGCGGCGTTCGTCCCCTGGGCAGAGATGGCGGATTACTCGCTCCGCCACTCCTCCACTAACCTCTCCCCCTTTCAGTTTGTATTGGGGTACCAGCCGGTTCTGGCACCGTGGCATCAGAGTCAGACCGAGGCTCCTGCGGAGGACGATTGGTTCAGACGCGCGGAGGAGACCTGGGAAGCCACCCATGGTCACCTCCAGCAGGCCATGCTGCGCCGAAAGACCAGCGAGGACCGTCACCGCAGTGCGGCCCCGGTGTTCGCACCGGGGAACAGGGTCTGGCTCTCGAGCCGAAACCTGCCCCTCCGCCTATCCTGCCGGAGGCTGGGCCCGCAGTTTGTGGGGCCATTCAAAGTCCTGAGGAGAGTGAACGAGGTATGTTACAGGTTACAGCTTCCCCCTGATTACCATATTAACCCCTCGTTCCATGTGTCTCTCCTCAGGCCGGTGGTGGCTGGTCCGCTCCAGGCCTCTGAGGTGCGGGAGGTTCCTCCGCCCCCCCGCTGGACATTGAGGGGGCCCCGGCGTACTCCGTCCGTTCCATCCTGGATTCGAGGAGTCGGGCGAGGGGCCTTCAGTACCTCGTGGAGTGGGAGGGGTACAGTCCGGAGGAGAGGTGCTGGGTTCCGATGGCTGATGTATTGAACCCTGAACTGCTGCGGGAATTCCACCTTCGCCGGCCGGATCGCCCTGCGCCTCGTCCTCCGGGTCGTCCCCGAGGTCGGTGTCGACGCAACGCTAGAGCCGCGCGTCGGGGGGGGGGGGGGGGGGGGGGGGGGGTGTACTGTCACGACTTCCGCCGAAGTCGGCTCCACTCCTTGTTCGGCCGGCATTCGGTTTTCTAGCCATCGCCGCTCCATTTTTCATGTATCCATTTGTTTTGTCTTGTTTCCTGCACACCTGGAATTTCATTCCCCAATCAATCTACATGTATTTATTCCTCTGTTCCCCATCATGTCTTTGTGTAAGATTGTTTTGTGTGTATTGTTGACGCGCCAGACTGGCTTGTTTTTTATCCGTGTTATTTTTCACGAAGATGTTTATTGTTAAACATAATTCTTGTGACTGTTTTGCGCGTTTTGCACTTTTGACTAAATAAAGTGTGCGCCTGTTCACAAATCTCTGCTCTCCTGCACCTGACTTCGCTACCAGTACGCACCTGACATAAACAGTGTATGAGGAGTAGCGTGCTGAAGAGTAATTGTAACGTTGGGAGTCGGGAAGCAAGTACAGGGAGTGCAAATCTAATAATAAGAAATAGAACATAGTACAGACATGAAACAGAGTCAATAACGCCTGAGGAAAGAACCAACGGGAGTGACAGATATAGGGAAGATAATCAAGGAGGTGATGGAGTTCAGGTGAGTGTCATGAGGCGCTGATGTCCGAAACGATGGTGGCAGGTGTGCGTAATGATGAGACAACTGGCAACAAAGAGCGTCAGAGAGGAGCGGGAGTAGACGTGACAATAATAAGAAGTGTGTCGAAGATTTAAAAAGTGGGGACTCTTTTTTTCGCGAGTCCCATTAATAATAATAATAATTATAATGGATCGAGGGCAGAGGGGTGTGTGCAGGAGTTATATGGGTGTGTAACTCTCCGCTCATCCTCTCTCAATATAGTGAAAGTGTACCCATGTATGTGACTAGTATTCACGAGCCTGTGATTGTGTTTGTGCGTCTGTGAGTGTGTGTGTGTGTGTGCATGTGAGTGCATGTGTGTGTGTCTGTTTGGGTGTGTGTGTGTGTGTGTGTGTGTGTGTGTGTGTGTGTGTGTGTGTGTGTGTGTGTGTGTGTGTGTGTGTGTGTGTGTGTGTGTGTGTGTGAGTTTTTAGATAATGAATGACTCTGCTTGGTGATGACTATGACCTTCATCAGCTGAAACATTCTTCCTCTGCTTCACTGAGACCTGGACAGGAGGAGCCAGAGACTGGGCCAATGCGTCCCAAATGGCACCCTAATCCTTTTACAGTCCACTACTTTTGACCAGGGCCCATAGGGTTAAAGGTAGTGCACTAAATAGGGAAAAGGGTGCCATTTGGGATACAGATTTGGGTTTATGGTAATTTAGCATACTTCAACATGTTAATCATCAACCCAACATTCTTAGTCACGTTTTGTGACAGTAATTTGTTTCCATATCAACAAACTGAACAAAACTTTATGGATGTCTGATTATGAGCCACTTGAGCCACACTGGTGGTTCAGTATCATTTTGAATACAAGACTAAATGGTTGTTTAGCCCCTTAGTTTATGGTCGTTTAGCAGCCCCTTAGTTTATGGTTGTTTAGCAGCCCCTTAGTTTATGGTTGGTTAGCAGCCCCTTATTTTATGGTCGTTTAGCAGCCCCTTATTTTATGGTCGTTTAGGAGCCCCTTAGTTTATGGCTGTTTAGCAACCCCTTAGTTTATGGCTGTTTAGCAACCCCTTAGTTTATGGTTGTTTAGCAACCCCTTAGTTTATGGTCGTTTAGCAGCCCCTTAGTTTATGGCTGTTTAGCAACCCCTTAGTTTATGGTTGTTTAGCAGCCCCTTAGTTTATGGTTGTTTAGCAACCCCTTAGTTTATGGTTGTTTAGCAACCCCTTAGTTTATGGTTGTTTAGCAACCCCTTAGTTTATGGCTGTTTAGCCCCTTAGTTTATGGTTGTTTAGCAACCCCTTAGTTTATGGTTGTTTAGCAGCCCCTTAGTTTATGGTTGTTTAGCAACCCCTTAGTTTATGGTTGTTTAGCAACCCCTTAGTTTATGGTTGTTTAGCAACCCCTTAGTTTATGGTTGTTTAGCAACCCCTTAGTTTATGGTTGTTTAGCAGCCCCTTAGTTTATGGTTGTTTAGCAGCCCCTTAGTTTATGGTTGTTTAGCAGCCCCTTAGTTTATGGTTGTTTAGCAACCCCTTAGTTTATGGTTGTTTAGCAGCCCCTTAGTTTATGGTTGTTTAGCAGCCCCTTAGTTTATGGTTGTTTAGCAACCCCTTAGTTTATGGTTGTTTAGCAGCCCCTTAGTTTATGGTTGTTTAGCAACCCCTTAGTTTATGGTTGTTTAGCAGCCCCTTAGTTTATGGTTGTTTAGCCCCTTAGTTTATGGTTGTTTAGCAGCCCCTTAGTTTATGGTTGTTTAGCTCCTTAGTTTATGGTTGTTTAGCCCCTTAGTTTATGGTTGTTTAGCAGCCCCTTAGTTTATGGTTGTTTAGCAGCCCCTTAGTTTATGGTTGTTTAGCAGCCCCTTAGTTTATGGTTGTTTAGCAGCCCCTTAGTTTATGGTTGTTTAGCAGCCCCTTAGTTTATGGTTGTTTAGCAACCCCTTAGTTTATGGTTGTTTAGCAGCCCCTTAGTTTATGGTTGTTTAGCAGCCCCTTAGTTTATGGTTGTTTAGCAGCCCCTTAGTTTATGGTTGTTTAGCAACCCCTTAGTTTATGGCTGTTTAGCAACCCCTTAGTTTATGGTTGTTTAGCAGCCCCTTAGTTTATGGTTGTTTAGCAGCCCCTTAGTTTATGGTTGTTTAGCAGCCCCTTAGTTTATGGTTGTTTAGCAGCCCCTTAGTTTATGGTTGTTTAGCAGCCCCTTAGTTTATGGTTGTTTAGCAGCCCCTTAGTTTATGGTTGTTTAGCAACCCCTTAGTTTATGGTTGTTTAGCAGCCCCTTAGTTTATGGTTGTTTAGCAGCCCCTTAGTTTATGGTTGTTTAGCAGCCCCTTAGTTTATGGTTGTTTAGCAGCCCCTTAGTTTATGGTTGTTTAGCAGCCCCTTAGTTTATGGTTGTTTAGCAGCCCCTTAGTTTATGGTTGTTTAGCAGCCCCTTAGTTTATGGTTGTTTAGCAGCCCCTTAGTTTATGGTTGTTTAGCAGCCCCTTAGTTTATGGTTGTTTAGCAGCCCCTTAGTTTATGGTTGTTTAGCAACCCCTTAGTTTATGGTTGGTTAGCAGCCCCTTAGTTTATGGTTGTTTAGCAGCCCCTTAGTTTATGGTTGTTTAGCCTCTTAGTTTATGGTCGTTTAGCAGCCCCTTAGTTTATGGCTGTTTAGCAGCCCCTTAGTTTATGGTTGTTTAGCAACCCCTTAGTTTATGGTTGTTTAGCAGCCCCTTAGTTTATGGTTGTTTAGCAGCCCCTTAGTTTATGGTTGTTTAGCAACCCCTTAGTTTATGGTTGTTTAGCAGCCCCTTAGTTTATGGTTGTTTAGCAGCCCCTTAGTTTATGGTTGTTTAGCAACCCCTTAGTTTATGGTTGTTTAGCAGCCCCTTAGTTTATGGTTGTTTAGCAACCCCTTAGTTTATGGTTGTTTAGCAGCCCCTTAGTTTATGGTTGTTTAGCCCCTTAGTTTATGGTTGTTTAGCAGCCCCTTAGTTTATGGTTGTTTAGCTCCTTAGTTTATGGTTGTTTAGCCCCTTAGTTTATGGTTGTTTAGCAGCCCCTTAGTTTATGGTTGTTTAGCAGCCCCTTAGTTTATGGTTGTTTAGCAGCCCCTTAGTTTATGGTTGTTTAGCAGCCCCTTAGTTTATGGTTGTTTAGCAACCCCTTAGTTTATGGTTGTTTAGCAGCCCCTTAGTTTATGGTTGTTTAGCAGCCCCTTAGTTTATGGTTGTTTAGCAGCCCCTTAGTTTATGGTTGTTTAGCAACCCCTTAGTTTATGGCTGTTTAGCAACCCCTTAGTTTATGGTTGTTTAGCAGCCCCTTAGTTTATGGTTGTTTAGCAGCCCCTTAGTTTATGGTTGTTTAGCAGCCCCTTAGTTTATGGTTGTTTAGCAGCCCCTTAGTTTATGGTTGTTTAGCAGCCCCTTAGTTTATGGTTGTTTAGCAGCCCCTTAGTTTATGGTTGTTTAGCAACCCCTTAGTTTATGGTTGTTTAGCAGCCCCTTAGTTTATGGTTGTTTAGCAGCCCCTTAGTTTATGGTTGTTTAGCAGCCCCTTAGTTTATGGTTGTTTAGCAGCCCCTTAGTTTATGGTTGTTTAGCAGCCCCTTAGTTTATGGTTGTTTAGCAGCCCCTTAGTTTATGGTTGTTTAGCAGCCCCTTAGTTTATGGTTGTTTAGCAGCCCCTTAGTTTATGGTTGTTTAGCAGCCCCTTAGTTTATGGTTGTTTAGCAACCCCTTAGTTTATGGTTGGTTAGCAGCCCCTTAGTTTATGGTTGTTTAGCAGCCCCTTAGTTTATGGTTGTTTAGCCTCTTAGTTTATGGTCGTTTAGCAGCCCCTTAGTTTATGGCTGTTTAGCAGCCCCTTAGTTTATGGTTGTTTAGCAGCCCCTTAGTTTATGGTTGTTTAGCAGCCCCTTAGTTTATGGTTGTTTAGCAGCCCCTTAGTTTATGGCTGTTTAGCAGCCCCTTAGTTTATGGTTGTTTAGCAGCCCCTTTGTTTATGGCTGTTTAGCAACCCCTTAGTTTATGGTTGTTTAGCAGCCCCTTAGTTTATGGTTGTTTAGCCTCTTAGTTTATGGTTGTTTAGCAGCCCCTTAGTTTATGGTTGTTTAGCAGCCCCTTAGTTTATGGTTGTTTAGCAGCCCCTTAGTTTATGGCTGTTTAGCAGCCCCTTAGTTTATGGTTGTTTAGCAGCCCCTTAGTTTATGGTTGTTTAGCAGCCCCTTAGTTTATGGTTGTTTAGCAGCCCCTTAGTTTATGGTTGTTTAGCAACCCCTTAGTTTATGGTTGTTTAGCAACCCCTTAGTTTATGGTTGTTTAGCAACCCCTTAGTTTATGGTTGTTTAGCAACCCCTTAGTTTATGGTCGTTTAGCAGCCCCTTAGTTTATGGTTGTTTAGCAGCCCCTTAGTTTATGGTTGTTTAGCAACCCCTTAGTTTATGGCTGTTTAGCAGCCCCTTAGTTTATGGTTGGTTAGCAGCCCCTTAGTTTATGGTTGTTTAGCAGCCCCTTAGTTTATGGTTGTTTAGCAGCCCCTTAGTTTATGGTTGTTTAGCAGCCCCTTAGTTTATGGTCGTTTAGCAGCCCCTTAGTTTATGGTCGTTTAGCAGCCCCTTAGTTTATGGCTGTTTAGCAACCCCTTAGTTTATGGCTGTTTAGCAACCCCTTAGTTTATGGCTGTTTAGCAGCCCCTTAGTTTATGGTTGTTTAGCAGCCCCTTAGTTTATGGTTGTTTAGCAGCCCCTTAGTTTATGGTTGTTTAGCCCCCCCTTAGTTTATGGCTGTTTAGCAGCCCCTTAGTTTATGGTTGTTTAGCCCCCCCTTAGTTTATGGCTGTTTAGCAGCCCCTTAGTTTATGGTTGTTTAGCAGCCCCTTAGTTTATGGTTGTTTAGCCCCCCCTTAGTTTATGGCTGTTTAGCAGCCCCTTAGTTTATGGTTGTTTAGCCCCCCCTTAGTTTATGGTTGGTTAGCAGCCCCTTAGTTTATGGTTGTTTAGCCCCCCCTTATTTTATGGCTGTTTAGCAACCCCTTAGTTTATGGCTGTTTAGCAGCCCCTTAGTTTATGGCTGTTTAGCAGCCCCTTAGTTTATGGTTGTTTAGCAACCCCTTAGTTTATGGTCGTTTAGCAGCCCCTTAGTTTATGGCTGTTTAGCAACCCCTTAGTTTATGGCTGTTTAGCAACCCCTTAGTTTATGGTCGTTTAGCAGCCCCTTAGTTTATGGTTGTTTAGCAGCCCCTTAGTTTATGGTTGTTTAGCAACCCCTTAGTTTATGGTTGGTTAGCAGCCCCTTAGTTTATGGTTGGTTAGCAGCCCCTTAGTTTATGGTTGGTTAGCAGCCCCTTAGTTTATGGTTGTTTAGCAGCCCCTTAGTTTATGGTTGTTTAGCAGCCCCTTAGTTTATGGTCGTTTAGCAGCCCCTTAGTTTATGGTCGTTTAGCAGCCCCTTAGTTTATGGCTGTTTAGCAACCCCTTAGTTTATGGCTGTTTAGCAACCCCTTAGTTTATGGCTGTTTAGCAGCCCCTTAGTTTATGGTTGTTTAGCAGCCCCTTAGTTTATGGTTGTTTAGCAGCCCCTTAGTTTATGGCTGTTTAGCAGCCCCTTAGTTTATGGTTGTTTAGCCCCCCCTTAGTTTATGGCTGTTTAGCAGCCCCTTAGTTTATGGTTGTTTAGCCCCCCCTTAGTTTATGGTTGTTTAGCAACCCCTTAGTTTATGGCTGTTTAGCAGCCCCTTATTTTATGGTTGTTTAGCAGCCCCTTAGTTTATGGTTGTTTAGCAGCCCCTTAGTTTATGGTCGTTTAGCAGCCCCTTAGTTTATGGTTGTTTAGCAGCCCCTTAGTTTATGGCTGTTTAGCAACCCCTTAGTTTATGGCTGTTTAGCAGCCCCTTAGTTTATGGTTGTTTAGCAGCCCCTTAGTTTATGGTTGTTTAGCCCCCCCTTAGTTTATGGCTGTTTAGCAGCCCCTTAGTTTATGGTTGTTTAGCCCCCCCTTAGTTTATGGTTGGTTAGCAGCCCCTTAGTTTATGGTTGTTTAGCCCCCCCTTATTTTATGGCTGTTTAGCAACCCCTTAGTTTATGGCTGTTTAGCAGCCCCTTAGTTTATGGCTGTTTAGCAGCCCCTTAGTTTATGGTTGTTTAGCAACCCCTTAGTTTATGGTCGTTTAGCAGCCCCTTAGTTTATGGCTGTTTAGCAACCCCTTAGTTTATGGCTGTTTAGCAACCCCTTAGTTTATGGCTGTTTAGCAACCCCTTAGTTTATGGCTGTTTAGCAGCCCCTTAGTTTATGGCTGTTTAGCAGCCCCTTAGTTTATGGCTGTTTAGCAACCCCTTAGTTTATGGTTGTTTAGCAACCCCTTAGTTTATGGCTGTTTAGCAACCCCTTATTTTATGGTTGTTTAGCAACCCCTTATTTTATGGTTGTATAGCAACCCCTTAGTTTATGGCTGTTTAGCAACCCCTTAGTTTATGGTTGTTTAGCAACCCCTTAGTTTATGGCTGTTTAGCAACCCCTTAGTTTATGGTTGTTTAGCAACCCCTTAGTTTATGGCTGTTTAGCAACCCCTTAGTTTATGGCTGTTTAGCAACCCCTTATTTTATGGTTGTTTAGCAACCCCTTAGTTTATGGCTGTTTAGCCCCTTAGTTTATGGCTGTTTAGCAGCCCCTTAGTTTATGGCTGTTTAGCAACCCCTTATTTTATGGTCGTTTAGCAGCCCCTTAGTTTATGGCTGTTTAGCAGCCCCTTAGTTTATGGCTGTTTAGCAGCCCCTTAGTTTATGGCTGTTTAGCAGCCCCTTAGTTTATGGCTGTTTAGCAGCCCCTTAGTTTATGGTTGTTTAGCAGCCCCTTAGTTTATGGCTGTTTAGCAGCCCCTTAGTTTATGGTTGTTTAGCAGCCCCTTAGTTTATGGTTGTTTAGCAGCCCCTTAGTTTATGGCTGTTTAGCAGCCCCTTAGTTTATGGCTGTTTAGCATAATTACAGAAAGTGGCTGGCTGCGTTTTTATTTTCTTACAATGGCTTGAATACATTGATGGTTAGTAACTCTGGATAATAGCGTCTTCTAAATCACTAAAATATTAAATGTATATGTGAATCATAAACTGCTCAATGGATTTTTCATTATAAATGCACTTTTACCAATTTTAAAGTACATCTGGTGAAGCATAATCTTGAATACAAGACTAAACTCACTGGCCCATCCACTGAGGGAGCTATATATTCATATAGAAAACCTGAAGTTTTTAAAGGTCTGATTTCCTCATTATAGCTGTGAAACGTTTCCTCATAACATGGTGCCCTATTCCCTATGGGATCTGGTCAAAAGTAGTGCACTATATAGGGAATAGGGTGCCATTTGGGACACCGACATGCAGACTGTTTGGTTAGTCATATGAACAGGAGGCAGGTGCTGAGCACTGATATGTTTCTTATCATGGAGCTTCCTCCTCCAGGCCCATCACAAGCCACAGCACACCATCACACATCACAGCTCAGCCCTGGTAGAGGAGGAGGAGAGGAATGAAGGAGGAGGTGGTTGGAGGAGGAGGATTGAGGGAATCTCATTCGTCTAGGAGATATAGGAAGAGAGAGAGCGTTCTGGAATCCTTCCAGCAAATGTTATTGTTGATGTTGTTGTTGTGACAACTAAATAAGAGACGGTTAAATACGAGCTGCGATCACAACAGCAACAAAAACAACAACAGCAGTTAGACAGCAGACAAAAACAAAATGTCTTCTTGTTAGAAAACTCTTATGTATTCTAAAGGTTCTCCTTATTTGTCTGTGGTTGATTACTAGGATCTCTTCCATCCCATTGCCTAAAGAGACTTTGAAAGACAAGATGAATGACATGCAATAAAACCAAAGCCTAATTAAGAGTACGTCTGAATGGTAGATTTTACACTCTAGTTACAAAGAGTTAGAATCTACGATATCTTACTCAGACTACGTCCAAGTCTTATATTCCTCAACCCACTGGGTGGCTCAGCATTTTACTGCACGTTTCATTCACAATGACCAGGAGGTACAAGGCGACATTTACAATCTCACGATGAGAGCGGTGTGTGTGTGTGCTTAATTAAGAAATAGCAGGAGACATCAGCCACCACCTCCTTGCTCACTGTTCCAGCTTATTTCATGCTCCCCTGAGCCCCTATCACACACACACACACACACACACACACACACACACACACACACACACACACACACACACACACACACACACACACACACACACACACACACACACACACACACACACACACACACACCTCTATATCCAGAAACATCTGAATGTTGGCGTTAGCGCTAATTTACAAAACAAGATGTGACAGAAGCTTTATGTTTGAGTCATGTTTTGACAGCTAACAAAACCTGCTGCCAAAACCATAGATATGTGTCACAAATGGCACCCTAATCCCTTTATAGACCATAGGGCTCTGGTCAAAAGTAGTGCACTATAAAGGGAACAGAGTGCCATTTGGGACTAAACGCAGGTCTTTCAAGTGGAAGGTTGAGTGTTCCTGTAACTAATAGATGATGAAAACTTTAGCTTGTTACTTTTGACTGCGCTGGTTTGTCCTGGTACAGTGAAAGGAATAAAACACCACTTCAAACAGACAGACAATTACTGTTCCATCTGACAGAAACAGAGGAGAGGAGAGAGCATATCTGAATAATAATACTACTCTGTTTCATAGTCACCCCTGTCTCCATGCTTACCATAACCAATGTCACCAAAGGTTTCCTCCAGATGTTTATGCAGAACCATAAGGAAGGTGTGCTTTCACATCTATGTCCGTTGACAATTACTATAGCAACAGCTTGCAGGGTAGTTTGTTTTTAAAGTGGTAACCTCCTTCTCAGAGAACCCACAGTGTGGTTTACCTTTATCTAATAGATTAAATATGGGGCCTAACTGTCCAATATATCATTTATACATAACTACCTCATTCAATTACATGATATTCAGTAATAAAACACTAACATGATATTCAGTAATAAAACACTAACATGATATTCAGTAATAAAACACTAACTTATGATATGAAATGATGCTGAGTAATAACAAACAAACTCATATGACATGATTTTCATTATTAATAAAACACTGTAACTTCTATGACATGTATTCAGTAATAAAACACTAACTTATATGACATTATATTCAGTAATAAAACACTAACTTATATGACATATTCAGTAATAAAACACTAACTTATATGACATATTCAGTAATAAAACACTAACTTATATGACATATTCAGTAATAAAACACTAACTTATATGACATATTCAGTAATAAAAAAACAGAGAGATTTGAAAGGTGGTTTCATGAATAAGTGATGCTCACAAGATTATTTACATATTTCTCGGTCAGGTGTCACCATAGCAACTCGTTGAGCAGGTCTGCTTTTTATTATAGAAGATCTAAGAGCCTGAGGGGAGAGGAGCGGTAGAGAGAGGAGAGGTGGAGGGAGAGAGAGAGAGAGGAGAGGTGGAGGGAGAGAGGAGAGGTAGAGAGAGGAGAGGTAGAGAGAGGAGAGGTGGAGGGAGAGAGGAGAGATGGAGAGAGGAGAGGGAGAGAGGAGAGGTAGAGAGAGGAGAGGTGGAGGGAGAGAGAGAGAGAGGAGAGGTGGAGGGAGAGAGGAGAGGTAGAGAGAGGAGAGGTAGAGAGAGGAGAGGTGGAGGGAGAGAGGAGAGGTGGAGAGAGGAGAGGTAGAGGGAGAGAGGAGAGGTAGAGGGAGAGAGGAGAGGTAGAGAGACGAGAGGTGGAGGGAGAGAGGAGAGGTAGAGAGGAGAGGAGAGTTGGAGAGGTGGAGGGAGAGAGGAGAGGTGGAGGGAGAGAGAGAGAGAGGAGGAGGGAGAGCGGAGAGGTGGAGAGAGGAGAGGTAGAGAGAGGAGAGGTGGAGGGAGAGAGGAGAGGTGGAAGGAGAGAGGAGAGGTAGAGAGAGGAGAGGTGGAGGGAGAGAGGAGAGGTGGAAGGAGAGAGGAGAGGTAGAGAGAGGAGAGGTGGAGGGAGAGAGGAGAGGAGAGGTGGAGAGAGGAGAGGTGGAGGGAGAGAGGAGAGGTAGAGAGAGGAGAGGTGGAGGGAGAGAGGAGAGGTGGAGGGAGAGAGGAGAGGTGGAGGAGAGGAGAGGTAGAGAGAGGAGAGGTGGAGGGGGAGAGGAGAGGTAGAGAGAGGAGAGGTGGAAGGAGAGAGGAGAGGTAGAGAGAGGAGAGGTGGAGGGAGAGAGGAGAGGAGAGGTGGAGAGAGGAGAGGTGGAGGGAGAGAGGAGAGAGGAGAGGTGGAGGGAGAGAGGAGAGGTGGAGGAGAGAGGAGAGGTGGAGGAGAGAGGAGAGGTAGAGGTAGAGAGAGGAGAGGTAGAGGTAGAGAGAGGAGAGGTGGAGGGAGAGAGGAGAGGTGGAGGGAGAGAGGAGAGGTGGAGGGAGAGAGGAGAGGTGGAGGGAGAGAGGAGCGGTAGAGAGAGGAGAGGTGGAGAGAGAGAGGAGAGGTAAAGAGAGGAGAGGTGGAGATAGGAGAGGTGGAGGGAGAGAGGAGAGGAGAGGTGGAGATAGGAGAGGTGGAGGGAGAGAGGAGAGGAGAGGTGGAGGGAGAGAGAGAGGAGAGGTGGAGAGAGAGAGGAGAGGTGTAGTGAGAGAGGAGAGGTGGTGGGGAGAGGAGAGGTGGTGGGGAGAGGAGGGGTGGTGCGGAGAGGAGGGGTGGTGGGAGAGAGGAGAGGTGGAGGGGAGAGGAGAGGTAGAGAGGGGTGGAGGGAGAGAGGAGAGGTGGAGGGACAGAGGAGAGGTGGAGGGAGAGAGGAGAGGTAGAGAGAGGAGAAGTGGAGGGAGAGGGGAGAGGTGGAGGGAGAGAGGAGAGGTAGAGAGAGGAGAAGTGGGGGGAGAGGGGAGAGGTGGAGATAGGAGAGGGAGAGAGGAGAGGTAGAGAGAGGAGAGGTGGAGGGAGAGAGAGAGAGAGGAGAGGTAGAGAGAGGAGAGGTAGAGAGAGGAGAGGTAGAGAGAGGAGAGGTAGAGAGAGGAGAGGTAGAGAGAGGAGAGGTAGAGAGAGGAGAGGTAGAGAGAGGAGAGGTAGAGAGAGGAGAGGTGGAGGGAGAGAGGAGAGGTAGAGAGGAGAGGAGAGTTGGAGAGGTGGAGGGAGAGAGGAGAGGTGGAGGGAGAGAGAGAGAGAGGAGGAGGGAGAGCGGAGAGGTGGAGAGAGGAGAGGTAGAGAGAGGAGAGGTGGAGGGAGAGAGGAGAGGTGGAAGGAGAGAGGAGAGGTAGAGAGAGGAGAGGTGGAGGGAGAGAGGAGAGGTGGAAGGAGAGAGGAGAGGTAGAGAGAGGAGAGGTGGAGGGGGAGAGGAGAGGTGGAGAGAGGAGAGGTGGAGGGAGAGAGGAGAGGAAGAGAATGAGAGGTAGAGGAATAGAGGAGAGGTGGAGGAGAGGAGAGGTAGATGAGGAGGAGAGGTAGATGAGAGGAGAGGTAGATGAGGAGAGGAGAGGTAGAGGAGGAGAGGTGGAAGGAGAGAGGAGAGGTAGAGAGAGGAGAGGTGGAGGGAGAGAGGAGAGGAGAGGTGGAGAGAGGAGAGGTGGAGGGAGAGAGGAGAGAGGAGAGGTGGAGGGAGAGAGGAGAGGTGGAGGAGAGAGGAGAGGTGGAGGAGAGAGGAGAGGTGGTGGGGAGAGGAGAGGTGGTGGGGAGAGGAGGGGTGGTGCGGAGAGGAGGGGTGGTGGGAGAGAGGAGAGGTGGAGGGGAGAGGAGAGGTAGAGAGGGGTGGAGGGAGAGAGGAGAGGTGGAGGGACAGAGGAGAGGTGGAGGGAGAGAGGAGAGGTGGAGGGAGAGAGGAGCGGTAGAGAGAGGAGAGGTGGAGAGAGGAGAGGTGGAGGGAGAGAGGAGAGGTAAAGAGAGGAGAGGTGGAGATAGGAGAGGTGGAGGGAGAGAGGAGAGGAGAGGTGGAGAGAGGAGAGGTGGAGGGAGAGAGGAGAGGAGAGGTGGAGGGAGAGAGAGAGGAGAGGTGGAGAGAGAGAGGAGATGTGGAGGGAGAGAGGAGAGGTGGTGGGGAGAGGAGAGGTGGTGGGGAGAGGAGGGGTGGTGCGGAGAGGAGGGGTGGTGGGAGAGAGGAGAGGTGGAGGGGAGAGGAGAGGTAGAGAGGGGTGGAGGGAGAGAGGAGAGGTGGAGGGACAGAGGAGAGGTGGAGGGAGAGAGGAGAGGTAGAGAGAGGAGAAGTGGAGGGAGAGGGGAGAGGTGGAGGGAGAGAGGAGAGGTAGAGAGAGGAGAAGTGGGGGGAGAGGGGAGAGGTGGAGATAGGAGAGGTGGAGGGAGAGAGGAGAGGTGGTGGGAGTGAGGAGAGGTGGAGAGAGGAGAGGTGGAGGGAGAGAGGAGAGGTGGAGAGAAAGAGAGAAAGAGAGAGAGAGGAGAGGTGGAGAGAGAGGAGAGGTGGAGGGAGAGAGGAGAGATGGAGAGACAGATGAGAGGTGGAGAGAGGAGAGGTGGAGAGACAGAGGAGAGGTGGTGGGAGAGAGGAGAGGTAGAGAGAGGAGAGGTGGAGAGAGGAGAGAGGAGAGGTGGAGGGAGAGAGATAGGAGAGGTGGAGGGAGAGAGAGGAGAGGAGAGGTGGAGGGAGAGAGAGAGGAGAGGTGGAGAGAGAGAGAGAGGAGAGGTGGAGATAGAGAGAGATGAGAGGTGGAGAGAGAGAGGAGAGGTGGAGAGAGAGAGGAGAGAGGAGAGGTGGAGAGAAAGGAGAGGTGGAGAGAGAGAAAGGAGAGGTGGAGAGAGGAGATGTGGAGAGGTGGAGAAAGAGAGAGAAAGAGGAGAGGTGGAGAGAGAGGAGAGGTGGAGAGAGAGATGAGAGGAGAGGTGGAGGTAGAGAGAGGAGAGGTGGAGGGGTGATGAATAACTGTTTGTAATGTATAGACCTCTGGGTCTGCATCCAACAACATCCATTTCTGTCTCTCGTTTTCTCTTTCTTTCTTCTGCTACATCTCTCTACACTCGTTCTCTTGCATTCTGTTCTCTCTCCTGCTCTCTTTCTCATTCTCTTGTATTCTGTTATTCTCTCTTTCTTTCTTTCTTTTCTCCTTCCATCTGCCTCTGTCTCTCTGCCTCTGTCTCTCTTCCTCTGTCTCTCTTCCTCTGTCTCTCTTCCTCTGTCTCTTCCTCTGTCTCTCTTCCTCTGTCTCTGTCTCTGGTTCTCTCTCTGTCTGTCTCTCTATTTCTCTGTCTCTCTGTTTCTGTCTCTCTGTTTCTCTGTCTCTCTGTTTCTGTCTCTCTGTTTCTGTCTCTCTGTCTCTGGTTCTCTCTCTGTCTGTCTCTCTATTTCTCTGTCTCTCTATTTCTCTGTCTGTCTCTCTATTTCTCTGTCTCTCTATTTCTCTGTCTCTCTATCTCTCTATTTCTCTATCTCTCTATTTCTCTGTCTCTCTATTTCTCTGTTTCTGTCTCTCTGTTTCTGTCTCTCTGTTTCTGTCTCTCTGTTTCTGTCTCTCTGTCTCTATCTTTTGTACACATACTCCCTCTACCAATCCAAACGCATTCTCAAATCCCCCAAGGCTCTTCTAAAGTAAATAAGCAAACACAGAATTATGTGTTGTCGTTTGTCACATCAATTTGATTTGGGGTTTCTTTAAAACACAGTTTTTGTTGGCAAATAACAGTGTCCCGTGCGTGTACAAATACACACACAGACACACACACGCACGAATACACATGCATGGGCACACACACACGCAGAGTCGTATCTCCTCTGACGTAATGAAGTCATGGTATTTCTCTACTTCAGATTCTAATCCATACATGGCAGCTCACTAAAGGAGTCCATCATTGATTTATGAGCGCAGAGGTGTATGCGTGTTTGTGAGTGTGTGTGTGGTGTGTGACCAAGATAGTTTGGCACCTCACTAAGTCTGTCTGTCTTTCTATCCCTCTCTCTTGTACAGGGTGGTAGGTGGCTTAGCGGTTAAGGGCATTGGACCAGTAACTGAAAGGTTATTGGTTCGAATCCCCGAACTGATTAGGTGAAAAATCTGTCAGTGTGCCCTTGAGCAAGGCACTTAACCCTACTTGCTGCTGTAAGTCGCTCTGGATCAGAGCTTCTACTAAAATGTTAAAAACTATATATATATTTTCTTTTGGTCTGGCCATTTACCCTCTGTTCCTTTTTTCTCTTTTTCTGTGTGTGTGTGTGTATGTGTGTGTGTGCGTGCATAAGTGTGTGTGTGTGTTCATCCGTCTGCCGCTTAGACAGCCAAAAATAGTGCTGATTCAGAAGGCAAAAGGTCTGCGGAGTGACAGAGACAGAAAGATAACTAATCGAGCTAATCTTCACTTTTCAAATTCAAATTAATCCAGAAAGTCAATTTATATTTTCAGCTTTATCACCCTGAATCCCTTTATCCAAATCTATCTTCTAACAATCCCTTTATCCAAATCTATCTTCTAACAATCCCTTCTTCTTTAATGAAAAGAGTAGACGTCTGAAATAAAGTCTTGTGAAGCTATTACGTGTTCGTCCCACATGGCACCGTATTCCCTATGTAGTGCACTACTTTTGACCAGAACCGTAGGGCTCTAGACAAAAGTAGTGCACTACATAGGGAATAGGATACCATTTGGGACGAACCCTTAATAGCTTCATTAGCTTGGTGATTAGAGCGAGAAAACAAAATAAAAAAAGAACAGAGTCACCCAGCGTGACAGATCTCCTCATTACAGGACGTTGTAGTGACATGGATGAGCTTGTGACGCTGATCCATTTAGAGAAAATGTCACCCTATATACACTCACATAACACATACTCTGTGTCTGCATCCCAAATTACACCCTATTCCCTTCATAGTGCACTTCACCAGACAAGGGCTCTGGTCGAAAGTAGGGCACTGTATAGGGAATAGGGTGCCATTTTGGACACAACCCTTTGACAATTGCCTATTGGCTGATGGACTGGCATGCTTTTTAAGGAAAAACCTAAATCTGGACGGAAGAAACATGCCTCTAATGCGAAATGTAATCTAGCTTTATCTAAACCAGGAAGTTGTAATGTGAAATGTAATCTAGCTTTATCTAAACCAGGAAGTTGTAATGTGAAATGTAATCTAGCTTTATCTAAACCAGGAAGTTGTAATGTGAAATGTAATCTAGCTTTATCTAAACCAGGAAGTTACACTTAGTTCTGTCTGGTAGCACTCTCTAAGACCTGGCCAAGATTCAGAAGGACTTCAGAGCAATTACCCCATAAAGACATCTTCCTGTGCTTACATGCATATGGTTTTAATGGAACGTCTAGCAAAGGATAGCAGTGCGTGAAAAATACAGCATCGTCCTTTTGTACTGCACAGGTCTCTCTCTCTCTCTCTCTCTCTCTCTCTCTCTCTCTCTCTCTCTCTCTCTCTCTCTCTCTCTCTCTCTCTCTCTCTCTCTCTCTCTCTCTCTCTCTCTCTCTCTCTCTCTCTCTCTCTCTCTCTCTCTCTCTCTCTCTCTCTCTCTCTCTCTCTCTCTCAAAAAGGAGAGGACAGGATGAGGAGAGGGTGGCTGGGAAGAACGGGTCTGGAGAATGGAGGAGGAGGAGTAAAGACAGAGAGAGGTGGAATAGAGTAGGGCCAACAGAAGAGGAGACGAAAGGGAGAGAGAGCAGGAAAGTATTGTAGAACCAAAAGGAGGATATAGGGAGAGAGGAGGTGGAGAGTGGGCAAGAGAGGAGGTGGAGAGAGGCCTGCTGGAGGTCATTTTGCAGGGCTCTGGCAGTGCTCCTCCTTGCACAAAGGCGGAGGTAGCGGTCCTGCTGCTGGGTTGTTGCCCTCCTACGGCCTCCTCCACGTCTCCTGATGTACTGGCCTGTCTCCTGGTAGCGCCTCCATGCTCTGGACACTATGCTGACAGACACAGCAAACCTTCTTGCCACAGCTCGCATTGATGTGCCATCCTGGATGAGCTGCACTACCTGAGCCACTTGTGTGGGTTGTAGACTCCGTCTCATGCTACCACTAGAGTGAAAACACCGCCAGTATTCAAAAGTGACCAAAACATCAGCCAGGAAGCATAGGAACTGAGAAGTGGTCTGTGGTCACCACCTGCAGAATCACTCCTTTATTGGGGGTGTCTTGCTAATTGCCTATAATTTCCACCTTTTGTCTATTCCATTTGCACAACAGCATGTGAAATTTATTGTCAATCAGTGTTGCTTCCTAAGTGGACAGTTTGATTTCACAGAAGTGTGATTGACTTGGAGTTACATTGTGTTGTTTAAGTGTTCCCTTAATTTTTTTGAGCAGTGTATAAAAAAAATCTCAGTTTACATTGGCGCGTTACGTGCAGTAATGTTTTGATTCCAAAACATCCGGTGATTTTGCAGAAATACTCATAATAAACATTGATAAAAGATGCAAGTGTTATTCACAAAATTAAAGATACACTTATCCTCTATGCAACCGCTGTGTCAGATTTCAAAATAAACTTTACGGAAAAAGAATAATCTGAGAACGGCGCTCAGAGCACAATCCAGCCAAAGAAATAGTCGCATTTTGGCGTCAACAGAAGCTACAAAAACACTATAAATATGCACTTACCTTCGAATAACTTCATCAGAAGGCACTCCCAGGATTTCCAGTTCGACAATAAATTACTGAAAAGTTCCATAAAGCCCATCATTTAGCCACTTGTTGTTAGCATGTTCAGCCCACGAATCCATTTTCATGACGCACGAGCAATCCCTCCAGACAAAAACTCAAAAAGTTCCGTTACAGGTCGTAGAAACAAGTCAAATGATGTATGCAATCCATATTAAGGATGTGTTTAACATTAATCATCAATAAGGATCCAACCGGAGAATCTCATTGTCTGAAGAAAGAGCATTGGAACGAGAGCACTCTCTCACTCGCGCACAAAATGAGACTGAGAATTTCTGAAGACCACTCAGTAAAACAGCTCCTATGAGCCCCGCCTTTATAGTAGAATCATATAACCAAAATCTAAAGACGGTGACATCTAGTGGAAGCCCTAGGAAGTGTTTGCTTATCCATAACTATATGGGGTATCGTTTGGCACTGTTTTGAAAATCGAGTTCTCACTTCCTGTTTGGAAGTCTTCTCAGGTTTTTGTCTGCCAAATGAGTTCGTTTATACTTACAGACATAATTCAAACAGTTTTAGAAACTTCAGAGTGTTTTCTATACAGTAGTAATAATAATATGCATGTATTACCTTCTGGGACAGAGTAGGAGGAAATTCAGTTTGGGTACGCAATTCGTTCAAAGTGGAAATGCTGCCCCATGTCCATAACTGTAACATCATCCTTAGCTCTGGCATCTACCCCAATATTTGGAACCAAGGACTGATCACCCCAATCCACAAAAGTGGAAACAAATTTGACCCCAATAACTACTATGCGTCAACAGCAACCTTGGGAAAATCCTCTGCATTATCATTAACAGCAGACTCGTACATTTCCTCAGTGAAAACAATGTACTGAGCAAATGTGAAATTGACCTTTTACCAAATTATTGTACGACAGACCACATATTCACCCTGCACACCCTAATTGACAAACAAACAAACAAAAACAAAGGCAAAGTCTTCTCATGCCTTGTTGATTTCAAAAAAGCCTTCGACTCAATTTGGCATGAGGGTCTGCTATACAAATTAATGGAAAGTGGTATTGGGGAAAAAACTATGTTATAAAATCCATGTACACAAACAACAACAAGTGTGCGGTTAAAATAGGCATAAAAAAAAAAAAAATTCTTCCCACAGGGCTCTGGGGTGAGACAGGGATGCAGCTTAAGCCCCACCCTCTTCAACATATATATAAACTAATTGACAGGGCACTAGAAAAGTCTGCAGCACACGGCCTCACCCTACTAGAATCTGAAGACAAATATCTTCTGTTTGCTGATGATC
Organism: Salvelinus namaycush; assembly: GCF_016432855.1. Lineage (NCBI taxonomy): Eukaryota > Metazoa > Chordata > Actinopteri > Salmoniformes > Salmonidae > Salvelinus > Salvelinus namaycush. The sequence goes on along the minus strand of NC_052323.1, from coordinate 19,083,310 downwards.
TGGTGCTTCTGTCACCAACCAAGAAGGGCCTACAGCCGCACCTAGATCTTCTCCACAGATTCTGCCAGACCTGGGCCCTGGCAGGAAATCTCAGTAAGACAAAAATAATGGTGTAACAAAAAAGGTCCAGTCGCCAGGACCACAAATACAAATTACATCTTGACACCGTTGCCCTAGAGCACACAAAAAACAATACACACCACTGCCTAAACATCAGCGCCACAGGTAACTTCCACAAAGCTGTGAACGATCTGAGAGACAAGGCAAGAAGGGCCTTCTATGCCATCAAAAGGAACATCAAATTCGACATACCAATTAGGATCTGGCTAAAATACTTGAATCAGTCATAGAACCCATTTCCCTTCATGGTTGTGAGGTCTGGGCTCTGCTCACCAACCAAGAATTCACAAAATGGGACCAAATTTGAGACTCTGCATGCAGATTTCTGCAAAAATATCCCCAGAGTACAACGTAAAACACCAAATAATGCATGCAGAGCAAAATTTGACCGATACCCTGCTAATTATCAAAATCCAGAAAAGAGCTGTTCAATTCTACAACCACCTAAAAGGACGCGGTTCCCAAAACCTTCCATAACTAAGCCATCACCTACAGAGGGATGAACCTGGAGAAGAGTCCCCTAAGCAAGCTGGTCCTGGGGCTCTGTTCACAAACACTAACAGACCCCACAGAGCCCCAGGACAGCAACACAATTAGACCAAACCAAATCATGAGAAAACAAAAAGATAATTACTTGACACATTGGAAAGAATTAACAAAAAAACTGAGCAAACTAGAATGCTATTTGGCCCTAAACAGTGAGTACGCAGTGGCAGAATACCTGACCACTGTGACGGACCTAAACTTAAGGAAAGCTTTGACTATGTACAGACTCAGTGAGCTTAGCCTTGCTATTGAGAAAGGCTGCCGTAGGCAAACCTGGCTCTCAAGAGAGACAGACTATGTGCACACTGCCCACAAAATGAGGTGGACACTGAGCTGCACTTCCTAACCTCCTGGCCAATGTATGACCATATTAGAGACACATATTTCCCTCAGATTACACAGATCCACAAAGAATTCGAAAACAAACCTGATTTTGATAAACTCCCATATCTACTGGGTGAAACACCACACTGTGTGCCATCACAGCAGCAAGATTTGTGACCTCTAGCCACAAGAAAAGAACAAACACCATTGTAAATACAACCCATATTTATGTTTATTTTTTTCTACCTTTTGTACTTTAACCATTTGTACATCGTTACAACACTGTATATAGACATTTATTATTTTGGAACTTCTGTGAGTGTTTTTATCACTTTTATTGTTTATTTCACTTTTGTATATTATCTACTTCACTTGCTTAGCAATGTTAACATAACTAAGAAAAAAAAGAAACGTCCTCTCACTGTCAACTGCATTTATTTTCAGCAAACATAACATGTGTAAATATTTGTATGAACATAACAAGATTCAACAACTGAGACATAAACTGAACAAGTTCCACAGACATGTGACTAACAGAAATGGAATAATGTGTCCCTGAACAAAGGGGGGTCAGGTCAAAATAAAAAGTAACAGTCAGTATCTGGTGTGGCCACCAGCTGCATTAAGTACTGCAGTGCATCTCCTCCTCATGGACTGCACCAGATTCGCCAGTTCTTGCTGTGAGATGTTACTCCACTTTTCCACCAAGGCACCTGCAAGTTCCCGGAAATTTCTGGGGGGAATGGCCCTAGCCCTCACCCTCCGATCCAACAGGTCCCAGACGTACTCAATGGGATTGAGATCCGGGCTCTTCGCTGGCCATGGCAGAAAACTGACATTCATGTCTTGCAGGAAATCATACATAGAATGAGCAGTTAGTCTGGTGGCATTGTCATGCTGGAAGGTCATGTCAGGATGAGCCTGCAGGAAGGGTACCACATGAGGGAGGAGGAGGTCTTCCCTGTAACGCACATGTTTGAGATTGCCTGCAATGACAACAAGCTCAGTCCGATGCTGCTGTGACACACCGCCCCAGACCATGACGGACCCTCCACCTCCAAATCGATCCCGCTCCAGAGTACAGGCCTCGGTGTACGCTCATTCCTTCGGCGATAAACGCTAATCCGACCATCACCCCTGGTGAGACAAAACCACGACTCGTCAGGGAAGAACACTTTTTGCCAGTCCTGTCTGGTCCAGCGACGGTGGGTTTATGCCCATAGGTGACGTTGTTGCCGGTGATGTCTGGTGAGGACCTGCCTTACAACAGGCCTACAAGCCCTCAGTCCAGCCTCTCTCAGCCTATTACGGACAGTCTGAGCACTGATAGAGGGATTGTGCGTTCCTGGTGTAACTTGGGGTGACAGGTAGCCTAGTGTTTAGAGCATTGGACTTGTAACTGAAAGGTTGCGAGATCGAATCCCCGAGCTGACAAGGTATAATCTGTTGTTTTGCCCCTGAACACGGCAGTTAACCCACTGTTCCTAGGCCGTCATTGAAAATAAGAATTTGCTCTTAACTGACTTGCCTAGTTAAATAAATGTCAAATAAAAAGAACAATAACTCGGGCAGTTGTTGTTGCCATCCTGTACCTGTCCCGCAGGTGTGATTTTCGGATGTACCGATCCTGTGCAGATGTTGTTACACGTGGTCTGCCACTGCGAGGATAATCAGCTGTCTGTCCTGTCTCCCTGTAGCGCTGTCTTAGGTGTCTCACAGTACAGACATTGTAATGTATTGCCTGCCCACATCTGCAGTCCTCATGCCTCCTTGCAGCATGCTTAAGGCACGTTCACGCAGACGAGCAGGGACCCTAGGCATCTTTCTTTTGGTGTTTTTCAGAGTCAGTAGAAAGGCCTCTTTAGTGTCCTAAGTTTTCATAACTGTGACCTTAACCGTCTGTAAGCTGTTTGTGTCTTAACAATCGTTCCACAGGTGTATTTTCACTCATTGTTTATGGTTCATTGAACAAGCATGGGTAACAGTGTTAAAACCCTTTACAATTAAGATCTGTGAAGTTCTGAAAAAAGGACGTTTCTTTTTTTGCTTGTTTCCCATGCTAATAAAGCCCCTTGAATTGATTTGAGAGGGAGAGGTGGAGAGAGGGATAGTTGAAGAGAGATAGAGGGAGAGCAGGAGAGGTGAAGAGAGAGAGGTGGAGAGAAGAAGAGAGGAAGAAATTAAGAGAGGGAGAGGTGAAGAGGTGGAGCGGTGAAGAGAAGAAGAGAGAGAGGTGGAGAGAGGGAGAGGTGAAGAGAGGGAGAGGTGGAAAGGTGATGAGAGGGAGAGGAGGAGAGAGGGAGCGATGGAGAGGTGGAGAGAGAAGTGAAGAGAGGGAGAGGAGGAGGGGGGAAAGAGGGAGAGATGACGAGAACTAGAGGTGGAGAGAGGTGGAGAGGTAGAGAGAGGTGGAGAGGTAGAGAGAGAATTTGGTTGGTTGGATGTAGAAGACAGGAATCTAACAGAGATCACACTGGTAGGTTTGATCCCTTAAATGTTCTCTCTCCCAGTGGACCCACACATGCTTTGATGGGTCTTTAAAAGATGTGTGTAATACACCTTAGCACAGCCTGTCTGCAGCCAAGACAGTGTGTTGACGCACACACAGACAGAAACACACACACACAGACAGAAACACACACACACAGACAGAAACACACACACACAGACAGAAACACACACACACAGACAGAAACACACCGCTAGTGGAACATGTAGGTGAGTATGCTCCTCAGCAGGCAGGCAGGCTGGCTCCACTTCTCCCTGTGAAGTCAGACTGGCTGAATGTTATACTCTGTAATGTTTAGGTTGACTGGAACAGAATAACTACAGTACAGTATGAACCAGGTCATAATATGTACATCAGGTAATACTTGAACCTACTTCAAAAGACCAGATGTTCTAACTGCTTGGCTAAAGGCTAAGCCTTTACCACTATGGGACATGACTTTTAATACTATTGACAGCATCACAAATATACCACTATTCCTTCTATAGTGAACCCTTTCGGGGCCCTGGTGGAGGAATACACTAGAATAAGGTATTGTTTAGAACACATTCTTAGAATGGAAGACTTTAGGGAACAGATCTGTTGGAGAAGCTTCTCTTCAATCACCGTGTGATGGATGTACTACTACTACTGGTTAATCCCTGTCTATTCAAGTCTTATCTCTAGCTGTGTTCTGGTTACAAACTACCAATGGATTATTGCACTACTTCAGGTACCAGCAAGATATTGATTGAGTCCCAAATGACACCATATTCCCTACATATGGGATCTTGTCAAAAGTAGTGTACTATATAGGAAATAGGGTGCCATTTCAGATGCATACGTTGACTCATTCTGTTGTGGAAGAACAGGTACCTGTCTTCTCTCTAGACCAGGTTGTGTTCTACCTACCTGTCTTATCTCTAGACCAGGTTGTGTTCTACCTACCTGTCTTATCTCTAGACCAGGTTGTGTTCTACCTACCTGTCTTCTCTCTAGACCAGGTTGTTCTACCTACCTGTCTTCTCTCTAGACCAGGTTGTTCTACCTACCTGTCTTATCTCTAGACCAGGTTGTGTTCTACCTACCTGTCTTCTCTCTAGACCAGGTTGTGTTCTACCTACCTGTCTTCTCTAGACCAGGTTGTGTTCTACCTACCTGTCTTCTCTCTAGACCAGGTTGTGTTCTACCTACCTGTCTTCTCTCTAGACCAGGTTGTGTTCTACCTACCTGTCTTCTCTCTAGACCAGGTTGTTCTACCTACCTGTCTTCTCTCTAGACCAGGTTGTTCTACCTACCTGTCTTATCTCTAGACCAGGTTGTGTTCTACCTACCTGTCTTCTCTCTAGACCAGGTTGTTCTACCTACCTGTCTTCTCTCTAGACCAGGTTGTGTTCTACCTACCTGTCTTCTCTCTAGACCAGGTTGTGTTCTACCTACCTGTCTTCTCTCTAGACCAGGTTGTGTTCTACCTACCTGTCTTATCTCTAGACCAGGTTGTGTTCTACCTACCTGTCTTATCTCTAGACCAGGTTGTGTTCTACCTACCTGTATTCTCTCTAGACCAGGTTGTGTTCTACCTACCTGTCTTCTCTCTAGACCAGGTTGTGTTGTACCTACCTGTCTTATCTCTAGACCAGGTTGTGTTCTACCTACCTGTCTTATCTCTAGACCAGGTTGTGTTCTACCTACCTGTCTTTTCTTTAGACCAGGTTGTGTTCTACCTACCTGTCTTCTCTAGACCAGGTTGTGTTCAACCTACCTGTCTTATCTCTAGACCAGGTTGTGTTCAACCTACCTGTCTTCTCTCTAGACCAGGTTGTGTTCTACCTACCTGTCTTATCTCTAGACCAGGTTGTGTTCTACCTACCTGTCTTATCTCTAGACCAGGTTGTGTTCTACCTACCTGTCTTATCTCTAAACCAGGTTGTGTTCTACCTACCTGTATTATCTCTAGACCAGGTTGTGTTCTACCTACCTGTCTTATCTCTAGACCAGGTTGTGTTCTACCTACCTGTCTTATCTCTAGACCAGGTTGTGTTCTACCTACCTGTCTTCTCTCTAGACCAGGTTGTGTTCTACCTACCTGTCTTCTCTAGACCAGGTTGTGTTCTACCTACCTGTCTTCTCTAGACCAGGTTGTGTTCTACCTACCTGTCTTCTCAAGACCAGGTTGTGTTCTACCTACCTGTCTTCTCTAGACCAGGTTGTGTTCTACCTACCTGTCTTCTCTAGACCAGGTTGTGTTCTACCTACCTGTCTTCTCTAGACCAGGTTGTGTTCTACCTACCTGTCTTCTCAAGACCAGGTTGTGTTCTACCTACCTGTCTTCTCTAGACCAGGTTGTGTTCTACCTACCTGTCTTCTCTCTAGACCAGGTTGTGTTCTACCTACCTGTCTTCTCTCTAGACCAGGTTGTGTTCTACCTACCTGTCTTATCTCTAGACCAGGTTGTGTTCTACCTACCTGTCTTCTCTCTAGACCAGGTTGTGTTCTACCTACCTGTCTTCTCTAGACCAGGTTGTGTTCTACCTACCTGTCTTATCTCTAGACTAGGTTGTGTTCTACCTACCTGTCTTCTCTCTAGACCAGGTTGTGTTCTACCTACCTGTCTTATCTCTAGACCAGGTTGTGTTACCTATCTGTCTTATCTCTAGACCAGGTTGTGTTCTACCTACCTGTCTTCTCTAGACCAGGTTGTGTTCTACCTACCTGTCTTATCTCTAGACCAGGTTGTTCTATCTACCTGTCTTATCTCTAGACCAGGTTGTGTTCTACCTACCTGTCTTCTCTCTAGACCAGGTTGTGTTCTACCTACCTGTCTTCTCTAGACCAGGTTGTTCTACCTATCTGTCTTCTCTAGACCAGGTTGTTCTACCTACCTGTCTTATCTCTAGACCAGGTTGTGTTCTACCTACCTGTCTGAAGGGGGCAAGGATGATAATCTACATCTCTCTGAGGTCATTCCAGATACTCACACACACAGTCCATCACGTCACACACACACACACACACACACACACACACACACACACACACACACACACACACACACACACACACACACACACACACACACACACACACACACACACACACACACACACACACACACACACACACTGATCTGTTTCACCTTTATTGTGCTTGTCTCCACCCCCACAGGGTGTCTCCTATTTTCCCCATGATCCCCTGTTTATTGATACCTGCGTTTTCTGTCTGTTGCCAGTTCGTTTTGTTTTGTCAGGTCTTACCAGCGTGTTTCCCGTTTCTCCTATTCTCAAGTTTTGTTTTTCTAGTCTTACTGGTTCCGACCTTTCTGCTAGTCCTAACTCTGAGCCCGCCTGCATTTCTGTCCCTGATTGACTCTGCTTTGGACTATGAACCCCTGCCTGCCCTTGACCTGCCCTTTGACTGCCCCTTTGTTATAATCAATAGTCTGAGAACCGAACTATTCGCCTCCTGTGTCTGTTTCAGGGTCATATCCTGAGTCGTGATAGTACGAACTGGCCATGACTGACCCATCAGACTAAGACCAGCTCCGCAACACTGTCTCCCTCCTAGGAGCCACCACACGAGGAGTTACTTCATAACCTTGTGGAGGGACTCCACACCTTGGCGGAATGCCATGACCATGCCTTCAATGCATTGTTGGAACAATTCCATGGACTATCTACTAGGCATCAAGACACAACCGTAACCCTCCAGACTCCCAGTCTAACCCTAACCCTAACCTTCAGGACTTCCAGTCTAACCCTAACCCTAACCTTCCAGACTCCCAGTCTAACCCTAACCATAACCCAGTCTAACCCTAACCCAATCTAACCCAAATCCTAACCTTCCAGACTCCCAGTCTAACCCTAACCCTAACCTTCAGGACTTCCAGTCTATCCCTAACCTTCCAGACTCCCAGTCTAACCCTAACCCAGTCTAACCCTAAACCAATCTAACCCAAACCCTAACCTTCCAGACTCCCAGTCTAACCCTAACCCTAACCTTCCAGACTCCCAGTCTAACCCTAACCCTAACCCAGTCTAACCCTAAACCAATCTAACCCAAACCCTAACCTTCCAGACTCCCAGTCTAACCCTAACCCTAACCTTCCAGACTCCCAGTCTAACCCTAACCCTAACCTTCCAGACTCCCAGTCTAACCCTAACCCTAACCTTCCAGACTCCCAGCAACCTTGCTACAAGCTGTGTTTCTGCCCAGCCTACCCCAGCTTCCCGAGAACCCCGTTTACCTCTTCGGAGCGCTCCGCTGAGGATCCTGGAACCCCTGAGCCCGCCTGCCGTTCTGTCCCTGATTGACTCTGCCTTGGATTACGAACCTCTGCCTGCCCTCGACCTGCCCTTTGACTTCCCCTTTGTTATAATAAATAGTCTGAGAATCGAACTATCCGCCTCCTATGTCTGTATCTGGGTCATATCCTGAGTCGTGATACACACATACACAAGCACATCTAAAGACATCAGCGGCCAGGCGACAGGGCAACAGATCACAGGGGAACTCGGTAACACTATACAGACTCTCAGTAACATTTGATCTAACCTTAAACATAACCCTAACTTTAACCCTAGCCCTAACCTTAACCCTAACCTTAACCCTAACCCTAAACTTAACCTTAACTCGAGCCCTAACCTTAACTCTAGCCCTAACCTTAACCTTAACCCTAACCCTAACCTTAACTCTAGCCCTAACCTTAACCCTAACCTTAACTCTAGCCCTAACCCTAACTCTAGGCCTAACCTTAACTCTAACCTTAACCTTAACTCTAGCCCTAACCCTAACCCTAGCCCTAACCTTAACCCTAACCTCAACCCTAACCTTAATCCTAACCCTAACCTTAACACTAACCCTAACCTTAAGCCTATCTCTAGCCCTAACCTTAACTTTAACCTAATCTTTATTCTGAACCTAACTGTAACCTTAGCAAGCAGTTGCTTGGACACAGATAGTTTGTTGATAGTGTGAACCTCGATAGAGCATCTACAGATGGACTATCGGGACTATCCAAATAACGTTTGACCGGGAACTCTTCTGCAGAATCATCATTAGTAGGACCTCGATGGCAGCCAGCGTATCTTCCCTGTCATGTACTAGACACACATCTGGACTTGGGGACACACACACACATTCACAGTCCCTGCACCATAAAGCCATTGTGATGAGAGAAGGTATCAGAGTGGTTTGTTTTGCTGCCAGATCACAAATCATTGGCTGGGATTGTGGCCCAAATGTCACCCTGTTTCCTATGTAGTGCACTACTTTTGAACAGGTCCCATAGGGCTCTGGTTAACAGTAGTGAACTATACAGTACATGGAATAGGGTGCCATTCAGGACACGGCTCTGTTCTCTCCTGGCAATGCAGGTGCTTTCTGCTCTCCTGGGCTCTCTTCAGTTTACCTTAACTCTCTCTGAAGTGTCGCGTCTGTTCTGTTGTTGGAGTGAGTGTGTGTGTGTGTGTTATATCTGCGTGCTGTGTGAAGAGGTTTGGCCGTTGACTCTTCCTCTGTAATGACAGTAGCAGACTGTTTAGCTGTAGAGACTCTGTGGGGGGCAGGGGGGTGTGATGATATAACACCGTGTTGTGTCTGTGTGCGTGTGTGTTTGTAGATGCGTCTCTGTGACACTGTGTATGTTATAGACCGCCTTGATGCACTCAGCAAAATGTTTGTTTCACAGCCAGATGAATCAGATCTTTTAGATGACAACCTCTCTCTCTCTCTCACTCACACACACACACACACACACACACACACACACACACACACACACACACACACACACACACACACACACACACAGAGGAGATGTTTGGTTGACGGTCCAACACACAGAGCCCAAGGCACGGGTAAAGCATAAATAATACAGTGAAATAGCTGAGGAAGTCTACATTTATAACATTTAAAACACTTTTCAGACCCAAAGTTTAGAAAGACACCTATGCAAAAGCATGGCTGGAAATTGTGTAGTTTCTGCACTGCCTCTCACAGTAATAGGCTCATGTCTGTCCCTGTTTCTCAACAGAATTAACAAACCCGTAACTCCAGAAACAACAGGGACTTGTTAGACCCTCAATACCACAACACTACAACTACGGGTGAGTGAGTCTAACATCTACCATGATGTTTACTGTCTGCGGTGTAGCTTTGTTGAGATCCAAAGTAATTGATTATGTGCCAATCATCCAGCGACAAAGTCCTAAAAAACACGAGTGGCCACTTCTCTGAGGTTTCAACAACCAGTCAGCCACCACAATGAGTTGGGTCGTAACACTCGAGTGCTGTAGGACCATGAACATGTTTGCGATCGCCTCGTACAGTAAAGCAACATTTTAAACAACCTTTCTCTAACCATTTTTATTATTTCATTTTTATTTTATTTCAACCGATCACTGCCCTTACCTGCTCGCCCGTCCAGCATCACTACTCTGGACGACTCTGACTTAGAATACGTGGACAACTACAAATACCTAGGTGTCTGGTTAGACTGTAAACTCTCCTTCCAGACTCACATTAAGCATCTCCAATCCAAAATTAAATCCTTCACTCATGCAGCCAAACATACCCTCGTTAAACTGACTATCCTACCGATCCTCGACTTCGGTGATGTCATCTATAAAATTGACTCCAACACTCTACTCAACAAACTGGATGTAGTCTATCACAGTGCCATCCGTTTTGTCACCAAAACCCTATACACTATCCACCATTGCGACCTGTACGCTCTCGTTGGTTGGCCCTCGCTTCATACTCGTCGCCAAACCCACTGGCTACAGGTTATCTACAAGTCTCTGCTAGGTAAAGCCCCACCTTATCTCAGCTCACTGGTCTCCATAGCAGCACCCACTTGTAGCACGCGCTCCAGCAGATATATCTCACTGGTCACCACCAAAACCAATTCCTCCTTTGGTCGTCTTTCCTTCCAGTTCTCTGCTGCCAATGACTGGAACAAACTGCAAAAATCTCTGAAGCTGGAGACTCATATCTCCCTCACTAGCTATAAGCACCAGCTGTCAGAGCAGCTCACAGATCACTGCACCTGTACATAGCCCATCTATAAACAGCCTATCCATCTACCTACCTCATCCCCATACTGTATTTATTTATTTATTTGATTTATTTTGCTCCTTTGCACCCCAGTATCTCTACTTGCACATTCATCTTCTGCACATCTACCATTCCAGTGTTTAATTGCTATATTGTAATTACTTCGCCACCATGCCCTATTTATTGCCTTAATTCCCTTATCTTACCTCATTTGCACTCACTGTATATAGACTTTTTGTTTTCTTTTGTTCTACTGTATTATTGACTATGTTTTGTTTATTCCATGTGTAACTCTGTGTTGTTGTATGTGTGTCGAATTGCTATGCTTTATCTTGGCCAGGTCGCAGTTGCAAATGAGAACTTGTTCTCAACTAGCCTACCTGGTTAAATAAAAGGTGAAATTAAAATAAATTTAAAAAAATTTAACCAGAGAAGTCACATTGAGGTACATCTCTTTTTCAAGTGTGTCAAGAATGAAGAACAAAATATATTTTTGAATATATTTCATTCTAAAATGTTTAACGTTGTTAGCCGTATCTTTTTTTGCATTTTCTGGTTGCAAGACATTCATTTGTGGGTTTAGAGAGAAAGAGAGTGCACCTCTCTATAGGTACACGCATAGCATTACAACTTTAGCTCATCTCTTGGCAATAGTACTGTAGACCACTTTATCACTGACCTCAACACAGAGTCTCTCAGAACGTTCACAGTCAGCACAACGACACCCCTATCAGATCACAGCAAAATCACAGGTCTACTTGAACAGAGCAATACTCAATCATGAGGCATCAAAGCCAAAGGAACTGAATAAAATTAAGAACTGTTATCGGTGGACGGAAAGTAGTGTGGAAACCAACAAAAAACAATAAGGCAACAACAAATTCAACCCTTTTAGACAACTTCCTGGACAAAACGTTTCACTGTAATAGTGAAGGTGTAAACTTGGCAGTAGAATATCTTAACAGCATATTTGACCTCTCAGCTTCACTCTCATAACTAAACATTTCAAGCAGACCAAAGAAAACCAAAGAACAACCAAAGAAAATTAACAACAATGACAAACAGTTTGATGAAGAATGCAAAAACCTAAGAAAGAAATTGACCAAAAACCAAAAACTTGAGCCTTCATCATGGTGAATCAATAAAACAATACAGATATACACTACGGAAAAAGAAGGAACAGCACGTAAGAAATCAGCTCAATGTACTTGAAGTATCCATAGAATCTAACCACTTCTGGGAAAATTGGAAAACACTAAACAAACAACAACATGAAGAGTTATCTATCCAGAATGGAGATGTATGGATACACCACTTCTCCAATCTTTTTGGCCCTATAACAAAGAATCTACTATTAAAGTCTACCAGAACCCACTGGACTCTCCAATTACATTGAATGAACTACAGGACAAAATGCAAGCCCTCCAACCCAAAAAAGCCCTCTGGTGTTGACGGTATCCTCAATGAAATGATAAAATATACAGACCACAAATGTCAATTGGCTATACTTACTCTTTAACATCATCCTTAGCTCTGGCATATTCCCCAATATTTGGAACCAGGGACTGATCACCCCAATCCACAAAAGTGGAGACAAATTTGACCCCAATAACTACCGTGGGATATGCGTCAACAGCAACCTTGGGAAAATCCTCTGCATTATCATTAACAACAGACTCGTACATTTCCTCAGCGAAAACAATGTACTGAGCAAATATCAATTTGGCTTTTTACCAAATTACCGTACGACAGACCACGTATTCCCCCGGCACACCCTAATTGACAAACAAACAAACCAAAACAAAGGTAGTCTTCTCATGCTTTGTTGATTTCAAAAAAGCTTTCAACTCAATTTTGCTATACAAATTGATGGAAAGTGGTGTTGGGGGAAAAACATACGACATTATATGTACACAAAAAAATGTGGGTCTCAAATTGGCAAAAAAACATTCAAATTTCTTTTCACAGGGCCGGGGAGTGAGACAGGGATGCAGGTTAAGCCCCACCCTCTTCAACATATATATCAACAAATTGGAGAAGGCACTAGAACTGTCTGCAGCACCCAGCCTCACCCTACTGGAAGTCAAATGTCTACTGTTTGCTGATGATCTGGTGCTTCTGTCACCAACCAAGGAGGGCCTACAGCAGCACCTAGATCTTCTGCACAGATTCTGTCAGACCTGGGCCCTGACAAAAATAATGGTCTTCCAAAAATAATCTAGTTGCCAGGACCACAAATACAAATTCCACCTAGACACTGTTGCCCTAGAGCACACAAAAAACAATACATACCTCAGCCTAAACATCAGTGCCACAGGTAACTTCCACAATGCTGTGAACGATCTGAGAGACAATGCAAGAAGGGCCTTCTATGCCATCAAAAGGAACATAAAATTCGACATACCAATTAGGATCTGGCTAAAAACACCTGAACCAGCTATAGAACCCATTGCCATTTATGCTTTTGAGGTCTGGAGTCCACTCACCAATCAATAATTCACAAAATGGGACAAACACCAAATTGAGACTCTGCATGCAGAATTCTGCAAAAATATCCTTAGTGTACAACGTAAAACCACCAAATAATGCATGCAGAGCAGAATGATCGAAATCCAGAAAAGTTAAAATCTAAATTCTACAACCACTTAAAAGGAAGCAATTTCCAAAGCCTTCCATAACAAATCCATCACCTACAGAGAGATGAACCTGGAGAAGAGTCCCCTAAGCAAGCTGGTCCTGGGGCTCTGTTCACAAACTCAAACACACCCCACAGAGCCCCAGGACAGCAACACATTTAGACCTAACCAAATCATGGGAAAACAAAAAGATAATTACTTTACATATTTGAAATCATTTACAAAAATACAGAGCAAACTAGAATGCTATTTGGCTCTACATTGACATTACACAGTGGCAGAATACCTGACCACTGTGACGGACCCAAAATTAACAGACTCAGTGAGCATAGCCTTGCTATTGAGAAAGGCCGCCGTAGGCAGACCTGGCTCTCAAGAGAAGACAGGATATGTGCACACTGCCCCCAAAATGAGGTGGAAACTGAGCTGCGCTTCCTAACCTCCTGCCAAATTTATGACCATATTAGAGACACATATTTCTCTCAACTTACACAGACCCACAAAGAATTCAAAAACAAATCCAAGTTTGATAAACTCCCATATCTACTGGGTGAAATACCACAGTGTGCCATCACAGCAGCAAGATTTGTGACCTGTTGTCACAAGAAAAGGGCAACCAGTGAAGAACAAACACCATTGTAAATACAACCTATAATTACATTTATTTTCCTTTTGTACTTTAACTATTTGCACATCATTACAACACTGTATATAGACATAATATGACATCTGAAATGTATTTATTCTTTTGGAACTTCTGTGAGTGTAATGTTACTGTTCATTTTGTAATGTTTTTTTTACTTAACTTTTGTTTATTATGTATTTGAATTGCTTTGGCAATGTAAAAACATGTTTCCCATGCCAATAAAGCCCTTAAATTGAAATTGAATTGAATTAAGAGAGAGAGAGAGAGAGAAAAGGAGAGAGAAAGAGAGAGAAAGACCGAAAGAGACATCGATAGAAAGAGAGCGAGAGACACACAGACTTAAAGTGATTTGTTTAATGACTCAATCTAAAAGGCTTGTAACAGCAGAGTGATCGGTCAGGCAGCAGGAGACAACGTGTGGAAACTGATGTACAAACACACAGACACACATAGACTCACACAGCCACACACACATAGACACACACAGCCACACACACATAGACACACACAGCCACACACACATAGACACACACAGCCACACACACATAGACACACACAGCCACACACACATAGACACACACAGCCACACACACATAGACACACACAGCCACACACACATAGACACACACAGCCACACACACATAGACTCACACAGCCACACACACATAGACACACACAGCCACACACACATAGACACACACAGACACACACACATAGACACACACAGCCACACACACATAGACTCACACAGCCACACACACATAGACACACACAGCCACACACACATAGACACACACAGCCACACACACATAGACACACACAGCCACACACACATAGACACACACAGCCACACACACATAGACACACACAGCCACACACACATAGACTCACACAGCCACACACACATAGACACACACAGCCACACACACACAGACACACATAGACTCACACACTCAGCCACACACACACACAGCCCAACAACACTCCAGCCACGGCTCTGTATCCTGCGGTTCTTGTCAACACATTGAGATACACTGTTTAGGCTAGTGGCCAGAACTCTAATATATCTGGTGTCTCCCATTTATGAAATGGATGCTTGTGAAGTGGTTAAATTGATGCCTGATTGGAGGGGGGGATAAGCTCTTGTAACACAATATTGCAAGCTCTGATATTGCTAAAATGTGGAATACAAGTAGTCAGTTGTCTGCCCTACATACACAAACAAATACCATTAGGATATCTTAATGCATCTAGGCAATATAGACGTGTACACAGAAAGATACAATAGGCTGTAATATCAACTATGAATATTTATGTAAGCTTTACTTTTTTGGTAGCTGATTAATAGACTACTTTCTCTCTCATTCAGTAGTGCCTTCGGAAAGTATTCAGACCCCTTGAGACTGGGGAGACCGTTTACCTTCCATCAGGACAATGACCCTAGCACACAGCCAAGAAAACGTAGTAGTGGCTTCGGGACAAGTCTCTGAATATCCTTGAGTGGCCCATTCAAAGCCTGGACATAAACCTGATCGAACGTCGCTGGAGAGACCTGAAAATAGCTGTTCAGCAACGCTCCCCATCCAACCTGACAGAGCTTGAGAGGATCTGCAGAGAAGAATGGGAGAAACTCTCCAAATATAGGTGTGCCAAGCTTGTAGGGTCATACCCAAGATGACTTGAGGCTGTAATCGCTGCCAAAGGTGCTTCAACAAAGTACTTATTTATAATAATCTTGCAAAAAAATCGAAAAAACGTTTTGCTTTTCCATTATGTTATATTGTGTGCAGATTGATGAAGGATAGAAAACGATTTAATCAATTTTAGAAGTAGGCTGTAACGTAACAAAATGTGTAAGTCAAGGGGTCTGAATACTTTCCGAATGCACTATACCAGGCGGTGTCAGAGGAAGGCCCAAATAATTGTCAAAGACTCCAGTCACCCAAGTCATAGACTGTTCTCTCTGCTACCGCACGGCAAGCAGTACCGGAGTGCCAAGTATAGGACCAAAAGGCTCCTGAACAGCTTCTACCCCCAAGCCATAAGACTGCTGAACAATTAATCAAATTGCCACCTGGACTATTTGCATTGACCCTCCCATCCCCTGATTTTACACTGCTGCTCCTCGCTGTTTAATATCAACGCATAGTCACTTTACCCATACCTATGTACATGCACAAAATAACTTAACTAACCTGGACATTGACTTGGTACCAGGACCCCCTGTATATAGCCTCTTTATTGTTATTTTGTGTAACTTACTTTAGTGTTTTTAGTAAATCTTTTTTTAACTCTATTTTTATAAAACTGCTTTCTTGGTTAAGGGCTTGTAAGTAAGTGTTTCCCTGTAAGGTCTACACCTGTTTAATTCAGTGCATGTGACCAATAAAATTTCATTTGATTTGACTTGAATAGAGTACTGTAGGTAATGATGGTGATTAGAGTACTGTAGGTAATGATGGTGATTAGAGTACTGTAGGTAGTGATGGTGATCAGAGTACTGTAGGTAATGATGGTGATTAGAGTACTGTAGGTAATGATGGTGATTAGAGTACTGTAGGTAATGATGGTGAATAGAGTACTGTAGGTAATGATGGTGATTAGAGTACTGTAGGTAATGATGGTGATTAGAGTACTGTAGGTAATGATGGTGATTAGAGTACTGTAGGTAATGATGGTGATTAGAGTACTGTAGGTAATGATGGTGATTAGAGTACTGTAGGTAATGATGGTGATTAGAGTACTGTAGGTAATGATGGTGACTAGAGTACTGTAGGTAATGATGGTGATCAGAGTACTGTAGGTAATGATGGTGATTAGAGTACTGTAGGTAATGATGGTGATTAGAGTACTGTAGGTAATGATGGTGAATAGAGTACTGTAGGTAATGATGGTGATTAGAGTACTGTAGGTAATGATGGTGAATAGAGTACTGTAGGTAATGATGGTGAATAGAGTACTGTAGGTAATGATGGTGATTAGAGTACTGTAGGTAATGATGGTGATTAGAGTACTGTAGGTAATGATGGTGATTAGAGTACTGTAGGTAATGATGGTGATTAGAGTACTGTAGGTAATGATGGTGATTAGAGTACTGTAGGTAATGATGGTGAATCGAGTACTGTAGGTAATGATGGTGATTAGAGTACTGTAGGTAATGATGGTGATTAGAGTACTGTAGGTAGTCATGGTGATTAGAGTACTGTAGGTAATGATGGTGATTAGAGTACTGTAGGTATTGATGGTGATTAGAGTACTGTAGGTAATGATGGTGATTAGAGTACTGTAGGTAATGATGGTGATTAGAGTACTGTAGGTAATGATGGTGACTAGAGTACTGTAGGTATTGATGGTGATTAGAGTACTGTAGGTAATGATGGTGATTAGAGTACTGTAGGTAATGATGGTGATTAGAGTACTGTAGGTAATGATGGTGATTAGAGTACTGTAGGTAATGATGGTGATTAGAGTACTGTAGGCAATGATGGTGATTAGAGTACTGTAGGTAATGATGGTGACTAGAGTACTGTAGGTAATGATGGTGATTAGAGTACTGTAGGTAATGATGGTGATTAGAGTACTGTAGGTAATGATGGTGATTAGAGTACTGTAGGTAATGATGGTGATTAGAGTACTTTAGGTAATGATGGTGATTAGAGTACTGTAGGTAATGATGGTGACTAGAGTACTGTAGGTAATGATGGTGATTAGAGTACTGTAGGTAATGATGGTGATTAGAGTACTGTAGGTAATGATGGTGATTAGAGTACTGTAGGTAATGATGGTGATTAGAGTACTGTAGGTAATGATGGTGATTAGAGTACTGTAGGTAATGATGGTGACTAGAGTACTGTAGGTAATGATGGTGATTAGAGTACTGTAGGTAATGATGGTGATTAGAGTACTGTAGGTAATTATGGTGATTAGAGTACTGTAGGTAGTGATGGTGATTAGAGTACTGTATGTAATGATGGTGATTAGAGTACTGTAGGTAATGATGGTGATTAGAGTACTGTAGGTAATGATGGTGATTAGAGTACTGTAGGTAATGATGGTGATTAGAGTACTGTAGGTAGTGATGGTGATTAGAGTACTGTATGTAATGATGGTGATTAGAGTACTGTAGGTAATGATGGTGATTAGAGTACTGTAGGTAATGATGGTGATTAGAGTACTGTAGGTAACGTGTACTCGGTTTTCATTCAGTGCAGATTATGTATAGCAGACTAGGTTTCTGAGACAGAGCACACACACACACTCACACAGACACACACACACTTCCAGACCGGTGGTGTGGGCCGCTGTAGGGAGACGCAGAGGAAGTGATATGTCAGGCATGAATGTGCAGAACCACCAGCCTGGAAAGCAGTGATCAGTAGGCCTATAATAGCCCATGACAAGGCAGCAGCCTTGTTCACCTGTTCTGCAGCATGGACAGAACAATGGACAGATCTCCAACTGTAATATGTTCAACACCATGGACAGCAGCTCATGGCTAGCCACTACATTAGCAGAACATGACATATTCAGTCCCATGGACAGCAACCCAAGACTGACTGCTGCAGCATCCTCTAAATGTTCAGTACCATTGGACAGATCTCCAACTTTAATCCATTCAGCACCATGGACAGATCTCCAACTGTACTCTGTTCAGCACCATGGACAGATCTCAATCTGTACTCTATTCAGCACCATGGACAGATCTCAATCTGTACTCTATTCAGCACCATGGACAGATCTCCAACTGTACTCTATTCAGCACCATGGACAGATCTCCAACTGTACTCTATTCAGCACCATGGACAGATCTCCAACTGTACTCTATTCAGCACCATGGACAGATCTCCAACTGTACTCTATTCAGCACCATGGACAGATCTCCAACTGTACTCTATTCAGCACCATGGACAGATCTCCAACTGTACTCTATTCAGCACCATGGACAGATCTCCAACTGTACTCTATTCAGCACCATGGACAGATCTCCAACTGTACTCTATTCAGCACCATGGACAGATCTCCAACTGTACTCTATTCAGCACCATGGACAGATCTCAAACTGTACTCTGTTCAGCACCATGGACAGATCTCAAACTGTACTCTGTTCAGCACCATGGGTAACCCTCAGCCTGTTCTGCACCATGGGTAACCCACCAGACTGTTCAGCACTGTGGGTAACCCCCAGCCTGTTCTGCACCGTGGGTAACCCCCAGCCTGTTCTGCACCGTGGGTAACCCCCAGCCTGTTCTGCACCGTGGGTAACCCCCAGCCTGTTCTGCACCGTGGGTAACCCCCAGCCTGTTCTGCACCGTGGGTAACCCACCAGACTGTTCAGCACTGTGGGTAACCCCCAGCCTGTTCTGCACCGTGGGTAACCCCCAGACTGTTCTGCACCGTGGGTAACCCCCAGCCTGTTCTGCACCGTGGGTAACCCCCAGACTGTTCTGCACCGTGGGTAACCCACCAGACTGTTCAGCACTGTGGGTAACCCCCAGCCTGTTCTGCACCATCTGAAAACCACTCAGCAATCAAGCAGCTACAGGCCTTGCAGAGATGTCACGTTGAAATCAGAATGACCAGAAACTCAAAAACTTTGGACTAAAATACTGCTGTAAACTTCCCGGATGTATACTAACCAGGAGCTTCCTATGTCCAAAATGGTTCATACTGAGCTTCCATTTTGTAAATACGAGTGGGAAACTCTTATCATTGCTGTAAAATTAAGGTACACCATATTTCCGAGTCGAATAGAAGCAAGGTCTGACCAGTATGATGCACTGTAAAGTGAGAGTGGACATGAACGGTGACAGGAGAGGTGACAGGAGAGGAAACATGAGAGGTGACAGGAGATGAGACAGGAGAGGTGACAGGAGATGAGACAGGGAACATCTTGTAGTCAGGGTTACAAGTGTAAAAATCACTTTAGAATCACCCTTGTCAAATCAATCTAAACACTACTTAGTGTCATCAGAGATGATGGCGCCGGTGGGTAGGGCTGCCGTCTTATCAGCCCTCAACCAATCCTGCTATTTTGTTTGTTTTTTGCATTGTTCGTAACTTGTTTTGTACATAATGTTGCTGCTACCGTCTCCTATGACCGAAAAGAGCTTCTGGACATCAGAACTGGGATTGCTCACCTCAAACTGGACAAAGAGTTTTTTTTCAATGAGTCAGACACGAGGGATATACTGTTAACACCCGACCAGGCCCCGATCCCCGTGATTCGCTGCAAAAGGAAACGTAGGTTTCGCGGAAAGAGATCAGGGTGCCTTGTGAGCATCAGGCGACGAGAGGTTAATCTGTCCTTGTCTTCTGTTCTGCTAGATGACATTCAATCACTAGAAAATAAATGGGACAAACTGAAAGCATGTATATCCTACCAACGGACATTAAAAACTGTAATATTTTATGCTTCACCGAGTCGTGGATGAACGATGACATTAAGAACATAGAGCTGGCGGGTTATACACTCTATCGGCAGGACAGAACAGCAGCCCCTGGTAAGACATGGGGCGGGGGCCTATGCATTTATGTAAACAGTTGGTGCACGATATCTAAGGAAGTCTCAAATTTTTGCTCGCCTGAGGAAGTATCTTACAGATTACAAAGGGAAGCACAGCCGAGAGCTGCCCAGTGACACGAGCCTACCAGACGAGCTTAATAACTACTTCTATGCTCGCTTCAAGGCAAATAACACTGAAACATGCATGAGAGCATCAACTATTCTGGATGACTGTGTGATCACACTCTCCGCAGCCGATGTGAGTAAGACCTTTAAACAGGTCAGCATTCACAATGCCGCTGGGCCAGACGGATTACCATGCGCTGACCAACTGGCAAGTGTCTTCACTGACATTTTCAACCTCTCCCTGTCTGAGTCTGTAATACCAACATGTTTCAAGCAGACCACCATAGTCCCTGTGCTCAAGAACACTAAGGTAACCTGCCTAAATGACTACCGACCAGTAGCACTCATGTCTGTAGCCATGAAATGCTTTGAAAGGCCGGTCATGGCTCACACCAACACCATTATCCCAGAAACCCTAGACCCACTCCAATTTGCATACCGAACCAACAGATCCACAGATGATGCAATCTCTATTGCACTCAACAATGACCTTTCCCACCTGGACAAAATAAACACCTATGTGAGAATGCTATTCATTGACTACAGCTCAGCGTTCAACACCATAGTGCCCTCAGAGCTCATCACTAAGATAAGGACCGGACCATCGTCAAAGACTCCAGCCACCCAGTCATAGACTGTTCTCTCTGCTACCGCACGGCAAGCGGTACCGGAGCGCCAAGTCTAGGTCCAAGAGGCTTCTAAACAACTTCTACCCCCAAGCCATAAGACTCCTGAACAGCTAATCAAATGGCTACCCAGACTATTTGCATCCCCCCCCCCACGCTGCTACTACTCTCTATGCATATCCACTTTAACAACCCTACCTGCATGTACATAATTATCTCAATTACCTCGACACCGGTTCCCCCGCACATTGACTCTGTACCAGTACCCCCTGTATATAGCCCCGTTGTTATTTACTGCTGCACTTTAATTATTCGTTTTTCTTATCTCTTATTGCTCTTTTTTTACTTTTATTTTTTAGGTATTTTCTTAAAACTGCATCGTTGGTCCCCCTCCTGAGGGGGAATAGTAAGTAAGCATTTCATTGTAAGGTCTACACCTGTTGTATTCGGCACATGTGTCAAATAACATTTGATTTGATTTGATCATTGAACATGGAAGGTGAAACATGAAACATGAAACATGGAAGGTGGAACATGAAACATGGAAGGTGGAACATGAAACATGGAAGGTGGAACACGGAAAGTGGAACATGAAACACGGAAAGTGGAAGGTGGAACATGAAACATGGAAGGTGGAACATGAAACATGGAAGGTAGAACATGAAACATGGAAGGTGGAACATGAAACATGAAACATGGAAGGTAGAACATGAAACATGGAAGGTGGAACATGAAACATGGAAGGTGGAACATGAAACATGGAAGGTTGAACATGAAACATGGAAGGTTGAACATGAAACATGGAAGGTGGAACATGAAACACGGAAAGTGGAAGGTGGAACATGAAACATGGAAGGTGGAACATGAAACATGGAAGGTAGAACATGAAACATGGAAGGTGGAACATGAAACATGAAACATGGAAGGTAGAACATGAAACATGGAAGGTGGAACATGAAACATGGAAGGTGGAACATGAAACATGGAAGGTTGAACATGAAACATGGAAGGTTGAACATGAAACATGGAAGGTGGAACATGAAACATGGAAGGTTGAACATGAAACATGGAAGGTAAAACATGAAACATGAGGATGGAACATCAAATCAAATCAAATTGTATTGGTAACATACACATGGTTAGCAGATGTTATTTCGAGTGTAGCGAAATGCTTGTGCTTCTAGTTCCGACAGTGCAGCAATGTCTACCAAGTAATCTAACAATTCCACAACAACTACCTAATACACACAAATCTAAGTAAAGGAATGGAATAAGATTATATACAGTACATATAAATATATGGAGGAGCAATAACAGATCGGCAAAGGCAAGATGCAATAGATGGTATAAAATACAGTATATACATATGAGATGAGTAATGTAAGATATGTAAACATTATTAAAGTGACGAGTGATCCATTTATTAAAGTGGCCAATGATTTCAAGTCTGTATGTAGGCAGCAGCCTCTCTGTGTTAGTGAAGACTGTTTAACAGTCTGATGGCCTTGAGATAGAAGCTGTTTTTCAGTCTCTCGGTACCAGCTTTGATGGACCTGTACTGACCTCGCCTTCTGGGTGGTAGTGGGGTAAACAGGCAGTGGCTCGGGTGGTTGTTGTCCTTGATGATCTTTTTGGCCTTCCTGTGACATCGGGTGCTGTAGGTGTCTTGGAGGGCAGGTAGTTTACCCCTGGTTATGCGTTGTGCAGACCGCACCACCCTCTGGAGAGCCTTGCGGTTGTGGGCGGTGCAGTTGCCGTACCAGGTGGTGATACAGCCCGACAGGATGCTCTCAATTGTGCATCTGTAAAAGTTTGTGAGGGTTTTAAGTGACAAGACATTTCTTCATCCTCCTGAAGTTGAAGAGGCGCTGTTGTGCCTTCTTCACCACACTGTCTGTGTGGGTGGACCATTTACGTTTGTCCGTGATGTGTACGCCAAGGACCTTAAAACTTTCCACCTTCTCTACTGCTGTCCCGTCGATGTGGATAGGGGGGTGCTCCCTCTGCTGTTTCCTGAAGTCCATGGAAGGTGGAACATGGAAAATGGAACATGGAAGGTGGAACATGGAACATGATACATGGGAGGTGGAATATGGAACATGGAAGGTGAGACAAGAAACATGGAACATGGAAGGTAAAACAAGAAACATGGGACATGGAAGGTGGAACATGGAACATGGAAGGTGAAAACAAGAAACATTGAACATGGAAGGTGGAACATGGAACATGAAACAAGAAACATTGAACATGGAAGATGGAACATGGAACATGAAACAAGAAACATGGAAGGGGGAACATGGAACATGAAACAAGAAACATTGAACATGGAAGGGGGAACATGGAACATGGAAGGTGAAACAAGAAACATTGAACATGGAAGGTGGAACATGGAAGGTGAAACAAGAAACATTGAACATGGAAGGTGGAACATGGAAGGTGAAACAAGAAACATTGAACATGGAAGGTGGAACATGGAACATGAAACAAGAAACATTGAACATGGAAGGGGGAACAAGTTTCCATTTGTTACAGTTATGTAAGGCTGTCATGGAGACCACAAGTGAGATTCTTTGTGTAGAATACAGCATATCAACATGATCTTAATGCCTACCATATTAATAATGATAAATATAAGTCACACACACATATACACACTTTGAGATCATCTTATTTAATTAAGAACAGTCTTTAATCTTAATGGGTAAAAAGTATGAACATAAATTTGATAATCGCACAAATGAGATATATTCCCTTTTCAAAGCTGTCATGCCAGAAGCACCAATCAGAGGAACTACACAGAGAGGGAGGGGGGTGGGGGCAGAGAAAAATAGAGACAGAGAGGGGAGAGAGAGAGAAAGAGGGCACGGTGGAGAGAGAGAGAGAGAGCGAGAGAGAGCGAGAGAGGGGGGGGGTGGGTGTAGAGAGAGACAGATAGAGAGATTGACGGGGGAGAGATTAAGAGAGATAAATAGGGACAGAGAGAGGGAGGAGAGAGAGTAAGCGAGAGGGAGGAGGGGAGAGAGTAAGATAGAGGGGAAGAGAGTGCAGAGGGGGAGAAAGAGAGCAAGAAGGGGAGAGAGAGAATAAGATAGAGGGAGGAGGGGAGAGAGAGAGGGAGAGGGGGGAGAGAGAGAGGGATAAATAGGCACAGAGATGGAGAAGGGGGAGAGAGTAAGATAGAAGGAGGAGGGGAGAGAGAGTAAGAGAGATAAATAGGGACAGAGAGAGAGATTTTGGATAAAATTACCCGAATGGACTATTACTACCAATGACTATCTAACAAACCAAAACCTGCAGAAGAAAGCACAGTGTTGGATGGTATTTCCACAGCCTGGAAATACCATCCAACACTAAACTGAGTGAGTAACGTTCAGTTAGAACCTACTAGGCTAAAAGTAAAAGACAATCATATCTAGGTAGTTTTGTTATATAAAGCTTAAGCTAGGATAGAAACTGATCTGATCAATTAGCACTGAAGTGGGAAGTGAGAGGTGTGAAAACTCTTGAGCCTAACATTGGCAGGAGAGTACCACAGAGAGAGCACAGCAGGAAAATATCTCTCTCTGTGACGACTCCCCCATCCTGAGTGAGTCTGATCACACCTCTTCAAACTGTCCTGTAGACGAGGATAGTCACCCCCCAGCACTGAACACCCCCCTTCAAACTGTCCTGTAGACGAGGATAGTCACCCCCCAGCACTGAACACCCCCCTTCAAACTGTCCTGTAGACGAGGATAGTTACCCCCCAGCACTGAACACCCCCCTTCAAACTGTCCTGTAGACGAGGATAGTCACCCCCCCCCCCCGGCGCTGAACACACCCAGGTCCCACAACTGCACCGCTCCTCCATCATTGAGAGGGATAAATTCACAGAGCTGGAGAGAGACATGGTGGAGCTCAGAGAGCTAGTCCACACAATCCAGACAGAACAAACCCACAAAACAGACCAGCACAACAACCATCCCCCCCCCCCCCCCCCCCCCCCCCCCCCCCCCCCAACAAGACCCAGAGGGCAGAAGGTGGAGATGGACGGCTGTCTGAGAGAGCTGGCTGCTCTACAACTGAGGTGAGAGAGGAACACATGGCACTGAATGAAGAGGTGAGGAAGCTGAGGTTTGACAGAGAGCAGGACACTCCCCCAGAGAAGCCAGCAGAACAGCCCACCCCAGACCCGGACCACAACACAACACAGGGACAGACAACACAGGACCCACCAACCCATCAGACCCCACCCCCTCCTTTCAGCCACAGTCAGCTCCCCTGATTGCTCGCTTGACAACCCCCACACATCCACTGAGGACACACAAAAACTAGAGATTGTGCACCTCATTGACTCAAATGGCAAACACATTCAAGAGGATTTTTTCCCCCCCAAACACAAAGTGGCTAAGCTCTGGTGCACAAACAATAGGCATGCCCTGGAGCTATTCACATGGGCACAAACAACCTGAGGGCCCAGCAGGAAAGGGTGGCCACAGCACTCAAGGGGGTGATTGAAAAAGCTTCTTCCACTTTCCCCAACGCACAAGTGGTTATCTCCACCCTGCTACCAGGAAAAGAGTTTCACCCTGCCACCATACAGCGGGTGAATCCAAGCATTTTGCGAGACTGTGCCTCAAAACCTAATGTCTACCTGGCCCACCACTCCACCCTGGACTTGAACAGCCTTTACGACCAGGTCCACCTCTACAAGGCAGCAATCCCAACTTTTGCCAGGACCCTGAAGGACATCACCCTCAACCGTAGTCCCAGCACCTCACACAGGAGCAAAAGAGTAACGGACACCCCTCCCAGACCTGCAAGACCCCCTCCTGAAGGACCTGCACTGAGAGAACCCATGCCAAGAGGACCTACACCCGGACCACAGCATCACCAGCCAAACCTCAAGCAGCTAAAACCTCCCCAAGTAAACCCTGGCCACACTCTATATAGGCCCCCCCATATCAGACCTATGTCCCTTCTGCCAACCCCATGCCCCCTGCCCACTGCCCTTGCAGCAAGGACCTCAACATGACAGCAGGACATATGCCCAGGATGTGAGCAGAGCAACAGGCCCAACCCCCAACATTACACCCGCCCAAGCCCCATCCTGCGACCTAAGAGGCATGTATCAGATGCTCAACATGCTCTGCTCACACCTACTGTGATGGTCCGGGCCTAAACCACACAAAAACAACACTAGACACTATGGAACACAAAGCGTTTACTATCTCATCCTGTAATATACAAGGTCTGAGGTCATCTGCCTTTGGCCTAAAGAGCAGGAACCCAGATTTCATCAAAGAAGTTTGAATTGCGGACGTTGTCATCCTACAAGAAACATGGTACATAGGAGATGGACCCACTGGTTGCCCTCTAGGTTACAGAGAGCTGGTAGTCCCATCCACCAAACTACCAGGTGTGAAACAGAGAAGAGACTCAGGGGGTATGCTAATGATATAGAGTATACTTGGTATAGAGCAGACCGCTTTTAAATGAGTCAAAACAGGAACATTTTACATCTGGCTAGAAATTAATAAGAACATTATCTCAACAGAGAAAAAATGTCCTCATGTGTGCTACCTATATCCCCCCAATATAATCCCCATACTTTAACGATGACAGCTTCTCCATCCTAGAGGGGAGATCAACAATTTCCAGTCCCAGAGACATGTACTAGTTTGTGGTGACCTAAATGCCAGAACTAGACAACAACCTGAAACCCTCAACACACAGGGGGACAAACACCTACCTGGAGGTGACAGTATTCCCTACCCAATATGCCCCCCTAGACACAACTACGACAACATAACCAACAAAAATGGGTCACAACTCTTGCAGCTCTGTCGGACGCTGGGTATGTTCATAGTCAATGGTAGGCTTCAAGGGGACTTCTATGGTAGGTACACTTATAGCTCATCTCTTGGCAGTAGTACTGTAGACTACTTTATCACTGACCTCTACCCAGAGTCTCTTAGAGCGTTCACAGTAAGCCCACTGACACCCCTATCAGACCACAGCAAAATCACAGTCTACTTGAAAAGAGCAATACTCAATCATGAGGCATCAATGCCAAAGGAACTGAATAATATTATGACATGCTATAGATGGAAGGAAAGTGTGGAAACTTACCAAAAAACAATTAGGCAACAACACCTGGACAAAAGGTTTCACTGTAATAGTGAAGGTATAAACTTCGTAATAGAAAACCTAAACAGTATATTTGACCTCTCAGCTTCCATATCAATTCTAAACATTTCAAGCAGACAACCTAAGAAAATAAAAAACAATGACAAATGGTTTGATCAAGAATGCAAACACCTAACAAAGAAATTGAGAAACCAATCCAACCCAAAGCATAGAGACCCAGAAAACCTGAGCCTACACCTTCACTTTGGTGAATCACTAAAACAAAACAGAAATACACTACTGAAAAAGCAGGAACAGTACATCAGAAACAAACTCAATGTAATTGAAGAATCCACAGAATCGAACCACTTCTGGGAAAATTGGAAAACAAACAACACAAAGAATTATCTATCCAAAACAGAGATGTCTGGGTAAACCACTTCTCTAATCTTTTTGGCTCTATAACAAACAGCAAAAACATAACTCAGCAAAAAAGAAACGTCCTCTCACTGTCAACTGCATTTATTTTCAGCAAACTTAACATGTGTAAATATTTGTATGAACATAACAAGATTCAACAACTGAGACATAAACTGAACAAGTTCCACAGACATGTGACTAACAAAAGTGGAAAAATGTGTCCCTGAACAAAGGGGGGATCAAAATCAAAAGTAACAGTCAGTATCTGGTGTGGCCACCAGCTGCATTAAGTACTGCAGTGCATCTCCATTTCTGGGGGGAATGGCCCTAGCCCTCACCCTCCGATCCAACAGGTCCTTGACGTGCTCAATGGGATTGAGATCCGGGCTATTCGCTGGCCATGGCGGAACACTGACATTCCTGTCTTGCAGGAAATCACGCACAGAACGAGCAGTATAGCTGGTGGCATTGTCATGCTGGAGGGTCATGTCAGGATGAGCCTGCAGGAAGGGTACCACACGAGGGAGGAGGATGTCTTCCCTGTTTCTTACCAGATTCGAGATTGCCTACAATGACAACAAGCTCAGTCCGATGATGCTGTGAAACAGCGCACCAGAACTTGACGGACCCTTGACGGACCCGATCCCGCTCCAGAGTACAGGCCTCGGTCTAACTCTCATTCCTTTGACGATAAACGCGAATCCGACCATCACCCCTGGTGAGACAAAACCGCGACTCGTCAGTGAAGAGCACTTTTTGCCAGTCCTGTTTGGTCCTGCGACGTTGGGTTTGTGCCCATAGGCGACGTTGTTGCCGGTGATGTCTGGTGAGGACCTGCCTTACAACAGGTCTACAAGCCCTCAGTCCAGCCTCTCTCAGCCTGTTGCGGACAGTTTGAGCACTGATGGAGGGATTGCGTGTTCCTGGTGTAACTCGGGCAGTTGTTGTTGCCATCCTGTACCTGTCCCGCAGTTGTGATGTTCAGATGTACCGATCCTGTGCAGGTGTTGTTACATGTGGTCAGCCACTGCGAGGACAATCAGCTGTCCGTCCTGTCTCCCTGTAGCGCTGTCTTAGGTGTCTCACAGTACGGACATTGAAATGTATTGCCCTGGCCACATCTGTAGTCCTCATGCCTCCTTGCAGCATGCCTAAGGCATGTTTACGCAGATGAGCAGGGACCCTAGGCATCTTTCTTTTGGTGTTTTTCAGAGTCAGTAGAAAGGCCTCTTTAGTGTCCTAGATTTTCATAACTGTGACCTTAATTGCCTACCGTCTGTAAACTGTTAGTGTCTTAACGACTGTTCCACAGTTGCATGTTCATTCATTGTTTATGGTTCATTGAACAAGCATGGGAAACAGTGTTTAAACCCTTTACAATGAAGATTGGTGAAGTTATTTGTATTTTTACAAATTATCTTTGAAAGACAGGGTCCTGAAAAAGGGACATTTCTTTTTTTGCTGAGTTTACATGATAAAATGCACATCTTAGAATCAACTATTAAAGACCACCAGAACCCACTGGATTCTCCACTTACACTGAATGAACTACAGGAAAAAATACAAACCCTCCAACCCAAAAAGGCCTGTGGTGTTGATGGTATCCTAAATGAAATGATAAAATATACAGACCACAAAGTCCAATTGGTCATACTTAAACTCTTGTACATCATCCTCATCTCTGGTATCTTCCCCAATTTTTATAACCAGTGACTGATCATCCCAATCCACAAAAGTGTAGACAAATTTGATCCCAATAACTACCATGGGATTTGCTTCAACAGCAACCTTGGGAAAATCCTCTGAAATATCATTAACAGCAGACTTGCACATTTCCTCAGTGAAAACAATGTACTGAGCAAATGTCAAATTGGATTTTTACAAAATAACCGTATGACAGACCACGTATTCACCCTGCACACCCTAATTGACAAACAAACAAACCAAAACAAAGAAAAAATCTTCTCATGCTTTGCTGATTTCAAAAACGCTTTTGACTCAATTTGGAAAACACATTGGACGTTATAAAATCCATGTACACAAACAACAAGTGTGCAGTTAAAATAGGCAAAAAACGCACATTTCTTTCCACAGGGCCGTGGAGTGAGACAGAGATGCAACTTAAGCCCCACCCTCTTCAACATATATATCAACGAATTAGTGAGGGCACTAGAACAGTCTGCAGCACCCGGCCTCACCCTACTAGAATCTGAAATCAAATGTCTACTGTTTGCTGATGATCTGGTGCTTCTGTCCCCAACCAAGGAGGGCCTACAGCAGCACCTAGATCTTCTGCACAGATTCTGCCAGACCTGGGCCCTGACAGTAAATCTCAGTAAGACAAAAATAACGGTGTTCCAAAAAAGGTCCAGTCGCCAGGACCACAAATACAAATTCCATCTGGACACTGTTGCCCTAGAGCACACAAAAAACGATACATACCTCGGCCTAAACATCAGCGCCACAGGTAACTTCCACAAAACTGTGAAGGATCTGAGAGACAATGCAAGAAGGGCCTTCTATGCCATCAAAAGGAACATACAATTTGACCTACCAATTAGGATCTGGCTTAAAATACTTGAAATAGTTATAGAACCAATTTCCCATCATGGATGTGAGGTCTGGGGTCCGCTCACCAACCAAGAATTCACAAAATGGGACAAAGACCAAATTGATTTGTGACCTGTTGCCACATGAAAAGGGCAACTATTGAAGAACATTGTAAATAGAACCCATGTTTATGTTGATTTATTTTCCCTTTTGTACTATAACTATTTGCATATCGTTACACACTGCATATAGACATAATATGACATTTGAAATGCCTCTATTCCTTTAGAACGTTTGTGAGTGTAATGTTTAGTGTTCATTTTTTATAGTTTTTTTCACTTTTGTTTATGATCTATTTCACCTGATTTTGCAATGTAAACATATGTTTACCATGCCAATAAAGCCCTTTGAATTGAATTGAAATAGGGCCAGAGAAAGGGAGGAGGGGAAGAGAGATAAGAGAGAGCAAACACACAGAGGTCATGCAGAGAGGAAGAGAGGAACTTAGAGAGAGAGAGAGAAAGAGAAAGAGAAAAGAGGTACTCGGCGAACTCAACATAACAATCTCTCCTCCTCTGTGAAGTGATGGCAGACCAACATGCCAACTGTAGAAATCCAGCTCTGGAAATGAGACGTGACATAAAAGCCCAAGTTGTATTAATTACTGGCAAATGAGGCACAGTCAGGTTCCCAGGGGTGATGGCTAAAAACCTATCATTAGTTTTCTCTCTTTCCAGCTATCTCTCTCTCAATCTCTCTCTCTCTCTCTTTCATTATCTCTCTCTCATATCCACCCAGGGGTCTAGTGCAGCTCTGGCTCCACTGATCACTCTACTCTATAGATGCTGTACGCATTATCTCTGAAGTTACATTATTATAAACCTCCTCGTCTATCAGACAGGGGATTAAAAACGTCATCTAGCGGTCCCCAGCCACATACTTGTCAATTGAAGTCTTGTTTTGTTCATGTTAGTAATGTCGGAGAGCAATTACTACATGAGAACTTCCATCTATACAGATTAGCCTATATGTGTTTGACTTTTATTAACTGCTCTGAGTTGACTATGAATCAATGGAAAGAGTAGAACATTAATAAACATTTTAAAAGGTAGAAGATACTGTTGAAACAGTTAACGGGTAGAAGTTACCGTTGAAACAGTTAACGGGTAGATGATACCGTTGAAACAGTTAACGGGTAGAAGATACCGTTGAAACAGTTAACGGGTAGAAGATACCGTTGAAACAGTTAACGGGTAGAAGTTACCGTTGAAACAGTTAACGGGTAGAAGATACCGTTGAAACAGTTAACGGGTAGAAGTTACCGTTGAAACAGTTAAAGGGTAGAAGATACCGTTGAAACAGTTAACGGGTAGAAGATACCGTTGAAACAGTTAAAGGGTAGAAGATACCGTTGAAACAGTTAAAGGGTAGAAGATACAGTTGAAACAGTTAACGGGTAGAAGATACCGTTGAAACAGTTAACGGGTAGAAGATACCGTTGAAACAGTTAACGGGTAGAAGATACCGTTGAAACAGTTAACGGGTAGAAGATACCGTTGAAACAGTTAACGGGTAGAAGATACCGTTGAAACAGTTAACGGGTAGAAGATACCGTTGAAACAGTTAACGGGTAGAAGATACCGTTGAAACAGTTGAAGGGTAGAAGATACCGTTGAAACAGTTGAAGGGTAGAAGATTCCGTTGAAACATTTAACGGGTAGAAGATACCGTTGAAACAGTTAAAGGGTAGAAGATACCGTTGAAACATTTAACGGGTAGAAGATACCGTTGAAACATTTAACGGGTAGAAGATACCGTTGAAACAGTTAAAGGGTAGAAGATACCGTTGAAACATTTAACGGGTAGAAGATACCGTTGAAACTGTTAACGGGTAGAAGATACCGTTGAAACAGTTAACGGGTAGAAGGTACCGTTGAAACAGTTAACGGGTAGAAGGTATCGTTGAAACAGTTAACGGGTAGAAGATACCGTTGAAACAGTTAACGGGTAGAAGATACCGTTGAAACAGTTAACGGGTAGAAGATACCGTTGAAACAGTTAAAGGGTAGAAGATACCATTGAAACAGTTAAAGGGTAGAAGATACCGTTGAAACAGTTAAAGGGTAGAAGATACCGTTGAAACAGTTAACCGGTAGAAGATACCGTTGAAATAGTTAACGGGTAGAAGATACCGTTGAAACAGTTAACGGGTAGAAGATACCGTTGAAACAGTTAACGGGTAGAAGATACCGTTGAAACAGTTAACCGGTAGAAGATACCGTTGAAACAGTTAACGGGTAGAAGATACCGTTGAAACAGTTAAAGGGTAGAAGATACCGTTGAAACAGTTAACGGGTAGAAGATACCGTTGAAACAGTTAACGGGTAGAAGGTACCGTTGAAACAGTTAACGGGTAGAAGATACCGTTGAAACAGTTAACGGGTAGAAGATACCGTTGAAACAGTTGAAGGGTAGAAGATACCGTTGAAACAGTTGAAGAGTAGAAGATTCCGTTGAAACATTTAACGGGTAGAAGATACCGTTGAAACAGTTAAAGGGTAGAAGATACCGTTGAAACATTTAACGGGTAGAAGGTATCGTTGAAACAGTTAACGGGTAGAAGATACCGTTGAAACAGTTAACGGGTAGAAGATACCGTTGAAACAGTTAACGGGTAGAAGATACCGTTGAAACAGTTAACGGGTAGAAGGTACCGTTGAAACAGTTAACGGGTAGAAGATACCGTTGAAACAGTTAACGGGTAGAAGATACCGTTGAAACAGTTAACGGGTAGAAGATACCGTTGAAACAGTTAACGGGTAGAAGATACTGTTGAAACAGTTAAAGGGTAGATTAATAAATCTTTTTAGAGAAGTTATACTCTGTACTTGTGGCTTTGCTGAAAAGGGGCTGAAATTCGTCCGATGCTTTGACAACTGTACTGGTCAATACGTCATAAAACAGTAATGTTAGCCTAATACAACTCCATGCACTAGTTACAGTGGGTATAGAAAGTCACCACCCCCTTTCAAAATTGTTCACCTTTCGTTGCCTTACAGCCTGAAATGAAAACACAGTAACACACAATATCCAAGTGAGTCTCTTTGAATACGTCTCTACTAACTTTGCAAACCTAGACTGTGCAATATTTGCCCATTCTTCCTTGTAGAATTGTTCAAGCTCAGTCAAATTGCATGGTGATCGGTCATGGACTGCAATCTTCAAGTCATTCTACAGATTCTCAATGTGATTGAGGTCGGGACTCTGACTACAACGCTCAAGGACATTCACCTTCTTGTCCTTCAGCCACTGAACGGTTGCTTAGGCGGTGTGCTTTGGGTCATATTGAAAAGTGAACCATCTTCCCGTTTTCAACTTCCTGGCAGAGGGCTGCAGGTTCTCCTCAAGAATCTGTCGGTATTTTGGACTGTCAATTTTTCCATCTGTCCTGACAAGTGCTCCAGTGCTCCAGAGAAACACCCCCACAACAGGATGCTGCCACCGCCATTCTTTACTGTAGACATGGTGTTCTTTACTGTAGGTATGGTGTTCTTTACTGTAGGCATGGTTTTATTTTTGTGTATGCATGGTGTTCTTTACTGTAGACATGGTGTTCTTTACTGTTCTTTACTGTAGGCATGGTGTTCTTTACTGTAGGCATGGTGTTCTTTACTGTAGGCATGGTGTTCTTTACTGTAGGAATGGTGTTCTTAACTGTAGGGATGGTTTTATTTTTGTGTATGCATGGTGTTCTTTACTGTAGACATGGTGTTCTTTACTGTTCTTTACTGTAGGCATGGTGTTCTTTACTGTAGGCATGGTGTTCTTTACTGTAGGCATGGTGTTCTTTACTGTAGGAATGGTGTTCTTAACTGTAGGGATGGTTTTATTTTTCTGTAGACATGGTGTTCTTTAGAGTAGGCATGGTGTTCTTTACTGTAGACATGGTGTTCTTTACTGTTCTTTACTGTAGACATGGTGTTCTTTACAGTAGGCATGGTGTTCTTTACTGTAGGCATGGTGTTCTTTACTGTAGGCGTGATGTTCTTTACTGTTCTTTACTGTAGACATGGTGTTCTTTACAGTAGGCATGGTGTTCTTTACTGTTCTTTACTGTAGTCATGGTGTTCTTTACTGTAGGTGTGATGTTCTTTACAGTAGACATGGTGTTCTTTACTGT
This sequence comes from Salvelinus namaycush, assembly GCF_016432855.1. NCBI lineage: Eukaryota > Metazoa > Chordata > Actinopteri > Salmoniformes > Salmonidae > Salvelinus > Salvelinus namaycush. The sequence goes on along the minus strand of NC_052323.1, from coordinate 19,048,985 downwards.
TCTTTACTGTAGGCATGGTGTTCTTTACTGTTCTTTACTGTAGACATGGTGTTCTTTACTGTAGCCATGGTGTTCTTTACTGTAGCCATGGTGTTCTTTACTGTAGGCGTGATGTTCTTTACTGTAGCCATGGTGTTCTTTACTGTAGGTGTGATGTTCTTTACAGTAGACATGGTGTTCTTTACTGTTCTTTACTGTAGGCATGGTGTTCTTTACTGTTCTTTACTGTAGACATGGTGTTCTTTACTGTAGACATGGTGTTCTTTACTGTAGCCATGGTGTTCTTTACTGTAGGCGTGATGTTCTTTACTGTAGCCATGGTGTTCTTTACTGTAGGCGTGATGTTCTTTACTGTAGCCATGGTGTTCTTTACTGTAGACATGGTGTTCTTTACTGTAGCCATGGTGTTCTTTACTGTAGCCATGGTGTTCTTTACTGTAGCCATGGTGTTCTTTACTGTAGCCATGGTGTTCTTTACTGTAGGCGTGATGTTCTTTACTGTAGCCATGGTGTTCTTTACTGTAGCCATGGTGTTCTTTACTGTAGCCATGGTGTTCTTTACTGTAGCCATGGTGTTCTTTACTGTAGCCATGGTGTTCTTTACTGTAGACATGGTGTTCTTTACTGTAGACATGGTGTTCTTTTGGTGGAAAGATGTGTTGGGTTTTCGCCAGACATATCGTTTTGCTTTCTGGCCACAATTTTTTTTTTTTTTTTTCTCATCTGACCAAAGCACCTTTTGCCACTTGGCCTCGTAATCTACATTGTGCTTTTTGGCAAAGCTCAAACGACACTTGATGTGGCTTTTTTTGAGGAGTGTTTTTTTCTTGCCGTCCTCCCATAGAGGTCAGATTAGTGGAGCACTTGTGATATTGTGGTCACATGCACACATTGACCAGTCTTTACCATAATGGCCTGAAGATCCTTCACCATTGGTCACCATTGGCTTCCTGGTAGCCTCTCTGATCAGTCTCCTCCTTGCCCGGTCATCCAGTTTGGAGGGACGGCCTGATCTTTGCAGGGTCTAGGTCAGGGGTGGGCAAACTTTTTGACTCGCGGGCCACAATGGGTTCTAAAATTTGACAGAGGGGCCGGGCCAGGAGCATTTGGAGGGAGTGTTTGGGCCGGATATACTAAAGCATTAAATGTAGTGTGTGCAAACCTCATAGCACAGTAAGAACACTACAACCCAATTTATTAACTGTCTTTCAAATGTGAAAAATAGCCCTTATCAGTTAATAAATTTGTCTCAAGGAATATGCAAGATATGGCATTTACATACTATTTCGCCGCCCGTTCTTGTGTTGACTGCTTGCTAGCATAGTTTGCATGCTTCGTGGCAAAGTGACGGCTGATATTGTACTCTTTGAAAACCGCAACAGCTTCTTGGCATATCAGACATACAGCCGTTGATCGGACTTCAGTGAAGAAGTATTTTGTTGTCCACTCCTTATTAAACACTCGGCATTCGCTGTCCACTTTCCTTCTCTTTGGTCCGCTCATTTTCACAGAAGGGCTTAATGGTGACGTGAAACGAAGTGAAAATTAAAGTGAAATAAAGAGAAATACGCGCCACTCCAACAACGGTCAATGTGTTTTGAGTGCGCCATCTATTGGGGAAACGTGGGCATTGCAGGGAAAGGGGAAAAAAAGGAGGTTTTTACTATAATTTGGACAAGTTCGGCGGGCCGGATTAAAAAGCCTAACGGGCCGTATGTGGCCCGCGGGCCGTAGTTTGCCCATGTCTGGTCTAGGTGGTGCCATACTCCTTAACACTTAACCACTTCTTTACTCTGCTCCGAGGTTAAAGACTAAGCCTTTAAATATTTTTATATCCATCCCCTGACTTGTGCCTTTCCACAACTTTAGTACCTTTCCGCCCATATTGGATTATTTGCTTTGAATTGCAGTACTAAGCAGTGGAGTCCTTTGTGAACAACTGCTTTTATTCTCAACTAATCGAAGTCACTACAATTGATCACAGATGGAAGCCAATTAGCTTGATTTGTGATCTGGAAGGTGGTTGGTTATACCTCAACGAGTTTTCAATTACAATTCAAAGGGGGGGGGGGGGGGGGGGGGGGGTTTCACTTATCCAAATAGAGTATTTTACTGTTTTACTTATAATACATTTTCAGTTTTTAAAAACAAAACAAAAAAGCTGGAAAAAGTCTAATTGTATGCGTTTTCATTTCAGACTGTAAGGCAAAAAAAGGTGAACATTTTGAAAGGGGGTGGTGACTTTCTATACCCACCTATAGGCCTATAAGTTTGTGTGACATGTACACTACAGAATGTATAGGATGTGTGTAGGCTCCAACATCCCCATACATCAAAAGGTTGATTACTCAGTAACCACACACACATGAATACTCCAGTGTCAACAAACACAGATGCTGCACTGCTTTCCTCTCATGCGTTGCTTTGCATAACGCTGGTGCACTTCTGTGTTAGTATTATAATGGGATTGTCTGGAAGGGAATTATCATGCTAGTCTGTCTATGTTTGATTTTAGCCAACTTGTAGTTGTCTCTCTCTGTCTCTACATGTCTCTGTCAGTCTCTACATGTCTCTATATGTCTCTGACTCTCTCTGTCTCTACGTGTCTCTCTCAGTCTCTACGTGTCTCTCTCAGTCTCTACGTGTCTCTGTCAGTCTCTACGTGTCTCTGTCAGTCTCTCCGTGTCTCTGTCAGTCTCTACATGTCTCTGTCAGTCTCTACATGTCTCTATATGTCTCTGTCTCTCTGTGTCTCTCTCTGTCTCTCTGTGTCTCTCTGTGTCTCTCTGTGTCTCTCTGTGTCTCTCTCTGTCTCTCTCTGTCTCTCTCTGTCTCTACGTGTCTCTCTCTGTCTCTACGTGTCTCTCTCTGTCTCTACGTGTCTCTCTCTGTCTCTACGTGTCTCTCTCTGTCTCTACGTGTCTCTACATGACTATCTCTGTCTCTACATGACTCTATATGTCTCTGTCTCTCTCTGTCTGTCTCTGTCTGTCTCTGTCTGTCTCTGACTCATCACTGTCTGTGTCTCTATCTCTGGCTCTATATGTCGCTGACTCTATATGTCTCTGTCTCTCTCTGTCTGTCTCTCTCTCTGTCTGTCTCTCTCTGTCGGTCTCTCCCTGTCTCTGACTCTATCTGTCTCTGACTCTATCTGTCTCTGACTCATCACTGTCTGTGTCTCTATCTCTGGCTCTATATGTCTCTGTCTGTGTCTCTGTCTGTCTCTGACTCCGTCACTGTCTCTATCGCTCTCCGTCTCTGACTATAGGTCTGTCTCTCTGACTCTGTCTGTCTCTATATGTCTCTGTCTCTATCTCATCACTGTCTGTGTCTCTATCTGTCTCTGTGTCTGTATCTCTGTCTCTATATGTCTCTGTCTGTGTCTCTATCTGTCTCTGACTCCATCACTGTCTCTGTCTCTATCTCTCTGACTCTGTCGAACTCTGTTTGTCTCTGTCTCTGTCTCTACAGGTCTCTGACTCTACAGGTCTCTGACTCCGTCACTGTCTGTGTCTGTCTCTATAGGTCTCTGTCTCTATAGGTCTCTTTCTGTGTTTCTATCTGTCTGTGTCTGTCTCTATAGGTCTCTGTCTCTATAGGTCTCTGTCTCTGACTCTATAGGTGTCTGTCTCTATAGCTCTGTCTCTATATGTCTCTGTCGCTATATGTCTCTGTCGCTATATGTCTCTGTCGCTATATGTCTCTGTCGCTATATGTCTCTGACTCTGTTTGTGTCTATCTGTCTGTGTCTCTATCTGCCTCTGTCTGTCTCCGTCACTGTCTCCGTCACTGTCTCTTTATCTGTCTCTTTATCTGTCGCTTTATCTGTCTCTGACTCCATCACTGTCTCTGCCTCTGTTTCTCTGACTCTGTGTCTCTGTCTCTATTTCTCTCTGTCTGTCTCTCACTGTCTCTCACTGTCTCTGTCTCTCTCTTGCCAATGCATCAATGTAGGTATCCTTGATGGTGAATGCAGACCCAGTCCTGTACACAGGTTAAATAGATTATTTCTGTGAGCCTCAGTATGCAGGCCTCGAGCCACACAGAGAAAATCAATTCATATCACCCTGGGCCATGCATCCATTATTACTAAAGCAATGGAATGTCTGCAAGACCTACCCTAGCTACCTCTCTGTTGTCTCATCTATCCATCTCTCTCTTTCTGCAAGACCTACCCTCTCTGTTGTCTCATCTATCCATCTCTCCCTCTCTCTCGTTCTGCAACCTCCACTCTCTTCCCTAAAGACCTTTCCGTCTGCCTTCGTTTGTCTCCAGGTACACAGAATGTTATCTGTGTACCCGCCGTGGTCCGTCTCTCCGTCCCTCTCCTCCTTATGCGTGCTATCTGCACATCTGCACAAATATTGACTCTTATTTGTATGAACACATCACCACAATATTCTATTCTGTCCACGTCTCTGTTTAGCATGCATATGGACTCACGTTGTCTTATTTACCCATTGCCCTGGAACATTCTGCACAGACAGGCTCAGTTACTGTGTTCTACATTCCTTTTAATAGTCAGTGACTAAAGAACAATAAACTTGGCATAGGATCCAGGATCAATTAGCTTTTTCACATAGAGGTTAGAGCAGATATATATACACATAGCAGATATATATCAAAACACTACTTCTACCTGATTCATCCCTGTGGTGTTACTATGGTAATAACATGTCTCGGAACAGGTGCAATTATAAATAATTAGTCATTAGACACACATGAGCTATTTCTCACCAGCCTGTATAAATATGAACAGTGGATCTCCAACAGGTAGATCGCCAGCGCCCAGTAGCTACCAGCCCACATACGAGTAGCTCGACAAACAATTCTGAAAGAACATGCAATTGTTCATGTTTTCCACAGCGAACTGTCATAAACAAATCTCACAAGTATCAGACGCTCCTAGCTACTATCTAATCAACGTGACATTGACATTATCCCATCCCTGGACTCTATCGGCTTAAACAGCCAAACCTAACACAATATCTTCTCATTTATTTCCAGCAATATTTACTCGGTCTTTCTGATTGGTGGACGTGTTTATCTACCACTCAGTATGTAGCCAGTTGATGTAATAAACATCTTGTGGGTTGACAAATACTTTCCCTAAAACCTTCTTAACTAAATGTTAACTGCAAAGTAGGCTTACCTGGCAGAAGTATATCATCAGTAAGTACAGTGCATTCGGAAAGTATTCAGACCTCTTGACTTTTTCCACATTTTGTTAAGTTACAGCCTTATTCTAAAATGGATTAAATATAAATAAATCTCATCAATCTACCCCATAATGACATCACAATACCCCATAATGACAAAGCGAAAACAGGCTTTTATAATTTTTGGCAAATCTATAAAAAAAATAAAACAGAAATACCTTATTTACATAAGGTATTCAGACCCTTTGCTATGAGACTCTAAAATGTTTTGACAACTTGATTGAAGTTCACCTGTGGTAAATTCAATTGATTGGACATGATTTGGAAAGGCACACACCTGTCTATATAAGGTCAGTCTGCCTACCCATGTGAGAGACGCAGACTCGGTCTCAACCTTTAAGTCTTTACTGAAGACTTATCTCTTCAGTAGGTCATATGATTGAGTGTAGTCTGGCCCAGGAGTGTGAAGGTGAACAGAAAGGCTCTGGAGCAACGAACCGCCCTTGCTGTCTCTGCCTGGCCGGTTCCCCTCTCTCCACTGGGATTCTCTGCCTCTAACCCTATTACAGGGGCTGAGTCACTGGCTTACTGGTGCTCTTTCATGCCGTCCCTAGGAGGGGTGCGTCACTTGAGTGGGTTGAGTTACTGACGTGATCTTCCTGTCTGGGTTGGCGCCCCCCCTTGGTTTGTGCTGTGGTGGAGATCTTTGTGGGCTATACTCGGCCTTGTCTCAGGATTGTAAGTTGGTGGTTGAAGATATCCCTCTAGTGGTGTGGGGGCTGTGCTTTGGCAAAGTGGGTGGGGTTATATCCTTCCTGTTTGGCCCTGTCCGGGGGTATCTTCGGATGGGGCCACAGTGTCTCCTGACCGCTCCTGTCTCAGCCTCCAGTATTTATGCTGCAGTAGTTTATGTGTCGGGGGGCTAGGGTCAGTTGGTTATACCTGGAGTACTTCTCCTGTCTTATCCAGTGTCCTGTGTGAATTTAAGTATGCTCTCTCTAATTCTCTCATTTTCTCCTTCTCTCTTTCTTTCTCTCGGAGGACCTGAGCCCTAGGACCATACGTCGGGACTACCGGGCGTGGTGACTCCTTGCTGTCCCCAGTCCGCCTGGCCTTGCTGCTATTCCAGTTTCAACTGTTCTGCCTGCGGTTATGGAACCGCCACCTGTCCCTGACCTGTTGTTTTTCAACTCTTAATGATCGGCTATGAAAAGCCAACTGAAAATTATTCATGATTATTATTTGACCATGCTTGTCACTTATGAACATTTTTGAACATCTTGGCATAGTTCTGTTATAATCTCCACCCGGCACAGCCAGAAGAGGACTGGCCACCCCTCATAGCCTGGTTCCTCTCTAGGTTTCTTCCTAGGTTTTGGCCTTTCTAGGGAGTTTTTCCTAGCCACCGTGCTTCTACACCTGCATTACTAGCTGTTTGGGGTTTTAGGCTGGGTTTCTGTACAGCACTTCGAGATATTAGCTGATGTACGAAGGGCTATATAAAATAAACTTGATTGATTGATTGACAGTGCATGTCAAAGCAAAAACCAAGCCATGAGGTCGAAGTAATTGTCCGTAGAGCTCCGACACAGAATTTTGTCGAGGCACAGCTCTGGGGAAGGGTACCAAAATATTTCTGCAACATTGAAGGTCCCCAAGAACACAGTGGACTCCATCAATCTTAAATGGAAGAAGTTTGGAACCACCAAGACTCTTCCTTGAGCTGGCCATCCGGCTAAACTGAGCAATCAGGGGAGAAGGGACAGGGTCAGGAAGGTGACCCAGAACCTGATGGTCACTCTAAAAGACCTACAGAGTTCCTCTGTGGGGATGGGAGAACCTTCCAGAAGGACAACCATCTCTGCAGCACTCCAACAATCAGGCCTTTATGGAAAAGTGGCCAGACGGAAGCCAGTCCTCAGTAAAAAACACATGACAGTCCACTTGGAGTTTGCCAAAAGGCACCTAAAGACTCTCAAAACATGAGAAACAAGATTATCTGGTCTGGCGAAACCAAGATTGAAGTCTTTGGCCTGAATGTCAAGTGTCACGTCTGGAGGAAACCTGGCACCATCCTTACGGTGAAGCATGGTGGATGTTTTTCAGCTGCAGGAACTGGGAGACTAGTCAGGATCGAGTGAAAGATGAACGGAGCTCCTTGATGAAAACCTGCTCCAGAGCGCTCAGGACCTCAGACTGGGGCGAATGTTCATCTTCCAACAGGACAACAACCCTAAGCATAATACATCCAAGACAACGCAGGAGTGGCTTCGGGACATGTCTCTGAATGTTCCTGAGAGGCCCAGCCAGAGCCCAGACATGAACCCAATCGAACATCTCTGGAGAGACCTAAAAATAGCTGTGCAGCAAAGCTCCTCACCAACTTGAAAGAGCTTGAGAGGATTTGCAGAGAAGAATAGGAGAAACTCCGCAAATACAGGTGTGCCAAAGTTGTAGCATCATACCCAAGAAGAACTGAGGCTGTAATCACTGCCAAAGGTGCTTCAACAAAGTACTGAGTAAAGTGTCTGAATACTTATGTAAATGTGATATTTCAGTATTTTAGGTTGTATGTAAGTTGATGAGGGGAAAAAAAACAATTTTATACATTTTTGAAAAATTAAAGGTTAATTCCTTTAATTTTTCAAAAATGTATAAAAAAAATTTTGGGGGGGATTTAAACAATTTTTGGGGGTTTTCTTCCAGACCCCAAAAAAAGGCCTTTGGGTGTGATTTAAGCATTGACATAGACTCAGAACATCCAATTTTGTTGTTTCTCTATGAACATAATGTAATTTTGAGAGTAAAAAATGTATAAATCGAAAACCAGGAAAAATAAAACTGAGAACATAATTTAGGAAAATATTAAACATAATTTGGACAATCTAAAACATAATTTGGGAAGAAATAAAACATAATTTGGACAATCTAAAACATAATTTGGGAAAATATAAAACATATTTTAAGAAAATATAAAACATAATTTGGGAAGATATTAAACAAATTTGGGAAGATATAAAACATAATTTGGGAAAATATATACATAATTTATTTTTAAGTCACAGGGTTTTCCCCCCCAAATAAACTACTTTACATCGTTTTTTATGAGTTATTATTTTACCAGGAATATTGCCAGAAAACACATCTCTTGTACACCAAGGACACAGGGAAGGGTTTCAGTGAGAGGGAAAGAGAAGAAATGTGCCTATTTGAAAGCTTTGAAAGCTGAAAGATTTTTTTTATTTTTTTTAAAGTAGCTCTCATGCTTGGAAAGGTTGAAGACCACTGGTCTGGAGTTTTATACTAAAACTGTCTGAGAAGACAAATCTCATACAAAACTGTTTATATCTGGTATCCACATGAAGTAAAACAGGGCCACTGGTCACCCCAGGCACATTTCATATTGTTTTTGTTTTGTTTATGAATCTAGAAGACGAGCAGCCAGCATCTTGGTAAAAATACATAATACTGTATGCTCTCCTGTTCTATCGCACATGCAATGATGTCCTATGATAAAAAAACATTGATAATTGTTTGAAGTAACTGCTTTGTTGTTGTAATATCATAAACTGATGAGTCAGTTTCTCTTTTAGAGTCATGATCCAGCTTTAACACTAGAACCGCTAAAGCAGCCATTTTGACTGCTCATGAATACAAACAATTTTTGACTTTTCCTTAATGTCTAGATATCACATACTGTTGATGTTAGAATCTTCATCACCTTTGGCAGCGATTTCAGCCTCAAGTCTGTTTGGGTATGATGCTACAAGCTTGGCACCCCTAAATTTGGGGAGTTTCTCCCATTCTTCTCTGCAGATCCTCTCAAGCTCTGTCAGGTTGGATTTGGAGCATCACAGCACATTTATTTGCAGGTCTCTCCAGAGATGTTTGATCGAGTTCATTTCGAGACTTGTCCCGAAGCCACCCCTGCGTTGTCTTGGCTGTGTGCTTTTCATAGGACATCATTGCATGTGCCTTTTGGCAAACTCCAAGCGGGCTGTCATTTGCCTTTTACTGAGGAGTGGCTTCAGTCTGGTCACTACCATAAAGGCCTGATTGGTAGAGTGCTGCAGAGATGGGTGTCCTTCGAGAAGGTTCTCCCATCTTCACAGAGGAACTCTGGAGCTCTGTTAGAGTGACCATCGGGTTGTTGGTCACTTCCCTGACCAAGGCCCTTTCCCCCCGATTGCTCAGTTTGGCCGGGGGCGGGCAGCTCTTGGAAGAGTCTTGGTGATTCCAAACTTGTTCCATTAAATAATGATGGAGGTTAACTATGGTCTTGGGGACCTTCAATACTGCAGAATTTTTTTGGTACCCTTCCCCAGATCTGTGCCTCGACACAACCCTATGGAATATTCCTTCAACCTCATGGCTTGGTTTTTGCTCTGACATGTACTGTCAACTGTAGAACCTTATATAGACAGGTGTGTGTCTTTCCTAATCATGTCCAATCAATTGAATTTACCACAGGTGGACTCTAATCAAGTTGTTGATGAGGGGGGAAAAAACAATTTAATACATTTTAGAATAAGGATGTAACGTAACAAACTGTGGAAAAAGTGAAGGGGTCTGAATACTTTCCGAATGCACTATTTCTCATAATTTCGTTTTATAGAGTCTAATACCTTGAGTTTTATATCAAACCACAGAAACATACTCAATAATTTGCATACTTAAGTATGTGTGGCCGCTGCCACTCTAACCTGGTGGTCCCAGCGCGCACGACCCACGTGGAGTTCCAGGTCTCCAGCAGCCTCTGGAACTGCCGATCTGCGGCCAACAAGGCAGAGTTCATCTCAGCCTATGCTTCCCTCCAGTCCCTCGACTTCTTGGCACTGACGGAAACATGGATTACCACAGATAACACTGCTACTCCTACTGCTCTCTCCTCGTCTGCCCACGTGTTCTCGCACACCCCGAGAGCTTCTGGTCAGCGGGGTGGTGGCACTGGGATCCTCATCTCTCCCAAGTGGACATTCTCTCTTTCTCCCCTGACCCATCTGTCTATCGCCTCCTTTGAATTCCATGCTGTCACAGTTACCAGCCCTTTCAAGCTTAACATCCTTATCATTTATCGCCCTCCAGGTTCCCTTGGAGAGTTCATCAATGAACTTGACGCCTTGATAAGTTCCTTTCCTGAGGATGGCTCACCTCTCACAGTTCTGGGTGACTTTAACTTCTTATGGCTGCAGGGGGCGTTACTGAGTAGCCAGCTAAATCGTGCCCATTTCAAACGGCCTCGTACTCAATTCTTGCTCGTACAATATGCATATTATTGTTATTATTGGATAGAAAACACTCTCTAGTTTCTATAGCCGTTTGAATTATGTCTCTGAGTGAAACAGAACTCATTCTACAGCACTTTTCCTCCCAGTGTGTCAGATTTCAGACATCTTGGCCTCTGGTTCCAGATCAGTTGTAAAAGTCTCTGTAAATCCTATGAGGATACAAACACTGCCCACGCCTTCCTCTAGATGTCAGTAAGTGGTGACAATTTGAATGGAGTCGATTGCGCAATCAGTGCCTCTATAAATGACCAAATACCGGAAGTAGCGTTCTTTTGGACCCTGCGCTCAACGCAAGAAGGACGTCGGACTTGGCTTTTTCCAAGCCTTTGTTTAGCCAGTAATATAGCGCCGGTCATGTTTTTACCCGTTATAGGTGTTAAAAACATCATACGTTAGTTAATTTAAACCGTTTTATAGCAATTTATATCCGTTTAGTGCGATTTTGAGGAAGTTCTATGTGATGCTCTTTGAAGCTTTGGGCACGTTTCGGGGTCCCGGTCGAACGTTAGTGGGCATTTCGACGGACAGAGGACATCTTTCGACCAAAAGAAGATTAGACCCAAGAAAGGATACATTGCCCAAGAATCTGATGGAAGATCACCTCACAGTAAGAAATATTTAATATGATAATTCGTTGTTCTGTCGAAAAATTTTAAACGCATATTCCGCCATTTTGTTTGCTATAGCTTCGCTTGGCGAACCCTGTATTGCACAGTAAGGATAATTTTAGAAATGTAAATCAGCGATTGCATAAAGAACTAATTTGTCTTTCGATTCCTGTCAACCCTGTATTTTTTAGTCAAGTATATGATTAGCTATTGATTAAACTAGATCACTCTGAAAGATGGCGACCGACATTTTCAGGCATGTTTTGCTACTATTTTCATTGTATAACCACGGTTTTTTATGGCTAAATATGCACATTTTCGAACAAACTCTATATGTATGTTGTAATATGATGTTACAGGAGTGTCATCGGAAGAATTCTGAGAAGGTTAGTGAAAAAATTAATATATTTTGGCGATGATTACGTTATCGCTCTCTTTGGCTTGAATCGATGCTCTGGTAACGTTTGCACATGTGGTATGCTAATATAACGATTTATTGTGTTTTCGCTGTAAAACACTTAGAACATCTGAAATATTGTCTGAATTCATAAGATCTGTGTCTTTCCATTGCTGTGAGTTGTGTATTTTTAAGAAATGTTTTATGATTAGTAATTAGGTAATACACGTTGCTCTGTGTATTTATTCTAGTCGAGTTGTGATGGTGGGTGCAATTGTAAACTAGGATTTCTACCTGAAATATGCACATTTTTCTAACAAAACCTATCCTATACAATAAATATGTTATCAGACTGTCATCTGATGAGGTTTTTTCTTGGTTAGTGGCTATCAATATCTTTATTTGGCCGAATTGGTGATAGCTAGTGGTGGAGAGAAAAAATGGTGGACAAAGAAAAATGGTGTCTTTTGCTAACGTGGTTAGCTAATAGATTTACATATTTTGTCTTCCCTGTAAAACATTTTAAAAATCTGAAATGGTGGCTTTATTCACAAGATCTGTATCTTTCATTTGGTGTCTTGGACTTGTGATTTAATGATATTTAGATGCTACTATTTAATTGTGACGCTATGCTAGCGATGCTAATCAGTGTGGGGGGGGGGGGGTGGGGGGTGTGTACCGATGTCGGGACAGCCCGCCTAACAGGTTAACCTCCCCACGTCTACCTTTGACTCATTCCTCTCTGCCTTCTTCTTTCCACTCCTCTCCTCTTTTGACCTCACCCTCTCACCTTCCCCCCCTACTCACAAGGCAGGCAATACGCTTGACCTCATCTTTACTAGATGCTGTTCTTCCACTAATCTCATTGCAACTCCCCTCCAAGTCTCCGACCACTACCTTGTATCCTTTTCCCTCTCGCTCTCATCCAACACTTCCCACACTGCCCCTACTCGGATGGTATCGCGCCGTCCCAACCTTCGCTCTCTCTCCCCCGCTACTCTCTCCTCTTCCATCCTATCATCTCTTCCCTCTGCTCAAACCTTCTCCAACCTATCTCCTGATTCTGCCTCCTCAACCCTCCTCTCCTCCCTTTCTGCATCCTTTGACTCTCTATGTCCCCTATCCTCCAGGCCGGCTCGGTCCTCCCCTCCTGCTCCGTGGCTCGACGACTCATTGCGAGCTCACAGAACAGGGCTCCGGGCAGCCGAGCGGAAATGGAGGAGAACTCGCCTCCCTGCGGACCTGGCATCCTTTCACTCCCTCCTCTCTACATTTTCCTCTTCTGTCTCTGCTGCTAAAACCACTTTCTACCACTCTAAATTCCAAGCATCTGCCTCTAACCCTAGGAAGCTCTTTGCCACCTTCTCCTCCCTCCTGAATCCTCCCCCCCCCCCCCCCCCTCCTCCCTCTCTGCGGATGACTTCGTCAACCATTTTGAAAAGAAGGTCGACGACATCCGATCCTCGTTTGCTAAGTCAAACGACACCGCTGGTTCTGCTCACACTGCCCTACCCTGTGCTTTGACCTCTTTCTCCCCTCTCTCTCCAGATGAAATCTCGCGTCTTGTGACGGCCGGCCGCCCAACAACCTGCCCGCTTGACCCTATCCCCTCCTCTCTTCTCCAGACCATTTCCGGAGACCTTCTCCCTTACCTCACCTCGCTCATCAACTCATCCTTGACCGCTGGCTACGTGCCTTCCGTCTTCAAGAGAGCGAGAGTTGCACCCCTTCTGAAAAAACCTACACTCGATCCCTCCGATGTCAACAACTACAGACCAGTATCCCTTCTTTCTTTTCTCTCCAAAACTCTTGAACGTGCCGTCCTTGGCCAGCTCTCCTGCTATCTCTCTCAGAATGACCTTCTTGATCCAAATCAGTCAGGTTTCAAGACTAGTCATTCAACTGAGACTGCTCTTCTCTGTGTCACGGAGGCGCTCCGCACTGCTAAAGCTAACTCTCTCTCCTCTGCTCTCATCCTTCTAGACCTATCGGCTGCCTTTGATACTGTGAACCATCAGATCCTCCTCTCCACCCTCTCCGAGTTGGGCATCTCCGGCGCGGCCCACGCTTGGATTGCGTCCTACCTGACAGGTCGCTCCTACCAGGTGGCGTGGCGAGAATCTGTCTCCGCACCACGTGCTCTCACCACTGGTGTCCCCCAGGGCTCTGTTCTAGGCCCTCTCCTATTCTCGCTATACACCAAGTCACTTGGCTCTGTCATATCCTCACATGGTCTCTCCTATCATTGCTATGCAGACGACACACAATTAATCTTCTCCTTTCCCCCTTCTGATAACCAGGTGGCGAATCGCATCTCTGCATGTCTGGCAGACATATCAGTGTGGATGACGGATCACCACCTCAAGCTGAACCTCGGCAAGACGGAGCTGCTCTTCCTCCCGGGGAAGGACTGCCCGTTCCATGATCTCGCCATCACGGTTGACAACTCCATTGTGTCCTCCTCCCAGAGCGCTAAGAACCTTGGCGTGATCCTGGACAACACCCTGTCGTTCTCAACTAACATCAAGGCGGTGGCCCGTTCCTGTAGGTTCATGCTCTACAACATTCGCAGAGTACGACCCTGCCTCACACAGGAAGCGGCGCAGGTCCTAATCCAGGCACTTGTCATCTCCCGTCTGGATTACTGCAACTCGCTGTTGGCTGGGCTCCCTGCCTGTGCCATTAAACCCCTACAACTCATCCAGAACGCCGCAGCCCGTCTGGTGTTCAACCTTCCCAAGTTCTCTCACGTCATCCCGCTCCTCCGCTCTCTCCACTGGCTTCCAGTTGAAGCTCGCATCCGCTACAAGACCATGGTGCTTGCCTACGGAGCTGTGAGGGGAACGGCACCTCCGTACCTTCAGGCTCTGATCAGGCCCTACACCCAAACAAGGGCACTGCGTTCATCCACCTCTGGCCTGCTCGCCTCCCTACCTCTGAGGAAGTACAGTTCCCGCTCAGCCCAGTCAAAACTGTTCGCTGCTCTGGCACCCCAATGGTGGAACAAACTCCCTCACGACGCCAGGTCAGCGGAGTCAATCACCACCTTCTGGAGACACCTGAAACCCCACCTCTTTAAGGAATACCTAGGATAGGATAAAGTAATCCTTCTAACCCCCCCCCCCTTAAAAGATTTAGATGCACTATTGTAAAGTGGTTGTTCCACTGGATATCATAAGGTGTATGCACCAATTTGTAAGTCGCTCTGGATAAGAGCGTCTGCTAAATGACTTAAATGTAAATGTAAATGTATTCAGGACATGATCAGTAGTAATACAAGATAATTGCTTTGGATATGAACAGTCTGGTTGGGATTGAACAATCAGTGGTCTTGTGTTTAAGAATGCAGGACATTTTCAAAAGAAGGAATTTATAATAATGCCTGTGTTTATCTAGCTTAAGTGAAGTTGATACTGAACTAATCCAGTTGATATGAGAATATTTTCTTCGATTATCTGTGTGGGTTTAAGTGGGGACTCGTTTCACACCACGTAACACCTTGTAACACCACATAACACCTTGTAATACCTTGTAACACAACATAACACCACATAACACCATGTAACCCCACATAACACCACATAACACCTGGTAACATCACATAACACCATGTAACCCCACGTAACACCACATAACACCTTGTAACACCACATAACACATTGTAACACCTTGTAACACCACATAACACCTTGTAACACCACATAACACCTTGTAACACCTTGTAACACAACATAACACCTTGTAACACAACATAACACCTTGTAACACAACATAACGCCATGTAACACAACATAACACCATGTAACCCCACATAACACCATGTAACCCCACATAACACCACATAACATCTGGTAACACCACATAACATTTACATTACATTTAAGTCATTTAGCAGACGCTCTTATCCAGAGCGACTTACACAACATAACACCATAACAACACCACATAACACCACATAGCACCACATAACACCATAACAACACCACATAACACCACATAACACCACATAACACCACCACATAACACCACATAACACCACATAACACCACATAACACCACGTAACAACACATAACACCACATAACACCACATAACACCACCACATAACACCACATAACACCACATAACACCACATAACACCACATAACACCACGTAACAACACGTAACAACACGTAACACCATGTAACACCACGTAACACCTGGTAGCACCACATAGCACCACATAGCACCACATAGCACCACATAACACCACATAGCACCACATAGCACCACATAGCACCACATAGCACCACATAGCACCTTGTAACACCACATAGCACCACATAGCACAACATAACACCTTGTAACACCACATAACACCACATAACACCACATAACACCACATAGCACCACATAGCACCTTGTAACACCACATAGCACCTTGTAACACCACATAGCACCACATAGCACCTTGTAACACCACATAGCACCTTGTAACACCACATAACACCACATAACACCACATAACACCACATAGCACCACATAGCACCTTGTAACACCACATAACACCACATAACACCACATAACACCACATAACAACACGTAACAACACGTAACACCATGTAACACCACGTAACACCTGGTAGCACCACATAGCACCACATAGCACCACATAGCACCACATAGCACCACATAACACCACATAGCACCACATAGCACCACATAGCACCACATAGCACCACATAGCACCTTGTAACACCACATAGCACCACATAGCACAACATAACACCTTGTAACACCACATAACACCACATAACACCACATAGCACCACATAGCACCTTGTAACACCACATAGCACCTTGTAACACCACATAGCACCACATAGCACCTTGTAACACCACATAGCACCTTGTAACACCACATAACACCACATAGCACCACATAACACCACATAACACCACATAGCACCTTGTAACACCACATAACACCACATAGCACCACATAGCACCACATAGCACCTTGTAACACCACATAGCACCTTGTAACACCACATAACACCACATAACACCACATAACACCACATAACACTATATGTGGTGTTACAAGGCGGTCGGCGGTCAACGTCACCGGCCTTCTAGCCACCGCCGGTCCACTTTTCATTTCCCAATTGTTTTGTCTTTGTTTTACACACCTGATTTCAATCCCACAATTACTGTTTCATTATTTAACCCTCTATTCCCCCATGTTGTTTTGTGAGTGATTGTTTATTGTATTTTCTGTCTGTCATGGTGTGCGTGTATTTGTTACTTTGTATATTTGACATTTTGAGTAAAAGTACGTTGATTACTCATATCTGCTGTCCTGCGCCTGACTCTCTACACCAGCTACACCTAGGACCTATTACACACACACACACACACACACACACACACATGGGTGAAAAAAAGTGCACAGGATGCCATCCTTAGTCTTTACACTTACAAGAGGCAGTAAAGGAACGTCTGTCAGAGAAACGTGACCACTCGCGTAAAAATACGTGGTGAAGTGGACAATGCTGAAGTGGTGGTGGGTTTGTCATATTATTTTGTTTAACCTTTATTTAACTAGGCAAGTCAGTTAAGAACAAATTCTATTTTCAATGACGGCCTGGGAACAGTGGGTTAACTGCCTTGTTCAGGGGTAGAACGGCAGATTTTTACCTTGTCAGCTCGTGGATTCGATCTTGCAACCTTCCGGTTACTAGTCCAACGCTCTAACCACTAGGCTACCTGCTGCTGGATTTGAAGTTTAAAACATGTCAATACGGCTCCAGTCAACGTAGTAAATACGAGTTCTTTATCTCTCTGAGCCTATGAGAGATCTGCACGGTGTTTGTTTGTGTGCGTGTGTGTGTGTGTGTGTGTCACACCCTGACCTTAGAGAGCCTTTTTATTTCTCTATTTGGTTTGGTCAGGGTGTGATTTGGGTGGGCATTCTAGTGTGTCTGTTTCTTTGTTGGCTGCCTAAGTATGATTCCCAATCAGAGACAACGATAGACTGCCTCTGATTGGGAATCATACTTAGGCAGCCTTTTTCCCACCTGTGTTTGTGGGTAAATATTTATTTTCTGTGTTTGTGTGCGCCACGGTTGCGTCACGTTCGGTTTCTGTTTACCTGTTTTTATGTGAAGGTTTGACTTTATTATAGATGTGGAATTACAAGCTGCACCCCGGCTCATCTGTGACGCTGCTCCTCGGCTCATCTGTGACGCTGCTCCTCGGCTCACCTGTGACGCTGCTCCTCGGCTCATCTGTGACGCTGCTCCTCGACTCATCTGTGACGCTGCTCCTCGGCTCACCTGTGACGCTGCTCCTCGGCTCATCTGTGACGCTGCTCCTCGGCTCACCTCTGACGCTGCTCCTCGGCTCATCTGTGACGCTGCTCCTCGGCTCATCTGTGACGCTGCTCCTCGGCTCATCTGTGACGCTGCTCCTCGGCTCACCTGTGACGCTGCTCCTCGGCTCATCTGTGACGCTGCTCCTCGGCTCATCTGTGACGCTGCTCCTCGGCTCATCTGTGACGCTGCTCCTCGGCTCATCTGTGACGCTGCTCCTCGGCTCATCTGTGACGCTGCTCCTCGGCTCACCTCTGACGCTGCTCCTCGGCTCATCTGTGACGCTGCTCCTCGGCTCACCTGTGACGCTGCTCCTCGGCTCATCTGTGACGCTGCTCCTCGGCTCATCTGTGACGCTGCTCCTCGGCTCATCTGTGACGCTGCTCCTCGGCTCATCTGTGACGCTGCTCCTCGGCTCATCTGTGACGCTGCTCCTCGGCTCATCTGTGACGCTGCTCCTCGGCTCATCTGTGACGCTGCTCCTCGGCTCACCTGTGACGCTGCTCCTCGACTCATCTGTGACGCTGCTCCTCGGCTCACCTGTGACGCTGCTCCTCGGCTCATCTGTGACGCTGCTCCTCGGCTCACCTGTGACGCTGGGCCTCGGCTCATCTGTGACGCTGCTCCTCGGCTCATCTGTGACGCTGCTCCTCGGCTCACCTCTGACGCTGCTCCTCGGCTCACCTCTGACGCTGCTCCTCGGCTCACCTGTGACGCTGCTCCTCGGCTCACCTGTGACGCTGCTCCTCGACTCATCTATGACGCTGCTCCTCGACTCATCTGTGACGCTGCTCCTCGACTCATCTATGACGCTGCTCCTCGGCTCATCTATGACGCTGCTCCTCGACTCATCTATGACGCTGCTCCTCGGCTCATCTATGACGCTGCTCCTCGACTCATCTGTGACGCTGCTCCTCGACTCATCTATGACGCTGCTCCTCGGCTCATCTATGACGCTGCTCCTCGGCTCATCTATGACGCTGCACCTCGACTCATCTATGACGCTGCACCTCGGCTCATCTATGACGCTGCTCCTCGGCTCATCTGTGACGCTGCTCCTCGGCTCATCTATGACGCTGCTCCTCGACTCATCTATGACGCTGCTCCTCGACTCATCTATGACGCTGCACCTCGGCTCATCTATGACGCTGCTCCTCGGCTCATCTATGACGCTGCACCTCGGCTCATCTATGACGCTGCACCTCGGCTCATCTATGACGCTGCTCCTCGGCTCATCTGTGACGCTGCTCCTCGGCTCATCTGTGACGCTGCTCCTCGGCTCATCTGTGACGCTGCTCCTCGGCTCACCTGTGACGCTGCTCCTCGGCTCACCTGTGACGCTGCTCCTCGGCTCATCTGTGACGCTGCTCCTCGGCTCATCTATGACGCTGCTCCTCGGCTCATCTGTGACGCTGCTCCTCGGCTCATCTGTGACGCTGCTCCTCGGCTCACCTCTGACGCTGCTCCTCGGCTCATCTGTGACGCTGCTCCTCGGCTCACCTGTGACGCTGCTCCTCGGCTCATCTGTGACGCTGCTCCTCGGCTCATCTGTGACGCTGCTCCTCGGCTCATCTGTGACGCTGCTCCTCGGCTCATCTGTGACGCTGCTCCTCGGCTCATCTGTGACGCTGCTCCTCGGCTCATCTGTGACGCTGCTCCTCGGCTCATCTGTGACGCTGCTCCTCGGCTCATCTGTGACGCTGCTCCTCGGCTCACCTGTGACGCTGCTCCTCGACTCATCTGTGACGCTGCTCCTCGGCTCACCTGTGACGCTGCTCCTCGGCTCATCTGTGACGCTGCTCCTCGGCTCACCTGTGACGCTGGGCCTCGGCTCATCTGTGACGCTGCTCCTCGGCTCATCTGTGACGCTGCTCCTCGGCTCACCTCTGACGCTGCTCCTCGGCTCACCTCTGACGCTGCTCCTCGGCTCACCTGTGACGCTGCTCCTCGGCTCACCTGTGACGCTGCTCCTCGGCTCATCTGTGACGCTGCTCCTCGGCTCATCTGTGACGCTGCTCCTCGGCTCATCTGTGACGCTGCTCCTCGGCTCATCTGTGACGCTGCTCCTCGGCTCATCTGTGACGCTGCTCCTCGGCTCATCTATGACGCTGCACCTCGGCTCATCTATGACGCTGCTCCTCGACTCATCTATGACGCTGCTCCTCGACTCATCTGTGACGCTGCTCCTCGGCTCATCTATGACGCTGCTCCTCGACTCATCTGTGACGCTGCTCCTCGACTCATCTATGACGCTGCTCCTCGGCTCATCTATGACGCTGCTCCTCGGCTCATCTATGACGCTGCACCTCGACTCATCTATGACGCTGCACCTCGGCTCATCTATGACGCTGCTCCTCGGCTCATCTGTGACGCTGCTCCTCGGCTCATCTATGACGCTGCTCCTCGACTCATCTATGACGCTGCACCTCGGCTCATCTATGACGCTGCTCCTCGGCTCATCTATGACGCTGCACCTCGGCTCATCTATGACGCTGCTCCTCGGCTCATCTATGACGCTGCACCTCGGCTCATCTATGACGCTGCTCCTCGGCTCATCTATGACGCTGCTCCTCGACTCATCTATGACGCTGCACCTCGGCTCATCTATGACGCTGCACCTCGACTCATCTATGACGCTGCACCTCGACTCATCTATGACGCTGCACCTCGGTTCATCTATGACGCTGCTCCTCGACTCATCTATGACGCTGCTCCTCGACTCATCTATGACGCTGCACCTCGGCTCATCTATGACGCTGCACCTCGACTCATCTATGACGCTGCACCTCGACTCATCTGTGACGCTGCTCCTCGGCTCATCTATGACGCTGCTCCTCGACTCATCTATGACGCTGCACCTCGGCTCATCTATGACGCTGCACCTCGGCTCATCTATGACAGGGAGTTTGAAGACAGCGATCGTGACAGTGTGTACGCGTGTATGTGTGTGTATGTCACATTGACTTCCATCTGCAGAAAATATGGAGAAAAGATACTGAGTAAATAGTATTAGGAAAACCCTTTAATATGCCAAGATATAGGTGTGTGTGACGGGTGTTGACACTAACTCCCATTACTGTGACGTATGGTTCAATATCTCCTCCAAGAAACGGTTTAGAGGGAAAACAAAGCCGGCATTTGTCATTCCAAATGGATATTTTCTACTACTCCTCAACGCACTTGTGTGTGAAAATATTTCAGAGGAAAATGTCATTACATCGTAGTATAATAATATCGTAGTATCACACACACACAAACTCACATGGCCGGCTAATATGAATACAGACAACAGCAGGCAGCAACAGGACCCTGAAGAATACACTGTGTGTTACTAAGAGGTGAGGTGGGTTACTAATTACTGTTTTGTTTTCATGGATTCATCATAACATTTCTGGGGGGGGGGGGTAGCGGGGGGTGCTTTTGTTGTGTGTTGCTAATCCGTGCCCTGTTGAGAGACCTGTACATCTAGCTGCTATTACCTGGGTGTTTTTATATCATAAACCTTCATTTTCAGTTTTTAACATAGAGAGAGAGACTGCTAAACTATCAGTCGGGCATCCTAACAAAACTAGCTTCAGGCTTTTTCTACTAAATAGTTATTTTCAGCCTGAACTTGGTTTTCTGCATGTGACACACGGTACAGGGATTCAATTTGAATAATATGACATTTAGCAGACAAAGCGACTTGCAGTCATGCTGCATACATTTGACCCGTTGTTGGCCCAGGGAATTGAATCTACAACCCAGTGGTACAAGCATCGTCCTCTACCAACTGAGCCATACAGGACACCAGAAGCTCATCCTATTGTTGGAACGTCCCTGGGGTGTGTACCTATATTACTTTGTTAAACCCTACGCAATAAACACTAAACAAAGTATGCTCCTGTTGTTATCTGTATAATTGATAGAACCTGTTGTGGATGGTTCTACACTGGTGTGTAATCAAGACTGTGTTCTTTCTCTCGTTCTGTTTGTGTCTTTTTGAACACACAGCTCCCCAAATACACCCACACGTACTGTAATTCAAGCCTAAACAGTATGACTAACCTGCCTGTACTCAGCAGAGGTACAGAGTGTGTGTGCGGATTTTAGGTGTATGTGCGTGTGTGCGAGTGTGTGTGTGTGTGTGTGTGTGTGTGTGTGTACACGTACGTGTGTGCATGCGTGTGTGTATCTGTGTGCAAGTGTGGGTTTGTGTTGTGTGAGAGACCTGGCTGTACTTAGCAGAGGAACAGAGAACAGGGAGTCCCCTCCTGTACTCCCTGTTCACTGATGACTTCACGGCCAGGCACCTCCAACACCATCATTAAATTTGCTGATGACACAACCGCGTTAGACCTGATCACCGACAGCGATGAGACAGCCTATAGGGAGGAGGTCAGAGACCTGACCGTGTGGTGCCAGGACAACAACCTCTCCCTCAACGATGAGACAGCCTATAGGGAGGAGGTCAGAGACCTGACCGTGTGGTGCCAGGACAACAACCTCTCCCTCAACGATGAGACAGCCTATAGGGAGGAGGTCAGAGACCTGACCGTGTGGTGCCAGGACAACAACCTCTCCCTCAACGATCAGACAGCCTATAGGGAGGAGGTCAGAGACCTGACCGTGTGGTGCCAGGACAACAACCTCTCCCTCAACGATGAGACAGCCTATAGGGAGGAGGTCAGAGACCTGACCGTGTGGTGCCAGGACAACAACCTCTCCCTCAACGATGAGACAGCCTATAGGGAGGAGGTCAAAGACCTGACCGTGTGGTGCCAGGACAACAACCTCTCCCTCAACGATGAGACAGCCTATAGGGAGGAGGTCAAAGACCTGACCGTGTGGTGCCAGGACAACAACCTCTCCCTCAACGATGAGACAGCCTATAGGGAGGAGGTCAGAGACCTGACCGTGTGGTGCCAGGACAACAACCTCTCCCCCAACGATGAGACAGCCTATAGGGAGGAGGTCAGAGACCTGACCGTGTGGTGCCAGGACAACAACCTCTCCCTCAACGATGAGACAGCCTATAGGGAGGAGGTCAGAGACCTGACCGTGTGGTGCCAGGACAACAACCTCTCCCTCAACGATCAGACAGCCTATAGGGAGGAGGTCAGAGACCTGACCGTGTGGTGCCAGGACAACAACCTCTCCCTCAACGATGAGACAGCCTATAGGGAGGAGGTCAGAGACCTGACCGTGTGGTGCCAGGACAACAACCTCTCCCTCAACGATGAGACAGCCTATAGGGAGGAGGTCAAAGACCTGACCGTGTGGTGCCAGGACAACAACCTCTCCCTCAACGATGAGACAGCCTATAGGGAGGAGGTCAAAGACCTGACCGTGTGGTGCCAGGACAACAACCTCTCCCTCAACGATGAGACAGCCTATAGGGAGGAGGTCAGAGACCTGACCGTGTGGTGCCAGGACAACAACCTCTCCCCCAACGATGAGACAGCCTATAGGGAGGAGGTCAGAGACCTGACCGTGTGGTGCCAGGACAACAACCTCTCCCTCAACGATGAGACAGCCTATAGGGAGGAGGTCAGAGACCTGACCGTGTGGTGCCAGGACAACAACCTCTCCCCCAACGATGAGACAGCCTATAGGGAGGAGGTCAGAGACCTGACCGTGTGGTGCCAGGACAACAACCTCTCCCTCAACGATCAGACAGCTTATAGGGAGGAGGTCAGAGACCTGACCGTGTGGTGCCAGGACAACAACCTCTCCCTCAACGATCAGACAGCCTATAGGGAGGAGGTCAGAGACCTGACCGTGTGGTGCCAGGACAACAACCTCTCCCTCAACGATCAGACAGCTTATAGGGAGGAGGTCAGAGACCTGACCGTGTGGTGCCAGGACAACAACCTCTCCCTCAACGATCAGACAGCCTATAGGGAGGAGGTCAGAGACCTGACCGTGTGGTGCCAGGACAACAACCTCTCCCTCAACGATGAGACAGCCTATAGGGAGGAGATCAAAGACCTGACCGTGTGGTGCCAGGACAACAACCTCTCCCCCAACGATGAGACAGCCTATAGGGAGGAGGTCAGAGACCTGACCGTGTAGTGCCAGGACAACAACCTCTCCCTCAACGATGAGACAGCCTATAGGGAGGAGGTCAAAGACCTGACCGTGTGGTGCCAGGACAACAACCTCTCCCTCAACGATGAGACAGCCTATAGGGGGGAGGTCAGAGACCTGACCGTGTGGTGCCAGGACAACAACCTCTCCCTCAACGATGAGACAGCCTATAGGGAGGAGGTCAAAGACCTGACCGTGTGGTGCCAGGACAACAACCTCTCCCTCAACGATGAGACAGCCTATAGGGAGGAGGTCAGAGACCTGACCGTGTGGTGCCAGGACAACAACCACTCCCTCAAAGTGATCAAGACAAAGGAGATGATTGTGGACTACAGGAAAAGAGGACCGAGCACGCCCCCATTCTCATCGACGGGACTGTAGTAGAGCAGGTTGAGAGCTTCAAGTTCCTTGGCGTCCACATCACAGCTAATCAAATGGCTACCCAGACTATTTGCATTGCCCCCCCTTTTCTACGCTGCTGCTTCTCTCTGTTATTATCTATGCATGGTCACTTTAGTAACTCTACCTACATGTACATATTACCTGAATTACCTCGACACCGGTACCACCGCACATTGACTCTGTACCGGTAGCCATTGACTCTGTACCGGTAGCCAGCTGTGAGGGGAACGGCACCTCCGTACCTTCAGGCTCTGATCAGGCCCTACACCCAAACAAGGGCACTGCGTTCATCCACCTCTGGCCTGCTCGCCTCCCTAACTCTGAGGAAGTACAGTTCCCGCTCAGCCCAGTCAAAACTGTTCGCTGCTCTGGCACCTGTAAGAAATACCATTGTAAATAACACAAGCATATTGCTATTACATTGTTATAACTAACTTCTTTCTAAAAAACAGGGTTTCTCACAAGCAGAACCTGAGACCCACACACACCCAAGGACAGAGGGCTGGCACAGACCTTCCATAAACACTGATAAGAAAAGAGTGCTTGGGTCTGCATTTCACGAAATAATGAGACACACACATAACCAAGGACAGAGGGCTGACATAAACCTTTCATAAACACTGATTAAATAGGAACATCTGCGCACACACCTAAATCTCCTGTTTTAGCTGAACATTTGGTAACAAAGAACTTTTGCTACAAGACTCAGAAGGATGACGCACAGCTCATCAGGACCAATCTGAGAAGACAACAACCTGATCAGGACCAACCAGAAAACCAGATCTACCAGACTCTACCTACTTTCTGTGCTGTATAAAATGACTATGTATTTCTGTTATCTGGGCTCTGTCTGCAGGTTCCTTACGAGCTGAATGAACGAGTCCAAGCATGCTTGTATCAGATATCTTTACCTCTGAATAAAACTGCTTTTTATTATACGAATATCCACCCTGTCCAGAGTCTCTACTTCGTCTCAGTTCTCCAGTAAACTTGTGTCATCAACAAAATGGTAGCAGAGGATGGTTTTCTTCTCTGAATTCGATCCATAAAAGTTGACAGAGAAAAGAGACAAGTGAGAGACGGATCAGAAAGGAAGGGTGACCGGTCCGACGGAGCAGCCGGGAATCCAGCTCGCCTCAGGAAACTGATCTAGACGGCCGTCAAAACAAAGGTAAGCAGTACCTGTTAAATCAAAAATCTGCATATTGTATAATAGGAAAATCCAAATTTAAAGATCAGAAGTACTGAGGTGGAGTATGGATTACTGTTAAATTTATGATAAATGTCTATTGTAAATGTAAAAGCAAACATGTAAAGATATCTGAGATATAGAGAGTCACATAGTCGGGTAGAAGCCGTGAGACTCAGAGTCACATAGTCGGGTAGAAGCCGTGAGACTCTAAAGTAATTAAAAAGAGATTCACATAGTCGGGTAGAAGCCGTGAGAATCCAAATAACTTATAGAGGGTCACATAGTCGGGTAGAAGCCGTGAGACTCAGATTCACATAGTCGGGTAGAAGCCGTGAGAATCTAAGTAAATGTGTGTTGTAAAAAGATTCACATAGTCGGGTAGAAGCCGTGAGAATCCAAGAAATTGTGTTATAATTGTAACTGTGTTGTAAAAAGATTCACATAGTCGGGTAGAAGCCGTGAGAATCCAAGAAATTGTGTATAATTGTAACTGACTTGATAAAAAGATTCAGATAGTCGGGTTGAGTGAGAATTCCGTGAGAATCCAAGTCTAGAAAAGGTTCCCCAGACTTAACAACATTTGATTGGTTAAAACACTTGGAAGTTACCTAGGGGGAATCAACAAAATAAAAATAAAAATACGAGTTCAGATAGCGGGCAATGGTTGACTTGGCACTTAACTAGATGCACTGTGAAGAACTTAACTTGCGATCAATGTATTAATGTTGTTATGTAATAAAATACAAATGTGGAAATGTTAATTTGAATGCTATGTAAGATTGGCCGTTTCACGAGACTCAAAAGTTGATAACTTTCGGGAGGACAGCTGAGTCTTCTTTTGGCCCGTGGTACAGCCGCCGAGCTGAAAACTGACTTGTATTTTTCCTCTATTGTGGTGTTGGTGTTTCCATAATTCCTAAAATTGAATTGACAATTGGTACAGCAGCGCTTCGATTTGTTGATGTATTGTTCCGGAAGGGCGATTCCGACACCTTCTGGGAAGATATTCAACAGATCGAAAAACTGAAAAGCGATAATAACTATTGCAAAATAATTCTCAAAATTGAATTGACAATTGGTACAGCAGCGCTTCGATTTGTTAATGTATTGTTCCGGAAGGGCGATTCCGACACCTTCTGGGAAAATATATAACAAATCGAAAAACTGAAAAGCGATAATAACTATTGCAAAATAATTCTCAAAATTGAATTGACAATTGGTACAGCAGCGCTTCGATTTGTTGATGTATTGTTCCGGAAGGGCGATTCCGACACCTTCTGGGAAGATATTCAACAGATCGAAAAACTGAAAAGCGATAATAACTATTGCAAAATAATTCTTAAAATTGAATTGACAATTGGTTCAGAAGCGCTTGGGTTTGTGGTATATTGTTCCGGAAGGGCGATTCCGACACCTTCTGGGAAAATATACAACAACTCGAAAAACTGATTAACAGTAATAACTGCTGTAAATAATTCTTTGTGTGCGAGGGTGAAGTGCAAGAGATAAGTCTGCACTTGCACCGAGAATTCATCTCGGGTTTTATACTCAGAGACGGGCTAAGTATACAAAGATAGTGGATAGATTACACACACATAGTACTTAATTTATAAGACAGAGAGGGTCTCGTGTAACGCGCCAATCAAACCCTTAAGGCTAAGATAGCTAAGGTATGTGCAGGTTCGAAGTTGATATGGGTTGAAGCCCTGCCTCTGGCGTTGATGGCCATGAGAGCCTCTCCAGGGGCAGGCACCCATCTCTCTCCTCATGAGATAATGACTGGTCCACCAAGAGAGGGAGGTCATATGCCCGCTCTTGATGTAATTATGTGAAACAACTGACGGAACTCTCTGTAGCACTCTCTACCCAGGTTCGCAAGGTCCGAGAGGGGAAGCTGCCAGGAGGCACGCCACCACAATGTAAAATGGTGACTGGGTGGGGTTAAAAAGTCCACAAGAGAAAGTGGCTGGAACCCAGGTGGACTGAACTGTACGAAGTGAAGGAGGTTACTTCACACTCAGTTCACGTCAAAGGTAAATCAGGCGCACCTTGGCACCACCTCACACATTGTACTCTAGCTCCAATTCCTTACAGAAGTCAGAGCCGATTTGAGCGGCCTAAATTCGATTCCAAATTAAGACACTCCTGATTCAGGTGATGCGGCATCAAACTTCGCCTCCCCTGAAGAAGGAACCTCTCCCAGTTAGAGGCTGCAAATGAGAACGTGTTCTCAGTCAACTTACCTGGTAAAATAACGGTAAAATAAAATAAATAAATAAATAAAAAACACTCATAACTCTTAGAGCTGTACAGAGAATGGACAGAAGATGGCAGTATTGCAGCACTCAACGGTCTCCCAGAAAATGGAGAGCCTGTTTGAATGCTGGTGACAGAAAAAACTTAGAACCAATTCGGTGTAGAGAGAATACATTTAATAACTTATTTAGGTTAAATTTACAGACTAATGATATTATTGTTATGGATTGGCTGACATGCGATATAAATTTAGCGAAGTATATGGTAAGTTTACACTTTGGAATGGAAAGAGTTGAGAAGTTGATTTTACTTATACGATAGTTTTGCTGCTAAACTTAGTTGGAGTAACTAGATGTTTTGCCTAGAGGCATGAATAAGACAGTCATTTTTGGTATTATATTGGCTAGTTGCTGCGTTCTGAATACAGGTTGAGCGCTAGTAAACGCATATCTTTATTTGAACTATACTAATCTATTTGATAAAAGTACTAAACCTGTATATTTAACATTTGATAATGATTTACCGGGTGTGGCCGTATTAAATTATGCTAGAGAAAATTGGTTGTGTCATTTAGAGGGAAAATGTGTACATTATAGCTTTGAGATACTTTTCAAAAGTTGCTGAAAGTTATTGGTTTTTGGTTTAGGTAACACCAGAGAATTCGAACAATAAGTAAACGTATTCTAAACGTGATCTGTTTTCATTATGGGGAACAAAGAACGACTCGCAACCTGGTATGGCAGGCATGAGAGTTTTTAAAGGGACAGTGTACGTTTATCACAGTTGTATGGTTAGTACATGAAACATCGGGGAAATTTAAAACGAATGATTTAAGGGTATTATCATAATTATTAGGTTTTGTTTTTGTGGTAAACGTTTTGGGTTAAGGGGTTTTCCGTGTTCCGAGAGACAAGATAATATTAGGTGTTTTACTTTCTGAGTTTTATTTAGACAAGGGACTTTGTTAAGATAAAGGGTTCTTTTGGTATGTCTAGATATGGAACACGAATGTAGGTGTAACCTTTTTGACCTCTTTTCGTTGCATTTTCCTGTCAATCACGGGGGGATCAATCACGGGGGGATGTAGTGAGAATAATGAAATTGTGGTCATTTGGGAATACTAGTTTTGAGGTAAATTGATATAATAGAGTTTATAACTCTTGACCATAATTGTAGTTTTAACCACAGAGGAGTCAGGATTCTGTTTTTAAACATTGGCTATGACGGTTTTGAATGGGCTGTTATTGAATTGGTTTGAACAGGAGATATTTTAAGCCTATAGGGCATGGAAATAAAAGTGATAGAGAGCTTATTAGTAAAGAGAGGAATTTATATGGTTAGCATTTGTTTTGGCCATTAGAAGATAGAGATAGGTTTATTAAGGTTATGTAAGGACTTTAGAGATTGACACTATAAGACATGTTGTTAATTTTAAATCCATGATTTTAGATAAAGTCAAAACAGTGAGACACTTAGTTAATGTTTGGGACCAAGCTACAGACAGATAAGGGAAAGGGCAGACAGAGTGGCCCTCCCCGCACTGCTGAGACCTTGAGGGTTTGAGAGCAGAGAAGGGAGTTTTGGAAGGGGCGCCAGGACAGAGATAACAGAATGGGTAGATAACAGTTACGGAATGGAGACAAAAGGGAGAATTGGACATGTGGAAAATGAAAGGGGCGCTCCTACATAATAATGTAGAACATAAGAATATTTTACTAAGTCATTATTTAGAATAGGTAAGGTTGATACCTGGGCAGAGCCAGGTATCAAACGGGGGAGGGGTACATTGTGGTCTAGGATAGGATGGGGCCTATTGGATAATAAACTAATTTAAAATTAAAAATTCTAGCTAAAAAATAGGCATAGAAGTTAAATATATAATCAGATAGAACAAATGATAAACTGTTTGTTAAACAAACCTGTATGTCCAAGATTTTATGCATTGCAGGTGAATTAAAGGAGAAGGTGATTCACTAGATCTGGGGGCATATCGCACTTGGAGGGTGAGACACACTGACACTGTCGAATGATCACAGAGTTAAGGAGAAGAACCGTTGCTAATAGAGTTCGGGGATCAACTCCTTAATGAAGAATTCCCTGCCCCCGACCTTTCCTCACTGTGTTTGTTCATAGAAGTGAAAGTGTTGCTTGGTCTCTGGCTGATGATGTGTTCTCTGGGAGAGGATGGGGCTTTACAGGACTGCTTGTGGTCCTGAGTTGTCTGTTTAGGATACGATGGGGATGTTACCATCACAGTACTGCCAGAACCACCACCAGTTCCAACAGACCAGGTTCAGCCGGCCTCCTCCACCACTTCAAGACCAAGTCCCACGCCATCACCTAAACTCTACAATCTGGTATAGGTAATAAATGTAAAAGACATCTCAGATAGTGACCAATTGGGGACTGATTCTGGTTATGAGGGAAGGGAGAATATGTGGTTGGCCTATAAAACACTTAATAGAAAGGACTGTGTCGTATGTGGACATGCCAGACCTATTCTGGCTGCTCACCCATTTGCCCTAAGTAATGGGGAAGGTTGGATGTGCATATTGGAAAGTTTAAGCCAAATTCAACCCTGTGTAAAACTCTGAGTCTTGTGTTCCCAGAAGTCCGTCCCCAGAAGACACCATGGGGGGTTAAGGCATATGGGGGATATTACAGCTGTAACACTGGTACAGGTAGAGGTATAGACTATGGGAGGTTCCCTGCTACTGCCTGCATTACTAATGTCACTATTAAATAGAGGTGTTGCTGATGTATGGTGGATGTGTGGACCTGCCAGGCGGTTGACCCCATTTTGAAAGGAGATTATCAGGGAACATGTGTTTTGGCCAGTCTGATAAACACCATTGCCTATTATTGAGGTTACAGCTAACCAACTTTTGGGAGCTGCACATGACAGAGGCTTGGGACCAACCCAGGAGACGGCAGAAACGTGACGCTCCTTGGTCCGAGGGTACAGATAACATTCACACCAACCTGTTGGGGGTCCCAATAGGGGTCCCCCACGAATTCCAGACATTAAACAGGAATGATGGCCTGTGGCATCTGATGCCCATCATTGGCCCAGCTATTGTTGATGCTAAGCATAATGCCTGGATCAATTATATCTACTATAATTAATAATGATTTGTTAAATACAGCCACACAGCACTTACGGGAATGGCTGAACAATTGGATGCTACCTCTCAAACCAGTAGACAAAATAGACTAGCACTGGACATGATTCTGGCCATCCAGGGAGGCGTATGTAAAATGTTTGGAGAACAGTGTTGCACGTTTGTCCCTAACAATACTAGTTCGGATGGGAGCATTTCAAAAGCTCTGAGTGGGTTGGCAAGGTTATCAGTGGAGATGAGGGGTCTTGCAGGTGTGGAGGAGAGTGGACTGTTCCCCTGGCTGGGTGGTTGGTTTGGTAAGTACACTGCAATGATGATTACTGAATTTCTGACACTAGTTGTTGTTTTTCATTTCTGTGCTGCCTGTATCATACCTTGTTTGAAGAAGTCTGTTACAGATGTGGCAAGGGCCTCTGGTATGATGCCGCTGCTTGATGCTCCAGTAGGAGAGGCTGATACGGAATCAAGCTTTCGCAGGAGAGTGGGCCTGACAGAGGAGGACCCTTGGTTCGCTGTAGTTGATGTTGTCGAATGAATAAAAAGTGATGTTTGTCCTCCCTGTTGTGAAGGTTTGAAGTTCCCGGGTGGCGACGAGCCCACCTGATACAGGTTGTATAGAGGGATGGACCTGAGGGTTTAACATATTCTCGTTTTTTGGTTACTAATGTGTCCAGGGGTAGTTCTTGGAGTGGTCTCCTTTTGGTCCTTGCTCATCCTTATCGTGGGCAAACTTGCAGCACCGCCCACTCTCGACGATGCTATCCTTACAGCTACAGGGGTCTCGGGACTTACGAATAATTGGCTATTATTGGCTGAGGAGGCGGGCAAGGCCACCCACCAGAGCTGTGTGGTATGTATGGGAGCCCGTCCACTCCTACGCATTGTACCGGCTACCCTACCTGACGTATGTCTTCTTCCTGTTATGAAACATGACAGCCCAACTGCCAACTGCTCCGTATGGGACAAGTTTTACCCTATTGTTAAAAGTACTAGAAAGGGCCCCGATGTTTTCTTCTCGGGTTGCCAGGGCTAATTTCACTTGTATAAATATGTCCCTTGGCCCTCCAATGCTGGGAGCATTACCTTATGAATGGTGCAATAACACCCATAATCCTAATGCCCCTTTCCAACCTGTGTCTAGAGCTGATGTCTGGTGGTGGTGTGGAGGAAATCATCTATATGACCGCCTGCCAGGGAATGCCACTGGTCTTTGTGCTCTTGTCTCTCTGCTTCTTCCTGTTTCAGTGTATCCTATGGAAGTAAAGGACCTGATGGCCCGTGTAGAGAGGGACGGGGATTTATCCCGGTCCAAAAGATCAACAGGAGTGGATCCTGGAGACCCCACCTATATTGACGCCATAGGAGTCCCTAGGGGGGTGCCAGATAAGTATAAACTAGTAGACCAGGTTGCAGCGGGTTTTGAATCATCATTTTGCTGGTGGTGTACAGTTAATAAAAATGTGGACCGAATCAATTACATTCATTTTAATGTTCAGAAACTAGGCAATTGGACTCAACAAGGCTTCGAGGCGGTCCATGGCCAATTGGAAGCTACTTCCCTGATGGCCTTCCAAAATAGAATCGCGGTGGATATGTTGTTGGCTGAACGCGGAGGTGTTTGTGCCATGTTCGGAGAGCAATGTTGTACTTTCATTCCCAATAACACAGCAACTGATGGTAGTCTTACTGTTGCTTTAGAAGGTCTTCGTACTCTTAATGGGAAAATGAAGAGCCACTCAGGAGTGAATACCTCAATGTGGGACTCTTGGATGGATGCGTTTGGTAAATATAAGACGCTTGTTTCTTCCATACTGGTATCTATATCTGTCTTCGCTGCGATACTGGTGCTTTGTGGATGCTGTTGCATTCCATGTATTCGAACGCTGGCCACTAGGATCATAACTACTGCTATTGATCCCAACCAGACAGAGAAGGGACAGATGTTTCCTCTGCTTGCCCTGGAGGATGCTGAGCCAGGCTATTTGACTGATGACTGATTCAACGCCATTTATAGCTTTTGTCACGTCTCTTGTGAGACGTGAAGAGGGGGAATCAAAGCTTTATCTTCTGATAAAGTTTGCCCTATTCTGCCATTTATAGCTTTTGTCACGTCTCTTGTGAGACGTGAAGAGGGGGAATCAAAACTTTATCTTCTGATAAAGTTTACTCTAATTTTGCCATTTATAGCTTTTGTCCTAGCTTTTGTCACGTCTTATGAGACGTGAAGAGGGGGATTTGTAAGAAATACCATTGTAAATAACACAAGCATATTGCTATTACATTGTTATAACTAACTTCTTTCTAAAAAACAGGGTTTCTCACAAGCAGAACCTGAGACCCACACACACCCAAGGACAGAGGGCTGGCACAGACCTTCCATAAACACTGATAAGAAAAGAGTGCTTGGGTCTGCATTTCACGAAATAATGAGACACACACATAACCAAGGACAGAGGGCTGACATAAACCTTTCATAAACACTGATTAAATAGGAACATCTGCGCACACACCTAAATCTCCTGTTTTAGCTGAACATTTGGTAACAAAGAACTTTTGCTACAAGACTCAGAAGGATGACGCACAGCTCATCAGGACCAATCTGAGAAGACAACAACCTGATCAGGACCAACCAGAAAACCAGATCTACCAGACTCTACCTACTTTCTGTGCTGTATAAAATGACTATGTATTTCTGTTATCTGGGCTCTGTCTGCAGGTTCCTTACGAGCTGAATGAACGAGTCCAAGCATGCTTGTATCAGATATCTTTACCTCTGAATAAAACTGCTTTTTATTATACGAATATCCACCCTGTCCAGAGTCTCTACTTCGTCTCAGTTCTCCAGTAAACTTGTGTCATCAACACACCCCAATGGTGGAACAAACTCCCTCACGACGCCAGGTCAGCGGAGTCAATCACCACCTTCCGGAGACACCTGAAACCCCACCTCTTTAAGGAATACCTGGGATAGGATAAAGTAATCCTTCTAACCCCCCCCCCCCCCTTAAAATATTTAGATGCACTATTGTAAAGTGGTTGTTCCACTGGATATCATAAGGTGAATGCACCAATTTGTAAGTCGCTCTGGATAAGAGCGTCTGCTAAATGACTTAAATGTAAATGTAAAAATTTAGCCCCGCAATTGTTATTTACTGCTGCACTTTAATTATTTGTTATTCTCATCTCTTGATTATTTTTGTTGTTGATATTTTCTTAAAACTGCATTGTTAGTTAAGAGCTTGTAAGTAAGCATTTCACTGTAAGGTGAACTTTCTGTATAATTGATAGAACCCGTTGTGGATGGTTCTACGGTTACTTTCTGTATAATTGATAGAACCCGTTGTGGATGGTTCTACGGTTACTTTCTGTATAATTGATAGAACCCGTTGTGGATGGTTCTACGGTTACTTTCTGTATAATTGATAGAACCCGTTGTGGATGGTTCTACGGTTACGTTCTGTATAATTGATAGAACCCGTTGTGGATGGTTCTACGGTTACTTTCTGTATAATTGATAGAACCCGTTGTGGATGGTTCTACAGTTACTTTCTGTATAATTGATAGAACCCGTTGTGGATGGTTCTACGGTTACTTTCTGTATAATTGATAGAACCCGTTGTGGATGGTTCTACGGTTACTTTCTGTATAATTGATAGAACCCGTTGTGGATGGTTCTACAGTTACTTTCTGTATAATTGATAGAACCCGTTGTGGATGGTTCTACAGTTACTTTCTGTATAATTGATAGAACCCGTTGTGGATGGTTCTACGGTTACTTTCTGTATAATTGATAGAACACGTTGTGGATGGTTCTACGGTTACTTTCTGTATAATTGATAGAACCCGTTGTGGATGGTTCTACAGTTACCTTGCGCTCCATCAATGATATATGACAACATACAGTTGAAGTCTGAAGTTTACAGCCAAATACATTAAATACTTTAAAATACATTTCAACTCAGTTTTTCACAATTCCTGACATTTTAAAATACAATACATGTGATTGTAAAAGTTTTGTATATTTTGGTTTGGCCCATCGCGGGTTATCTGTATTTCCGTAACCACTTATTGTTCTCTTTTGTCTGACCTTCGGCTAGCAAGGTATGTTGTCCTTGGCTCCGAAATTGTTTAATATAAAACCGTCATAATGTTACACAATGTGCTGTTATGCAACCATAAGTTTGTTACAATGTGGATAATATAAAGATTTATGTTAACAAGTTTCACAAAGCTCGCTAACTAGGGTATCTATTGTAACTTGTGAGTACTTGGGACAGTGTTTGAGTGAGTGTCCATGTGCTTGCGCAGGTGCCTGAGAGCTAGGACTGCACCAAGGATTAACATAATGTGTGTTGTCTCTTCGTGTGCGGGTATGTCTTTTATTTTGTCCGAATTATGTTCTGTATCATTTTACTTGTAATGTATGGTGTGCTGTTGTGCATCGAATGTGTGCACACAGCACCTGTTATTTCCTTTTGACGCTCTATTTTGCCTGACCTTCGGCTAGCAAGGTGCCTGAGAGCTAGGACTGCACCAAGGATTAACATAATGTGTGTTGTCTTTTCGTGTGCAGGGCAAATAAAAATAATTCAACTAGCAGACCTTCAGTTGTGGCAGCGTCCTAATTAAAAGTACACAACGCAGAACGAACCACGCTACAAACTGATCAAAATTCCCTGTCTTAGGTCAGTCAGGATCACCACTTTATTTTAAGAATGTGAAATGTCAGAATAATAGTAGAGAGAATTATTTATTTCAGCTTTAATTTCTTTCATCACATTCCCAGTGGGTCAGAAGTTTACATACACTCAATTCGTATTTGGTATTTTTATTTTTATTTTACCCCCTTTTCTCCCCAATTTTGTGGTATCCAATTGCTAGTAATTACTGTCTTATCTCATCGCTACAACTCCCGTACGGGCTCGGGAGAGACGAAGGTCGAAAGCCATGCGTCCTCCGAAACACAACCCAACCAAGCCGCACTGCTTCTTAACACAGCGCGCCTCCAACCCGGAAGCCAGCCGCACCAATGTGTCGGAGGAAACACCGTGCACCCGGCCACCTTGGTTAGCGCGCACTGCGCCCGGCCCGCCACAGGAGTCGCTGGTGCGCGATGAGACAAGGATATCCCTACCGGCCAAACCCTCCCTAACCCGGACGACGCTAGGCCAATTGTGCGTCGCCCCACGGACCTCCCGGTCGCGGCCGGCTGCGACAGAGCCTGGGCGCGAACCCAGAGTCTCTGGTGGCACAGCTAGCGCTGCGATGCAGTGCCCTAGACCACCCGGGAGGCTTGTATTTGGTAATTTTGCCTTTAAATTGTTTAACTTGGGTCAAACATTTTGGGTAGTCTTCCACAAGCTTCCCACAATAAGTTGGGTGTATTTGGCCCATTCCTCCTGACAGAGCTGGTGTAACTGAGTCAGGTTTGTAGGCCTCCAAGCTCGAACGCGCTTTTTCAGTTCTGGCCAAACATTTTCTATAGGATTGAGGTCAGGGCTTTGTGATGGCCATTCCAATACCTTGACTTTGTTGTCCTTAAGCCATTTTGCCACAAATTTGGAAGTATGCTTGGGGTCATTGTCCATTTGGAAGACCCATTTGTGAACAAGCTTTAACTTTCTGACTGGTGTCTTGAGATGTTGCTTCAATTTAGCCACATCATTTTCCTGCCTCATGATGCCATCTATTTTGTGAAGTGCACTAGTCCCTCCTGCAGCAAAGCACCCCCACAACATGATGCTGCCAGCCCCGTGCTTCACGGTTGGGATGGTGTTCTTCGGCTTGCAAGTCTTCCCCTTTTTCCTCCAAACATAACGATGGTCATTATGGCCAAACAGTTCTATTTTTGTTTCATCAAACAAGATGACATTTCTCCAAAAAGTACAATCTTTGTACACATGTGCAGTTGCACACTTTTTTATGGCGGTTTTGGAGCAGTGGCTTCTTACTTGCTGAGCGGCCTTTCAGGTTATGTCGATATAGAACTCGTTTTACTGTGGATATAGATACTTTTGTACCCGTTTCCTCCAGCATCTTCACGAGGTCCTTTGCTGTTGTTCTGGGATTGACTTGCACTTTTCGCACCAAAATACATTCATCTCTAGGACACAGAATGCGTCTCCTTCCTGAGCGGTATGACGGCTGCGTGGTCCCATGGTGTTTATACTTGCGTACTATTGTTTGTACACATGAACGTGGTACCTTCAGGCATTTGGAAATTGCTCCCAAGGATGAACCAGACTTGTGGAGGTCTACAATTTCTTTCTCTGAGGTCTTGGCTGATTTCTTTTGATTTTCCCATGATGTCAAGAAAATAGGCACTGAGTTTGAAGGTAGGCCTTGAAATACATTCACAGGTACATCTCCAATTGACTCAAATTAGGCCAATTAGCCTATCAGAAGCTTCTAAAGCCATGACATAATTTTCTGGAATTTTCCAAGCTGTTTAAAGGCACAGTCAACTTGGAATTGTGATGCAGTGAATTAAAAGTGAAATAATCTCTCTGTAAACAATTGTTGGAAAAATTACTTGTGTCATGCACAAAGTAGACGTCCTAACCGACTTGCCAAAACCATAGTTTGTTAACAAGACATTTGTGGAGTGGTTTAAAAACAGGTTTTAATGACACCAACCTAAGTGTATGCAAACTTCCGACTTCAACTGTATACCCAGAATCCCCTTTGATAAAATGACTACCTGAACATGTCAGAAGAGAAAAGGTTAACCACATACCCATTGTTACTGAGCAGATCTACATTAGATGTGCCAAATGGATTGGAATACATTGAGTGCACTACTTTTGACTTGAGCCCTATGGGGAGTAGGGTGCCTTTTGGGACACACCCATGCTATTCCTTAGCCTGTAGAGCGGGGCTATCATCCTGTTGAGAAGGTTTCGCATAAGTCGGTATGATGGGCCAATGATCAGTCATTTTCCAGGGGAGGTTAGGCTAGATGCTCCGTCCCTACTCCACGTTTTAACTTTTCAACCATCTAGCTAGCCTATCCAGCTACCTGACTTGAACCATCTAGCTAGCCTACTATCCAGCTACCTGACTTGAACCATCTAGCTAGCCTACTATCCAGCTACCTGACTTGAACCATCTAGCTAGCCTACTATCCAGCTACCTGACTTGAACCATCTAGCTAGCCTACTATCCAGCTACCTGACTTGAACCATCTAGCTAGCCTACTATCCAGCTACCTGACTTGAACCATCTAGCTAGCCTACTATCCAGCTACCTGACTTGAACCATCTAGCTAGCCTACTATCCAGCTACCTGACTTGAACCATCTAGCTAGCCTACTATCCAGCTACCTGACTTGAACCATCTAGCTAGCCTACTATCCAGCTACCTGACTTGAACCATCTAGCTAGCCTACTATCCAGCTACCTGACTTGAACCATCTAGCTAGCCTACTATCCAGCTACCTGACTTGAACCATCTAGCTAGCCTACTATCCAGCTACCTGACTTGAACCATCTAGCTAGCCTACTATCCAGCTACCTGACTTGAACCATCTATCTAGCCTACTATCCAGCTACCTGACTTGAACCATCTAGCTAGCCTACTATCCAGCTACCTGACTTGAACCATCTAGCTAGCCTACTATCCAGCTACCTGACTTGAACCATCTAGCTAGCCTACTATCCAGCTACCTGACTTGAACCATCTAGCTAGCCTACTATCCAGCTACCTGACTTGAACCATCTAGCTAGCCTACTATCCAGCTACCTGACTTGAACCATCTAGCTAGCCTACTATCCAGCTACCTGACTTGAACCATCTAGCTAGCCTACTATCCAGCTACCTGACTTGAACCATCTAGCTAGCCTACTATCCAGCTACCTGACTTGAACCATCTAGCTAGCCTATCCAGCTACCTGACTTGAACCACCTAGCAAGCCTACTATCTAGCAACTATCAGTACTCCATATATTGTGCACTACTTCTGACTAGAGCCCTATGCACCCTAGTCACAAGTACGGCACTATATACGTAACAGGGTTCAATTTGGGACGCAACCCATATTAACTCCACAACTTAACCCTGGTTCTTAATGCTTTCTACTTTAAAGGGCAGTGAACTCCTTTAAAGAAAAGTCTAAGGGGACCACTGTCTATAGATCATTATACAGACTGCACTCACTGTCTATAGATCATTATACACACTACACTCAGTGTCTATAGATCATTATACACACTACACTTACTGTCTATAGATCATTATACAGACTACACTCACTGTCTATAGATCATTATACAGACTACACTTACTGTCTATAGATCATTATACACACTACACGTAATGTCTATAGACCACTATACAGACTACACTCACTGTCTATATATCATTATACAGACTACATTTACGGTCTATAGATCATTATACAGACTACACTTACTGTCTATAGACCACTATACAGACTACACTCACTGTCTATATATCATTATACAGACTACACTTACAGTCTATAGATCATTATACAGACTACACTCACACACTCACTGGTGTGGGGGCTGTGCTTTGGCAAAGTGGGTGGGGTTATATCCTGCCTGTTTGGCCCTGTCCAGGGGTGTCTTCGGATGGGGCCACAGTGTCTCCTGACCGCTCCTGTCTCAGCCTCCAGTATTTATGTTGCAGTAGTTGATGTGTCGGGGGGCTAGGGTCAGTTTGTCATATCTGGATTATTTCTCCTGTCTTATCCGGTGTCCTGTGTGAATTTAAGTATGCTCTCTCTAATTCTCTCTTTCTTTCTCTCGGAGGACCTGAGTCCTAGGACCATGCCTCGGGACTACCTGGCATGGTGACTCCTTGCTGTCCCCAGTCCACCTGGCCGTGCTGCTGCTCCAGTTTCAACTGTTCTGCCTGCGGCTATGGAACCCTGACCTGTTCACCGGACGTGCTACCTGTCCCAGACCTGCTGTTTTCAACTCT
Organism: Salvelinus namaycush; assembly: GCF_016432855.1. Classification (NCBI taxonomy): domain Eukaryota; kingdom Metazoa; phylum Chordata; class Actinopteri; order Salmoniformes; family Salmonidae; genus Salvelinus; species Salvelinus namaycush. The sequence continues at coordinate 19,009,195 of NC_052323.1, read as the reverse complement.
CTCGAGACAGCAGGAGCGGTAGAGATACTCTTTATGATCGGCTATGAAAAGCCAACTAACATTTACTCCTGAGGTGCTGACCTGTTGCACCCTCTACAACCACTGTGATTATTATTATTTGACCATGCTGGTCATTTATGAACATTTAAACATCTTGGCCATGTTCTGTTATAATCTCCACCCAGCACAGCCAGAAGAGGACTGGCCACCCCTCATAGCCTGGTTCCTCTCTAGGTTTCTTCCTAGGTTTTTGCCTTTCTAGGGAGTTTTTCCTAGCCACCGTGCTTCTACACCTGCATTGCTTGCTGTTTGGGGTTTTAGGCTGGGTTTCTGTACAGTACTTTGAGATATCAGCTGATGTAAGAAGGGCTTTATAAATACATTTGATTTGATGATCATAATACAGACAACTCTTAGAAAACAACTCCTGTCTATAGATCAAACCAGGCCTCCACAGAAAGACACTAGACCAGAACCATTAGAGGAAGGCAACATGAAACTAAGACCATGACTTTGTTCCAAGTGGCACACTTCTTTAGTAGTGCACTTCGTTTGCTTCCCCATCCAGTTTAATAGAACATCTTAGTTGATGACCACAAGGGACATCTCTGTATAGTGCAATACTAAGAAGAATCATGTAACTAATTCAAGTGAATAGAGACTGTGTATATCTCTAGAACTAGACAATTTGACTTGAAAGAGCCATTAAAACCACTTTAACCCCTCAGTGAAACTGAAAGAGAAGTTTTAATCCAGGCTTTGTGATGACTGCTGTGGAGCATTAATCTGCAGATGATGAGTCAGGGTATGTAATTGAGGCCTATGTAATGGATTTGTTGGTGCTTAATGGGCATAAGTTACCACATGCAGGTACTACAGAATGTGGGGATGTATCCAGCTTCAAAATCGCTATTCACTAAAATGGGCAGTAGTTAGTATAAACACAAAGACTACATAACACCACAAACACAAAGACTACATAACACCATACACACAAAGACTACATAACACCATAAACATAGCCTACATAACACCACAAACACAAAGACTACATAACACCATAAACACAAAGACTACATAACACCATAAACATAGACTACATAACACCATAAACACAAAGACTACAAAACACCACAAACACAAAGACTACATAACACCATAAACACAAAGACTACATAATACCATACACACAAAGACTACATAACACCATAAACATAGACTACATAACACCATAAACACAAAGACTACATAACACCATAAACATAGACTACTTAAAACACCACAAACACAAAGACTACATAACACCATAAACACAGACTACATAACACCATAAACACAAAGACTACATAACACCATAAACACAGACTACATAACACCATAAACACAAAGACTACATAACACCATAAACACAAAGACTACATAACACCATAAACACAAAGACTACATAACACCATAAATACAAAGACTACATCACAACATAAACACAGACTACATAACACCACAAACACAAAGACTACATAACACCATAAACACAAAGACTACATAACACCATAAATACAAAGACTACATCACAACATAAACACAGACTACATAACACCATAAACACAAAGACTACATAACACCATAAACACAGACTACATAACTCCATAAACATAAAGACTATATAACTCCATAAACACAAAGACTACATAACACCATAAACACAAAGACTAAATAACACCATAAACACAGACTACATAACACCATAAACACAAAGACTACATAACACCATAAACACAAAGACTACATGGGTCAGGGGAGGAGAGAGAGAGTTGGTTGGGTCAGGGAAGGAGAGAGAGTTGGTTGGGTCGGTGGAGAAGAGAGTTGTTTGGGTCGGTGGAGAAGAGAGTTGTTTGGGTCGGTGGAGAAGAGAGATGGTTGGGTCGGGGAAGGAGAGAGAGTGGGTTGGGTCGGGGAAGGAGAGAGAGTTGGTTGGGTCGGGGAAGGAGAGAGAGTGGGTTGGGTCGGGGAAGGAGAGAGAGAAAGTGGGTTGGGTCGGTGGAGAAAAGAGAGAGTGGGTTGGGTTGGGGAAGGAGAGAGAGAAAGTGGGTTGGGTCGGTGGAGGAGAGAGTTGGTTGGGTCGAGGGAGGAGAGAGAGTGGGTTGGGTCAGGGAAGGAGAGAGAGTTGGTTGGGTCGGTGGAGAAGAGAGTTGTTTGGGTCGGTGGAGAAGAGAGATGGTTGGGTCGGGGAAGGAGAGAGAGTGGGTTGGGTCGGGGGAGGAGAGAGAGTGGGTTGGGTCGGGGGAGGAGAGAGAGTGGGTTGGGTCGGTGGAGGAGAGAGTTGTTTGGGTCGGTGGAGAAGAGAGATGGTTGGGTCGGGGAAGGAGAGAGAGTTGGTTGGGTCAGGGAAGGAGAGAGAGTTGGTTGGGTCGGTGGAGAAGAGAGTTGTTTGGGTCGGTGGAGAAGAGAGATGGTTGGGTCGGGGAAGGAGAGAGAGTGGGTTGGGTCGGGGGAGGAGAGAGAGTGGGTTGGGTCGGGGGAGGAGAGAGAGTGGGTTGGGTCGGTGGAGAAGAGAGATGGTTGGGTCGGGGAAGGAGAGAGAGTGGGTTGGGTCGGGGGAGGAGAGAGAGTGGGTTGGGTCGGGGAAGGAGAGAGAGTGGGTTGGGTCGGGGAAGGAGAGAGAGTGGGTTGGGTCGGGGAAGGAGAGAGAGAAAGTGGGTTGGGTCGGTGGAGAAGAGAGAGAGTGGGTTGGGTTGGGGAAGGAGAGAGAGAAAGTGGGTTGGGTCGGTGGAGGAGAGAGTTGGTTGGGTCGAGGGAGGAGAGAGAGTGGGTTGGGTCGAGGGAGGAGAGAGAGTTGGTTGGGTCGGGGGAGGAGAGAGAGTTGGTTGGGTCGGGGGAGGAGAGAGAGTGGGTTGGGTCGGGGGGGGAGAGAGAGTTGGTTGGGTCGGGGGAGGAGAGAGAATGGGTTGGGTCGGGGTAGGAGAGAGAGTGGGTTGGGTCGGGGAAGGAGAGAGAGTGGGTTGGGTTGGAGAGAAAGTTGGTGGGTCGGGGGAGGAGAGAGAGTGGGTTGGGTCGGGGAAGGAGAGAGAGTGGGTCGGGTCGGGGAAGGAGAGAGAGTGGGTCGGGTCGGTGGAGGAGAGAGAGTGGGTTGGGTCGGGGGAGGAGAGAGAGAGTGGGTTGGGTCGGGGAAGGAGAGAGAGTGGGTTGGGTCGGGGAAGGAGAGTGGGTTGGGCTGGAGAGAGAGTGGGTTGGGTCGGTGGAGGAGAAAGTTGGTTGGGTCGGTGAAGGAGAAAGAGTGGGTTGGGTCGGGGAAGGAGAGAAAGTGGGTTGGGTCGGGGAAGGAGAGAGAGAAAGTTGGTTGGGTCGGTGGAGGAGAGAGAGTGGGTTGGGTCGGGGAAGGAGAGAGAGTTGGTTGAGTCGGGGAAGGAGAGAGAGTGGGTTGAGTCTGGGAAGGAGAGAGAGTGGTTTGGGTCGGGGAAGGAGAGAGAGTTGGTTGGGTTGTTGGAGGAGAGAGAGTTGGTGGGTCGAGGGAGGAGAGAGAGTGGGTTGGGTCGAGGGAGGAGAGGGAGTGGGTTGGGTCGGGGAAGGAGAGAGAGAAAGTGGGTTGGGTCGGTGGAGGAGAGAGAGTTGGTTGGGTCGGTGGAGGAGAGAGAGTGGGTTGGGTCGGGGAAGGAGAGAGAGTTGGTTGGGTCGGGGAAGGAGAGAGAGTGGGTTGAGTCTGGGAAGGAGAGAGAGTGGGTTGAGTCTGGGAAGGAGAGAGAGTGGTTTGGGTCGGGGAAGGAGAGAGAGTTGGTTGGGTCGTTGGAGGAGAGAGAGTTGGTGGGTCGAGGGAGGAGAGGGAGTGGGTTGGGTCGGGGAAGGAGAGTGGGTTGGGTTGGAGAGAGAGTGGTTGGGTCGGTGGAGGAGAGAGAGTGGGTTGGGTTGTAGAGAGAGTGGGTTGGGTTGGAGAGAGAGTGGGTTGGGTCGGTGGAGGAGAGGGAGTGGGTTGGGTCGGTGAAGGAGAGTGGGTTGGGTCGGGGCAGGAGAGAGACTGGGTTGGGTCGGGGGAGGAGAGAGAGTGGGTTGGGTCGGGGCAGGAGAGAGAGTGGTTTGGGTTGGGGAAGGAGAGAGAGTGGGTTGGGTCGGGGGAGGAGAGGGAGTGGTTTGGGTTGGGGAAGGAGAGAGAGTGGGTTGGGTCGGGGAAGGAGAGTGAGTTGGGTTGGAGAGAGAGTGGGTTGGGTTGGAGAGAGAGTGGGTTGGGTTGTAGAGAGAGTGGGTTGGGTTGGAGAGAGAGTGGGTTGGGTCGGTGGAGGAGAGGGAGTGGGTTGGGTCGGGGAAGGAGAGTGGGTTGGGTTGGAGAGAGAGTGGTTGGGTCGGTGGAGGAGAGAGAGTGGGTTGGGTCGGGGCAGGAGAGAGACTGGGTTGGGTCGGGGGAGGAGAGAGAGTGGGTTGGGTCGGGGCAGGAGAGAGAGTGGTTTGGGTTGGGGAAGGAGAGAGAGTGGGTTGGGTCGGGGGAGGAGAGGGAGTGGTTTGGGTTGGGGAAGGAGAGAGAGTGGGTTGGGTCGGGGAAGGAGAGTGAGTTGGGTTGGAGAGAGAGTGGGTTGGGTTGGAGAGAGAGTGGGTTGGGTTGTAGAGAGAGTGGGTTGGGTTGGAGAGAGAGTGGGTTGGGTCGGTGGAGGAGAGGGAGTGGGTTGGGTCGGGGAAGGAGAGTGGGTTGGGTTGGAGAGAGAGTGGTTGGGTTGGAGAGAGAGTGGGTTGGGTTGTAGAGAGAGTGGGTTGGGTTGGAGAGAGAGTGGGTTGGGTCGGTGGAGGAGAGATAGTGGGTTGGGTCGGGGAAGGAGAGTGGGTTGGGTAGGAGAAGGAGAGTGGGTTGGGTCAGAGAGAGAGTGGGTTGGGTCAGAGAGAGAGTGGGTTGGGTCAGAGAGAGAGTGGGTTGGGTCAGAGAGAGAGTGAGTTGGGTAGGGGAAGGAGAGTGGGTTGGGTAGGGGAAGGAGAGTGGGTTGGGTCAGAGAGAGAGTGAGTTGGGTAGGGGAAGTAGAGTGGGTTGGGTCAGAGAGTGAGTGGGTTGGGTAGGGGAAGGAGAGTGGGTTGGGCAGGGGAAGGAGAGTGGGTTGGGTAGGGGAAGGAGAGTGGGTTGGGTCAGAGAGAGAGTGAGTTGGGTAGGGGAAGTAGAGTGGGTTGGGTCAGAGAGATAGTGGGTTGGGCAGGGGAAGGAGAGTGGGTTGGGTCAGAGAGATAGTGGGTTGGGTAGGGGAAGGAGAGTGGGTTGGGTAGGGGAAGGAGAGTGGGTTGGGTAGGGGAAGGAGAGTGGGTTGGGTAGGGGAAGGAGAGTGGGTTGGGTAGGGGAAGGAGAGTGGGTTGGGTAGGGGAAGGAGAGTGGGTTGGGTAGGGGCAGGAGAGTGGGTTGGGTCAGAGAGAGAGTGAGTTGGGTAGGGGAAGTAGAGTGGGTTGGGTAGGGGAAGGAGAGTGGGTTGGGTAGGGGAAGGAGAGTGGGTTGGGTAGGGGAAGTAGAGCTGGTTGGGTAGGGGAAGGAGAGTGGGTTGGGTAGGGGAAGGAGAGTGGGTTGGATAGGGGAAGGAGAATGGGTTGGGTAGGGGAAGGAGAGTGGGTTGGGTAGGGGAAGGAGAGTGGGTTGGGTCAGAGAGTGAGTGGGTTGGGTAGGGGAAGTAGAGTGGGATGGGTAGGGGAAGGAGAGTGGGTTGGGTAGGGGAAGGAGAGTGGGTTGGGTCAGAGAGAGAGTGAGTTGGGTAGGGGAAGGAGAGTGGGTTGGGTAGGGGAAAGAGAGTGGGTTGGATAGGGGAAGGAGAATGGGTTGGGTAGGGGAAGGAGAGTGGGTTGGGTAGGGGAAGGGTAGTGGGTTGCGTAGGGGAAGGAGAGTGGGTTGGGTCAGAGAGTGAGTGGGTTGGGTAGGGGAAGTAGAGTGGGATGGGTAGGGGAAGGAGAGTGGGTTGGGTAGGGGAAGGAGAGTGGGTTGGATAGGGGAAGGAGAATGGGTTGGGTAGGGGAAGGAGAGTGGGTTGGGTAGGGGAAGGAGAGTGGGTTGGGTAGGGGAAGTAGAGTGGGATGGGTAGGGGAAGGAGAGTGGGTTGGGTAGGGGAAGGAGAGTGGGTTGGATAGGTGAAGGAGAATGGGTTGGGTAGGGGAAGGAGAGTGGGTTGGGTAGGGGAAGGAGAGTGGGTTGGGTAGGGGAAGGAGAGTGGGTTGGGTAGGGGAAGGAGAGTGGGTTGGGTAGGGGAAGGAGAGTGGGTTGGGTAGGGGAAGGAGAGTGGGTTGGGTCAGAGAGAGAGTGGGTTGGGTAGGGGAAGGAGAGTGGGTTGGGTAGGGGAAGGAGAGTGGGTTGGGTAGGGGAAGGAGAGTGGGTTGGATAGGGGAAGGAGAGTGGGTTGGGTAGGGGAAGGAGAGTGGGTTGGGTAGGGGAAGGAGAGTGGGTTGGGAGCTACTAATCTTACGTCCTCCACTGCCTCCTCAGCATTTCCCCACTGCGCTCCACACGTTACAGTTATTAGCTACAGGGCAGTCAGTGCTGTAAAACCCAACATGTAAAACTGCATTCTGCCAGTAACTCAGTCAGCATCGATCAGATTATGGAAAATAGGACTCAATATCAGATTGGGCACGTTCAATGTAGTCTTTATTCCTGTCATGCTGTGCAGATTATCAGACCTCACAACCCCTGGAGAAGTGTTGAACATCTCAGGAAACACATGAATACAATATACAAATGTTGGCTCTTCATTTGAACTCTTTGGTTGCTGGGACATTTCCTGCACAGTAGGTTGTTTACAAAGTTGTTGTTTGTATTCTATTGATATATAGATATTCTATTGAGTTTTAAAAATATTTCTAAAGTTTGTAATTTCCATTTTGAAATTTCAGACTTAATTTGCCACAATTTAAAAAAATGTCCATGAATTATAATCCACATAATAATTCACATTTCCTGTTGCTGAAGGATTATTTTCCTGCTGTAGCAAATTGGCTCAAATTAAGATCCTACAATCTGTAGTAATCTTTACGCAGCGTGACTGCATTAAAGACTACCATGAAGGCTATGATTTGATAACATTTAATCACTCGCTCACTCATACATTTCACTAGTTTTGTGAAAATACCATATTTCTTCACCCTGATGCACCTGGGAAGTAATATATGTGTCATTGTGAGACTCTTAGATGGAGCTCAGCTCATTGCACGTGCACGCACGCACGCACGCACGCTCGCACGCACGCACGCTCACAGTATTTCCATCACAATGCCGTGCAGGTCTGACTCTAAGGACCCAAGGCTGTAGGCTGTTTGTTACCTAAGGCAGTGTCCTTCACATACAGCAGCACTGTGGTCAATTTTCACTGTTAGATCCTGAATCAAATCAAAAGAAATCAAATCAAATGTTTTGTCACATACTTTGTAAACAACAACTGTTGACTAACGGTGAAATGCTATTCATTACATGCTTCGTAAAACAGCAGGTATAGACTAACAGTGGAATGCTTACTTACGGGCCCTTCCCAACAATGCAGAGAGAAAGACAATAGAGAAATAATAGGAAAGTAAAACATGTAATAATAAATACACAATGAGTAGCGATAACTTGGCTATCGCTGTGGTAGATATGTACATATAGGTAGGGATAAAGTGACTAGGCAACAAGATAGACAACAGTAACAGCAGCTGTGTATGTGATGAGTCTGAGTCCCCCCAAAAGTTTGTGCTAAAAGGGTCAATGCAGATAGTCCGGGTAGCTATTGGATAACTATTTAACTAACCATTTAGCAGTCTGATGAATTGGGGGTAGAAGCTGTTCAGGGTCCTGTTGGTTCCAGACTCGGTGCATTGGTACCGCTTGCCGTGCGGTAGCAGAGAGAACAGTCTATGACTTGGGTGGCTGGAGTCTTTCACAATTTTTAGGGCCTTCTTCTGACACCACTTGATATAGAGGTCCTGGATGGCAGAGAGTTCGTCCCCAGTGATGTACTAGACGGTACGCACTACTCTCTGTAACTCCTTAGGGTCGGATGCCAAGCAGTTGCCATACCAAGTGGTGATGCAGCCAGTCAAGATGCTCTCAATTGTGCAGCTGTAGTGCAGCTGTAGAGCTTTTTGAGGATCTGAGGGCCCATGCCAAATCTTTTCAGCCTCCTGAGGGGGAAGCGGAGTCGTCGTGCCCTCTTCATGACTGTGTTGGTGTGTGTGGACCAAGATAGATCCTTAGTAATGTGGACACTGAGAAACTTGAAGCTCTCGACCCTCTCCACTACAGCCATGTCAATGTGAATCAGCCCTATGTTTCTGACTTCCTCCCTATTGGCTGTCTCATCGTCGTCGGTGACCTCTGTCATGTCGTCAAGCAAACTTAATGATGGTGTTGGAGTTCTGCATGGCCCCTCGTGCGTAAATGAACAGGGAGTACAGGAGGGGACTAAGCACGTACCCCTGACGGGCCCCTGTGTTGAAGGTCAGCGTGGGGGATGTGTTGTTACATACCCTTACCACCTGGGGCCAGCCCGTCAGGAAGTCCAGGATCCAGTTGCAGAGGGAGGTGTTCAGTCCCAGGGTCCTTAGCTTAGTTATGTGTTTGGAGGGCACTATGGTGTTGAATGCTGAGCTGTAGTCAATGAACAGCATTCTCACATAGGTGAATATTTTGTCCAGGGGGGAAAGGGCGGTGTTAAGTGCAATAGAGATTGCGCCATCTGTGGATCTGTTGGGGCGGTATGCAAATTGAAGTGGGTCCAGGGTGTCTGGGATAATGGTGATGATGTAAGCCATGACCAGCCTTTCAAAGCATTTCATGGCTACAGATGTGAGTGCTGCGGGGCGATAGTCATTTAGACAAGTTATCTTGGCGTTCTTGGGCACATGGATTATGGTGGTCTGCTTGAAATGTGTAGGTATTACAGACTAAGTCAGGGAGAGGTTGAAAATGCCATTGAAGACAGTTTCCAGCTGGTCAGTGCCCTGGGGCTTTATGAATGTTAACCTGTTACTGTTACAGAGGCACTGTGGTAGGATTTCACTGAAGCACTGTGGTTGTACAGCTCTCTTATGGTCTTTGTTGAAGTCAAACTGAAACATTTAGTGGTGGGTGGGATACCCATAGCAGCCTTAAAGTTGACAGTCTGTGATGTCTGTCTGTCTGTCTGTCTGTCTGTCTGTCTGTCTGTCTGTGTCTGTGTCTGTGTGTGTGTGTGTGTGTGTGTGTGTGTGTGTGTGTGTGTGTGTGTGTGTGTGTGTGTGTGTGTGTGTGTGTGTGTGTGTGTGTGTGTGTGTGTGTGTGTGTGTGTGTGTGTGTGTGTGTGTGTGTGTGGTCTTGATCTTCTGTCCTCATGGGGGCCTTAAAGCTCCCAAAAGTAAAACAAGGAAAATTCTCCCTCGTGTACAAAGGCTATTTTAAGCATAGGGGTCAGGTTTAGGGTTAGGGTTAGAATTAGGATTAGGAGTTAAGGGAATGGAAAGGGAAAGGGGGATACATAGTCAGATGTACAACAGATGTCTTCCGCATTTAACCCAACCCCTCTGAATCAGAGAGGTGCGGGGGGCTGCCATAATCGACATCCACATCATCGAGCGCCCGGGGAACAGTGCTGCCCCTGCCTTGCTCAGGGGCAAAACAACATATCTTTACCTTGTCAGTTAGGTTTAGGGGTTAGGTTTAGGGTAAGGGTTACAGGGTAAGGTTAGGTTTACAGACACACTCATGATCTCACAGCTGGTGAGGATGATTTAGGAGGTGGAGATTAAACACGCCTAGGAAGTCTGATGTTAGTTCTTTTCAAAATTAGCCCACACACAAATACACACAACCACACACAACACACATACACACACCCCGCCAGCTGTCACATCCTCCCTTCTAATCTCTCTGGGCTTTGAATCCGTGAATCATGAAAGCCACTTCTGGAAAAACAAGAGCAATTGGATGTCAAGTGTGAAAAGGAGGCTCTTTTTGAACCATTTCAAACAGCCCCTCTCTGTCTTACAAACAGTAACCTTCATAAATGCTTTAATTACTTATTCTACAGTACTATTCTACAGTACAGTGGAGGCTGGTGACTTGAAACATTTAGGAGGATGGGAGATCCACGGTATAGGTGCGGAACGCACAGAGATTTTTAAAACCGTCAAAGACTAATTATTTTAATCTAAAGCATTTAATAAAGACATTTATAGTACAATATTATGGGGAATGAGAATGAGAGGGCTACTTACACAGTGTTGGGAAGGGATCACAGCAGTGATAGAATGAGGGTATGAGGCATGAGTTGAGGTGTTCAAGGCTTGACCAGTTCAGAACAGGATTTGACTGAGAAGACAAAAAACAATAACACAACACACTACACAGTTAGACAAAAGAGCTAAGAGAGAGTTAGTCCAAGCAAGGAGTAAAATCATTGATTTGTAATAATGTGATTGTTTTGCTGTATGTGATTGACTCTACATACAGTAATGAGAGAAAATTGATAGGGGTACTCACAGTGCTTGGAGAGGAAACATTCAATGTGCCAGTGGATGAGCGGGCACATGAGACGTGGCTTCAGTTCATGTCAGGACAGAGTTGACAATGGTAGTGGAGCGGAGTGGTCATCACCTCTTAATCAGGGAACAGGAGGGGACTCAGCTGTAGATACAAATAGCAGATACATTACAGCTGCACAATCGTAGGTTTGAACAACACGTTCAAACCTACATCTCGAAATTCACAAAGTCAAACCACAGACTCCGCCTCTCGCCCACTTTGACACGTCAAAAGATGAAGGATGGTGCCGACAGAGACGGTCGCCTCGCTTCGAGTCCTTAGGAAACTATTCAGTATTGTTAATTTTTTATTATGTATTATTTCATACATTGTTAGCCCAGAAGATCTTAAGTGTTATTACATGCAGCCGGGAAGAACTATTGGACATAAGAGCAACTTCAATTTACCAACGTTACGACCAGGAATACGACTTTCCCGAAGCGGATCCTTTGTTCGAACACCACCCAGGACAGAGGCCGACCAAAAACAACGTCGCCGCAGAAGAGGTAGACGGAGAGACATCAGAGATTGTAACATTCTCTGTTTCACCAAAACATGGCTCTCTCGGGACATGTTGTCGGAGTCGGTAGAGCCCCCGCGTTTCTTCATGCAATGTGCCGACAGAAATAAACATCTCTCTGGGAAGTTAAAGGGTATGCTTCATGATTAACGACTCATGGTGTAATCATAACAACATACAGGAACTTGAGTATTTTTGTTCACCTGACCTAGAATTCCTTACAATCAAATGCCGACCATATTATCTCCCAAGAGAGTTCTCGTCAGTTATCGTCACAGCTGTATATATCCCCCCTCAAGCAGATACCACGATGGCCCTCAAGGAACTTCTCTGGACTCTGTGTAAACTGGAAACCATATATCCTGAGGCTGCATTTATTGTAGCTGGGGATTTTAACAAATAACATTTGAGAACAAGGCTACCTAAATTCTATCAGCACATTGATTGTAGCACTCTCACAGACAATACACTGGACCACTGCTACTCTAACGTCCGTGATGCATACAAGGCCCTCCCACGCCGTCCCTTCGGCAAATCCGACCACGACTCTATTTGTTCCTACGGTCCTATAGGCTGAAACTCAAACAGGACGTACCCGTGACAAGAACCATTCAACGCTGGTCTGACCAATCGGAATACATGCTTCAAGATTGTTTTGATCACGCGGACTGGGAAATGTTCCGGGCAGCCTCAGAGAATAGCAGCCTCAGAGATTTATATGCTGATTCGGTGAGTGAGTTTATAAGGAAGTGCATTGGAGATGTTGAGCCCACTGTAACTATTAAAACCTATTCTAACCAGAAACCGTGGATAGATGGAGACATTCGCGCAAAACTGAAAGCGCGAACCAACGTATATAACCATGGAAAGATAACTGGGAATATGGCCAAATATAAACAGTGTAGTTATTCCCTCTGCAGGGCAATCAAACAATCGAAATGTTGGTAAAGGGACAAAGTGGAGTCACAATTCAACGGCTCAGACACGAGACGTATGTGGCAGGGTCTACAGGCAATTACTGACTACAAAACGAAAACCAGCCATGTCACGGACACCGACGTCTTGCTTGCAGACAAACTAAACACCTTATTTGCCCGCTTTGAGGATAATACAGTGCCACTGATGCGGCCCGCTACCAAGGACTGCGGGCCACCTCTCTCCTTCTCCGTGGCTGACGTGAGTAAGACATTTAAACGTGTTAACCCTCGCAAGGCTGCTAGCCCAGACGGCATCCCTAGCCGCGCCCTCAGAGCATGCGCAGACCAGATGGCTGGTGCGTTTACGGACATATTTAATCTCTTCCTATCCCAGTCTGCTGTCCCCACATGCTTCAAGATGGCCACCATTGTTCCTGTACCCAAGAAGGCAAAGATAACTGAACTAAATGACTATCGCCCCGTAGCACTCACTTCTGTCATCATGAAGTGCTTTGAGAAATTAGTCAAGGATCATATCACCTCCACCTTACCTGACACCCTAGACCCAATTCAGTTTGCTTACCGCCCGCAGGTCCACAGAAGCAATCACACTGCCCTATCCCACCTGGAGAAGAGGAATACCTGTAAGAATGCTGTTCTTTGACTATAGCTCAGCATTCAACACCATAGTACCCTCCAAGCTCATTATTAAGCTTGAGGGCCTGGGTCTCAACCCCGCCTTGTGCAATTGGGTCCTGTACTTTCTGACGGGCCGCCACCAGGTGGTGAAGGTAGGAAACAACATCTCCACTTTGCTGATCCTCAACACTGGGACCCTACAAGGGTGCGTGCTCAGCCCTCTCCTGTATTCCCTGTTCACCCATGACTGCGTGGCCATGCACGTCTCCAACTCAATCATCAAGTTTGCAGACAACACAACAGTAGTGGGCTTGAATACCAACAATGACGAGACGAGGGCACTTGGAGTGTGGTGTCAGGAAAAGAACCTCTCACTCAACGTCAGCAAAACAAAGGAGATGTTCGTGGACTTCAGGAAACAGCAGAGGGAGCACCCCCCTATCCACATCGACGGGTCAGCAGTGGAGAAAGTGGAAAGTTAAGTTCCTCGGCATACACATCATAGACAAACTGAAATGTTCCACTCACACAGACAGTGTGGTGAAGAAGGTGAAACAATGCCTCTTCAACCTCAGGAGGCTGAAGAAATTTGGCTTGTCACCTAAAACCCTCACAAACTTTTACAGATGCAGAATTGAGAGCATCCTGTTGGGCTGTATCACCTCCTGGTACAGCAATAGCACCACACTCAACCGCAAGGCTTTCCAGAGGGTGGTGCGGTCTGCACAGAGTATCACCAGGGGCAAACTACCTGCCCCCCAGGACACCTACAGCACCCGATGTCACAGGAAGGCCAAAAAGATCATCAAGGACAACAGCCACCCGAGCCACTGCCTGTTCACCCCGCTAACATCCAGAAGGTGAGGTCAGTACATCAAAGCTAGGACCGAGAGACTGAAAAACAGCTTCTATCTCAAGGCCATCAGACTGTTAAACAGCCATCACTAACACAGAGAGGCTGCTGCCTACATACAGACTTGAAGTCATTGGCCACTTTAATAAATGGATCACTAGTCAATTTATATAATGCTACTTTGATAATGTTTACATATCTTACATTACTCATCTCATATGTATATACTGTATTTTATACCATCTATTGCATCTTGCCTATGCCACTCGGTCATCGCTCATCTCAACGCTCATCTGTACATATTCTTATTCCATCCCTTTAGATTTGTGTGTATTAGGTAGTTATTGTGGAATTGTTAGATCACTTGTTAGATATTACTGCACTGTCGGAACTATAGGCACAAGCATTTCGCTACACTCGCATTAACATCTGCTAACCATGTGTATGTTACCATTAACATCTGCTAACCATGTGTATGTGACAAATAACATCTGCTAACCATGTGTATGTTACCATTAACATCTGCTAACCATGTGTATGTGACAAATAACATATGCTAACCATATGTATGTTACCATTAACATCTGCTAACCATGTGTATGTGACAAATAACATCTGCTAACCATGTGTAGATGACCAATAACATCTGCTAACCATGTGTGTGTGACCATTAACATCTGCTAACCATGTGTATGTTACCAATAACATCTGCTAACCATGTGTATGTGACCATTAACATCTGCTAACCATGTGTATGTTACCATTAACATCTGCTAACCATGTGTATGTTACCATTAACATCTGCTAACCATGTGTATGTTACCATTAACATCTGCTAACCATGTGTATGTGACAAATAACATATGCTAACCATGTGTATGTTACCATTAACATCTGCTAACCATGTGTATGTGACAAATAACATCTGCTAACCATGTGTATGTTACCATTAACATCTGCTAACCATGTGTATGTAACCATTAACATCTGCTAACCATGTGTATGTTACCATTAACATCTGCTAACCATGTGTATGTTACCATTAACATCTGCTAACCATGTGTATGTGACAAATAACATATGCTAACCATGTGTATGTTACCATTAACATCTGCTAACCATGTGTATGTAACCATTAACATCTGCTAACCATGTGTATGTTACCATTAACATCTGCTAACCATGTGTATGTTACCATTAACATCTGCTAACCATGTGTATGTTACCATTAACATCTGCTAACCATGTGTATGTTACCATTAACATCTGCTAACCATGTGTATGTTACCAATAACATCTGCTAACCATGTGTATGTGACCATTAACATCTGCTAACCATGTGTATGTTACCATTAACATCTGCTAACCATGTGTATGTTACCATTAACATCTGCTAACCATGTGTATGTTACCATTAACATCTGCTAACCATGTGTATGTTACCATTAACATCTGCTAACCGTGTGTATGTTACCATTAACTTCTGCTAACCATGTGTATGTTACCATTAACATCGGCTAACCGTGTGTATGTTACCATTAATATCTGCTAACCGTGTGTATGTTACCATTAACATCTGCTAACCATGTGTGTGTCACAAATAAAATGTGATTTGAAAGTAGCCCAAGAAACCTGAATAAAGCCCTGCTCATCCACACACCTGATGATAACTGACTACTGGTGGCAACATAGGTCCCAGAGTTGGGGGGCAATTCTTACCCTCTGGGGCCAGAGTTTTTCCATATCATTTTCCTTATCAGTTTTTCCTTATCATTAGAAATGAATGGGTGAGACTACAATTAGTGTATAAAATTGAATTCAGGCACATGCCCATTCATCAGATGGACACACTTTCTCTCTCTCTCAGACCCCCACATGCATGTGTGTTTGAGCACACACACACACACACACACACACACACACACACACACACACACACACACACACACACACACACACACACACACACACACACACACACACACACACACACACACACACACACACACACACACCTCACTCCCTTTCTTTCTTGGCTTCCATGGCAACCCCCGCGGGAACCTTTCCTCAATAGAATATTTCCCGCACGGGAACCACACCTGTTGGCATTCTCACAAACAATCGCAACATTGTTTCAATAATATATATAACTTTTCTTGCAGCTCTGGTATATAAAAGCTGTAAAGGCCTCACCTTATAAAAAACGAACTAACATCTGTCATAACTATTAAGTAGATTGTTTCGTTTTGGATTGAAAACATATAGGCAGCCTAGACAGACAAATGGACTATAAATACATAACATTACCAAGTAGTTACCCTGACTAGATGGACCGGGCGCAGAGGCTGTATGCAGCTTCTCTTATTAGAAGCCTACAGTTGATCAGACTGAAAAGTTGTCTCGTTTTCATCCTATACAACATGTCAGATCTCTCATGTTTAGGTGTATCCTAGGCTGCTGCAACATTTACATGTATGGAATGAGTTTTTGCTTGTGTCTGTCCGGAGTCATTATGTGGTATCATCTTAGCTAAATAAATACCGGAGGAAAGTGGAAAGCCTACTTGAGCGCGTGCGAAAAAAAATGCTTTAATCTAACTTTTAATATATGATGCGATGGAAGCTATCAAATCATTCTGAATTGTTTTCGACATCCCAGAAAAGACAGTTCAAAGTTCAGCAAGTAAAGGCATCATAACGTGTAATTATCGCTGCAAGCTCCTAATAGTAGCCCTTGTTGGCGGAACTTTCCCTCTCGTCCTGTCCTCTAAAAGCCAATTCTTGCATGCCCCAAAACGTAGTGGTGTTAAAACGCTTGAGAACATCCCTGTCTCTTCTTAATTTCTCGTTGTGTTGCGCAGCTTGAATACGCAGACCTACGTCATAATCGATGCAGCTTTTTCCCAGAAGCTTGACTGATGTGGGTATTTATATGCTCCCTGCTCCTGTTTTGCCGTTTAGCTGAACGATCAATATTCTTCAGGTCACTGTACCCACCATTCGCCCAAGGCTCAGACTTTCCTAAAATCAGGTAAACCCAGCAATACAAGCTTGATGAAAGGTTCCCTGTCTATACTTTTGATACCAGGTGGTATTGAACGCCCTCACCTTCTCATCCTTCTCCATGAAACTGATCTCAGTCAGAGGTCGACCCTCGCTTTTAATTCACACCTGTTCTGCGTACCCCAGAGAATTAAAGTGTTCTTCAACAAAAAGTCAACAACATTTTCAGAAGCGTTGGCGTCAAAAACTGCATGCTGGAGCTGATAGCGTTAGCTAGCTGGCTACTGCTACTGAAGTTAGCAAGGCACATTTAAATAAATTACACTAACTGGACACAAAAATAAAGTTCTAAATCCAAGAAAACAATTTATATTCTACCTCCTCAGTCTCCTGTAATCTGAATAAACTAATTTGAATTGAATAATATCCCAAAAATGCTCAACTATCACTTTTCAAACTGTATCCAATAATATCAACAACTCACAAATCTTCTAATCACATAGAACCCCGCCCACAATGTTCTGTGGCACAACCCTAATACAACACACTAAATTCATTATCTGATTCTAATCCTATGATTGGATGGACAACATGTCAGTTCATACTGCAAAAGCCCAGTATCGTCATCCTCCTGAAGTGGTCATAATAATCATGTAGTTCTATGGAAGAGGGTGAGGCCTACAGCCTTCTAAGTGTTGTACTGACGTCACTGTACCCAGAGGAGGATAGAAGGTAGTTATCCTCCAGCTACACCATGGTGCTACCCCAGAGAGAGCTGTTGAAGTTAATATAGACCTTCATTGCGAAACAGTGTGTTTTTATCAATAAATTGGTGACATTTTGGTATCTAACAATTTAAATTGTTATGAAATGTCACTGAGGAGGATGGTCCTCCCCTTCCTCTTCTGAGGAGCCTCCACTGCTACAGCAATATTCTACAGTACTATTCTACAGTACTATTCTACTGTACTATTATACAGTACTGTGTGCCTCTAATAAGCAGGGTCTTACCTGGCTTCAAAGGAGGCTGATTCCCCAGAGGTTTGGGTTGGGCTTGATTGCAATTCTTTGCAATTCAGCCATGTTCTCCATGTCATGTTTAGTGTTGAGATCACAATGGACGCATGTAATCTGAGGAGCATCTGCCTGTCTGAATCCATAAGTCTCTGGGTGAACCTTCCACATCATATTCATGTCAGCAGAATGTCTTAACAAGAACAGATTTGGCACGCAATCAACAGGGAAACACTGCAAGGAAGCATCCCAATGATTCCCTATTCACTATATAGTGCACTACTTTTGACCAGAGCCCTGTGTGAAAAAGTAGCGCACTATAAATGAAATAGGGTGCCATTTGAGACGGAGACCAAGCCATGAAATCCCTTCAGCTCATTTCATGCTTCTGTAGCAAGCAACAGATGACATGAAGACTCAACGCCAGATGCCAATGTTGTCTTCATAGTGTTGTTGCCCTGAAATGGACACTCGTGAAAAAATCTTCAATTTCATGCATATCCATATATTTCTCTACAGTAATTTGGTCTGAATGAGCCGTTAAGTTAAAAGTTATTTACTGCATCCCACACCTTTATATCTTGATGCACCGCACCTTTTCAAACCACTGGTTTTAGGACAGCTCCAGGAACTATATGGGGCTCCAATATATAGATCCATTTATTTACCCCTGCATCCCCATCCTATCAGGTCAGGATCTGATGAGGAGAGATGCTGGAGGAAGGAATGGGATAAGGAGAGATGCTGGAGGAAAGGGATGGGATGAGGAGAGATGCTGGAGGAAGGGATGGGATGAGTAGAGATGCTGGAGGAAGGGATGGGATGAGGAGAGATGCTGGAGGAAAGGGATGGGATGAGGAGAGATGTTGGAGGAAGGGATGCGATGAGGAGAGATGCTGGAGGAAGGGATGGGATGAGGAGAGATGCTGGAGGAAGGGATGGGATGAGGAGAGATGCTGGAGGAAAGGGATGGGATGAGGAGAGATGTTGGAGGAAGGGATGCGATGAGGAGAGATGCTGGAGGAAGGGATGGGATGAGAAGAGATGCTGAAGGAAGGTATGGGATGAGGAGAGATGCTGGAGGAAAGGGATTTTAAGGACTGTGTGATGTGTAGCTCAGCTCCAGGGGTCCTGATGGCGTCCTACATGGGACCAGGGCTGCCCTGCTGTCTGCCTGAGAGGCTGAGTGAGAAGGGAGAGACCATGGTTCCAAATCCTGCATTCAGCTGTGATGGAGATAACTACCTCCAGCTGTGTGCACACAAACACACACACACACACACACACACACACACACACACACACACACACACACACACACACACACACACACACACACACACACACACACACACACACACACACACACACACACACACACACAGTCTCACAGAGCCCTGGAGGGGCTGTTGTTGAAGGAAAAAGAAGTCTCTTATCTTTGAAAAGTCTAAATGTCAAAAAAGATGTATATTTAACTATGATGTCGTTTTTGAATAGTAGCAGGCGCCGGAGTCACTGTCGTGGTAGGATGGTTATTCTTGACAGTCTGGTAACTAACAATCCCTTTGCTACCTAATTGAGCTCCTTGGAAGGTTACAGTGCAATTACATTGTGGGTTAGGAGAGGTGATATGAAAAAGAAACGCTTCATACAATATGACTTTTCTCTCCTTTTTTTCTCCACTAATTTTCTACTTGAGCAGAACTAAGCAGTACAGCTTGGTGAGCTCCTCGGAGTTGGATTATAGTAATGAACATCTGTCCTATTCTTCCCCTTTAGATTGGTGCTGCTTTCACCTGAGCTGGGCATATTTATATATCCCTTTCATTCAGAACGTTTTAATGACCCGGGTTGCATCCATAATGGCACCTTATTCCCGGTGTACTACTTGTTTTGCACTATATATATAGGTAATATATAGGGAATATATAGGTAATATATAGGTAATATATAGGTAGTATATAGGTAATATATAGGTAGTATATAGGGAATAGGGAGTCATATGGGATGCATCCACAACACAATACTGCAAAGAAGATGATGTTGGTGTTTTACATTTACTGGTTGTTGGCTAATTTTCTTAGCAGAATTATATAATGAATCCCTCTGTGTTTTGTAAATATGAAAATCAAGGATGTGAAAACCTGCTGGTCAGCATCTACATCTACTGTAGGCATCTGTAAACCACTTTGAGGCAGAGCTACAGAAAACCAAGTTAGGTTGGAAATGTTTTTTTTTGTTTTCTGGCAGCAAACATCCCAATAGGATTATTATATTTATCCCATCTGACTTGATGCTAATGTGTTTGGAAATGGGTTTAGAATACAGGTCTGTGGGAATGGTATCATATCGACTGTATTTGACTTTCTGACTTCTCCCTCTTCATTAGAAAATCGCTGCACTACTCCCGAAGACTGCATCCCAAAATGTCACCCTAGACATAGTGCTCTACTATGGGTCCTGGTCAAGACTAGTGCACTAAGTAGGGGATAGGGTGCCATTTGGAACACGACCGAACCCTTTCATTGGGACTGTGATGAGTCAGCATATTTAGTCAGGAGGAAATCCCCCGACGTGGATTTGAATCAGACAGGCTATAGTGTGTGTTGAGGTCTCTAGGGAAATGACAGGACATTATTGACGCCTTCTGCTGAATGCACCATCTTGAACTAAGAGCAGCCAAGTTAAGCACAACTTCACTTATTGGACAGAAATGTCACCAGCAAGCTTGCTATTTCAATACAGGCCTATGCATTGTCCATATTTTCATTCTATACTGACCTGCATGTTGCATATAGAAACAGAACTTGCTGTCTGCTGGCAAGGTTTGTTAGATTTAAGGCTTGTTCGATTTAAGGCTTGTTAGATTTAAGGCTTGTTAGATTTAAGGCTTGTTACAGATAAGGCTTGTTAGATTTAAGGCTTGTTACAGATAAGGTTTGTTAGATTTAAGGCTTGTTAGAGATACTACCTGTTTGATATAAGGTCTGTTTGATACAAGGCTTGTTATATAAGGCTTGTTAGATATAAGGCTTGTATATATAAGGCTTGTTAGATACCCACTGGCTACAGGTTATCTAAGTCTCTGCTAGGTAAAGTCCTGCCTTATCTCAGCTCACTGGTCACCATAGCAGCACCCACTCATAGCACGCGCTCCAGCAGGTATATCTCACTGGTCACCCCCAAAGCCAATTCCTCCTTTGGTCGTCTTTCCTTCCAGTTCTCTGCTGCCAATGACTGGAACGAACTGCAAAAATCTCTGAAGCTGGATATCTCCCTCACTAGCTTTAAGCACCAGCTGTCAGAGCAGCTCACAGATCACTGCACCTGTACATAGCCCATCTGTAAATAGCCCATCCAACTACCTCATCCCCCATACTGTTATTTATTTATTTATCTTTGTCACGTTCCTGACCTGTTTTCTGTTAATTTTGTATGTGTTTAGTTGGTCAGGGCGTGAGTTGGGGTGGGCATTCTATGTTTTGTGTTTCTATGTTTAGGTCAGGTGAAATTAGCCTTATATGGTTCTCAATCAGGGACAGGTGTTTGACGTTTCCTCTGATTGAGAACCATATAAAGGTAGGCTGTTCACACTGTTTGTTTGTGGGTGATTGTCTCCTGTGTCTGTGTATGTTGCACCACACGGGACTGTTTCGGTTTGTTCGTTCGTTTGTTGTAGTCTGTACCTGTTCGTGCGTTCTTCGTGTTATATGTAAGTTCTCATAGTTCAGGTCTGTCTACGTTCGTTTGTTATTTTGTAGTTTGTTGAAGTGTTTTCGGTTTTCGTCTTTTCTTTAATAAACTTCATTATGTCCACTTTCCATGCTGCGCTTTGGTCCAATCCCTACTCCTCTGCTTCTTCCGAAGAGGAGGAGGACACCCGTTACAGAATCACCCACCAACCATGGAGCAAGCAGCGTGAGAGGAACCAGCAGCAGCGGCCAAAGAACCAGGAATCGTGGACTTGGGAGGAAATATTGGACGGAAAGGGACCCTGGGCTCAACCAGGAGAATATCGCCGCCCCAAAGCTGAGCTGGAGGCAGCGAAAGCAGAGAGGCGGCGTTTCGAGGAGCTAGCTCGGAAGCAGGAGAAGGATCTGGGCTACACTACGTGGGAGGAGATCGACAGGTGGGCGATCAACCCAGGGCGAGTGCCGGAGCCCGCCTGGGATTCTCTGGCGCAGTGCGAGGAGGGATACCGGCGAATGGAGGCAGTACGACGACGCGGTAGGAAGCCTGTGAGTAAACCCCAAAAATGTCTTGGGGGGGGGGGCTAAAAGGGAGAGTGGCGAAGTCAGGTAGGAGACCTGCGCCCACTCCCTGTACTTACCGTGGAGAGCGAGAGTACGGGCAGACACCGTGTTACGCAGTAGAGCGCAGGGTGTCTCCTGTACGTGTGCATAGCCCGGTGCGGTACATACCAGCTACTCGTATCGGCCGGGCCAGATTGAGCATTGAGCCAAGTGCCATGAAGCCGGCTCTACATATCTGGCCACCAGTGCGTTTTCTCGGGCCGGCTTACATGGCACCAGCCTTACGCATGGTGTCCCCGGTTCGCCTACATAGCCCGGTGCGAGTTATTCCACCTCCCCGCACTGGTCGGGCGACGGGGAGCATACAACCAGGTAAGGTTGGGCAGGCTCAGTGCTCAAGGGAGCCAGTACGCCTGCACGGTCCGGTATTTCCGGCGCCACCTCCCCGCTCCAGCCCAGTACCACCTGTGCCTACACCACGCACCAGGCTTCCAGTGCGTCTCCAGAGCCCTGTTCCTCCTCCACGCACTAGCCCTATGGTGCGTGTCTCCAGCCCAGTACCACCAGTGCCTACACCACGCACCAAGCCTCCTGTGTGTCTCCAGAGCCCTGTACGCACTGTTCCTTCTCCCCGTACTCGCCCTGATGTGTGTGCCCTCAGCCCGGTAACACCAGTGCCGGTACCACGCACCAGGCCTATAGTACGCCTTGAGAGTCCAGTGTGCCCTGTTGTTGTTCCCCGCACTAGCCTGATGGTGCGTGTTCTTAGCCCGGTACCTCCAGTTCCGGTACCACGCACCAGGCCTACAGTGCGTCTCAGTCGGCCAGAGTCTGCCGTCTGCCCAGCGGCGCCTGAACTGCCCGTCTGCCCAGCGACGCCTGAACTGCCCGTCTGCCCAGCGGCGCCTGAACTGCCCGTCTGCCCAACGCCGTCTGAACTGTCCGTCTGCCAAGCGTCGCATGAACTGCCCATCGGTACTGAGCCTTCAAAGCCGCCCGTCTGCCATGAGCCTGCAAAGCCGCCCGTCTGCCATGAGCCTACAGAGCCGTCCGCCAGACAGGAGCCGCTAGAGACTTCCGCCAGACAGGAGCCGCTAGAGCCTTCCGCCAGACAGGAGCAGCCAAAGCCTTCCGCCAGACAGGAGCAGCCAGAGCCTTCTGCCAGACAGGATCAGCCAGAGCCTTCCGCCAGCCATGACCAGCCAGAGCCGTCATCCAGCCATGACCAGCCAGAGCCGTCATCCAGCCATGACCAGCCAGAGCCGTCATCCAGCCATGACCAGCCAGAGCCGTCATCCAGCCATGACCAGCCAGAGCCGTCATCCAGCCAGGATCCGCCAGAGCCAGCCAGCCAGGATCCGCCAGAGCCAGCCAGCCAGGATCCGCCAGAGCCAGCCAGCCAGGATCCGCCATCCAATCCGGTGTTGCCCCTCAATCCGGTGTTGCCCCTCATTCCGGTATTGCCCCTTAGTCCGGTGCTGCCCCTTAATCCGGTGGGTTTAATTTGGAGGGTGGTCATTGGGAGGAGGCTACAAAAGCGGGGTTTGACTATGGTGGGATGGGGACCACGCCCAGAGCCTGAGCCGCCACCGTGGACAGATGCCCACCCAGACCCTCCCCTAGACTTTTGGTGGTGCGTCCGGAGTTCGCACCTTGAGGGGGGGGTTCTGTCACGTTCCTGACCTGTTTTCTGTTAATTTTGTATGTGTTTAGTTGGTCAGGGCGTGAGTTGGGGTGGGCATTCTATGTTTTGTGTTTCTATGTTTAGGTCAGGTGAAATTAGCCTTATATGGTTCTCAATCAGGGACAGGTGTTTGACGTTTCCTCTGATTGAGAACCATATAAAGGTAGACTGTTCACACTGTTTGTTTGTGGGTGATTGTCTCCTGTGTCTGTGTATGTTGCACCACACGGGACTGTTTCGGTTTGTTCGTTCGTTTGTTGTAGTCTGTACCTGTTCGTGCGTTCTTCGTGTTATATGTAAGTTCTCATAGTTCAGGTCTGTCTACGTTCGTTTGTTATTTTGTAGTTTGTTGAAGTGTTTTCGGTTTTCGTCTTTTCTTTAATAAACTTCATTATGTCCACTTTCCATGCTGCGCTTTGGTCCAATCCCTACTCCTCCTCTTCTTCCGAAGAGGAGGAGGACACCCGTTACAGAATCACCCACCAACCATGGAGCAAGCAGCGTGAGAGGAACCAGCAGCAGCGGCCAAAGAACCAGGAATCGTGGACTTGGGAGGAAATATTGGACGGAAAGGGACCCTGGGCTCAACCAGGAGAATATCGCCGCCCCAAAGCTGAGCTGGAGGCAGCGAAAGCAGAGAGGCGGCGTTTCGAGGAGCTAGCTCGGAAGCAGGAGAAGGATCTGGGCTACACTACGTGGGAGGAGATCGACAGGTGGGCGATCAACCCAGGGCGAGTGCCGGAGCCCGCCTGGGATTCTCTGGCGCAGTGCGAGGAGGGATACCGGCGAATGGAGGCAGTACGACGACGCGGTAGGAAGCCTGTGAGTAAACCCCAAAAATGTCTTGGGGGGGGGGGGGGCTAAAAGGGAGAGTGGCGAAGTCAGGTAGGAGACCTGCGCCCACTCCCTGTACTTACCGTGGAGAGCGAGAGTACGGGCAGACACCGTGTTACGCAGTAGAGCGCAGGGTGTCTCCTGTACGTGTGCATAGCCCGGTGCGGTACATACCAGCTCCTCGTATCGGCCGGGCCAGATTGAGCATTGAGCCAAGTGCCATGAAGCCGGCTCTACATATCTGGCCACCAGTGCGTTTTCTCGGGCCGGCTTACATGGCACCAGCCTTACGCATGGTGTCCCCGGTTCGCCTACATAGCCCGGTGCGAGTTATTCCACCTCCCCGCACTGGTCGGGCGACGGGGAGCATACAACCAGGTAAGGTTGGGCAGGCTCAGTGCTCAAGGGAGCCAGTACGCCTGCACGGTCCGGTATTTCCGGCGCCACCTCCCCGCTCCAGCCCAGTACCACCTGTGCCTACACCACGCACCAGGCTTCCAGTGCGTCTCCAGAGCCCTGTTCCTCCTCCACGCACTAGCCCTATGGTGCGTGTCTCCAGCCCAGTACCACCAGTGCCTACACCACGCACCAAGCCTCCTGTGTGTCTCCAGAGCCCTGTACGCACTGTTCCTTCTCCCCGTACTCGCCCTGATGTGTGTGCCCTCAGCCCGGTAACACCAGTGCCGGTACCACGCACCAGGCCTATAGTACGCCTTGAGAGTCCAGTGTGCCCTGTTGTTGTTCCCCGCACTAGCCTGATGGTGCGTGTTCTTAGCCCGGTACCTCCAGTTCCGGTACCACGCACCAGGCCTACAGTGCGTCTCAGTCGGCCAGAGTCTGCCGTCTGCCCAGCGGCGCCTGAACTGCCCGTCTGCCCAGCGGCGCCTGAACTGCCCGTCTGCCCAGCGGCGCCTGAACTGCCCGTCTGCCCAACGCCGTCTGAACTGTCCGTCTGCCAAGCGTCGCATGAACTGCCCGTCGGTACTGAGCCTTCAAAGCCGCCCGTCTGCCATGAGCCTGCAAAGCCGCCCGTCTGCCATGAGCCTACAGAGCCGTCCGCCAGACAGGAGCCGCTAGAGACTTCCGCCAGACAGGAGCTGCTAGAGCCTTCCGCCAGACAGGAGCAGCCAAAGCCTTCCGCCAGACAGGAGCAGCCAGAGCCTTCTGCCAGACAGGATCAGCCAGAGCCTTCCGCCAGCCATGACCAGCCAGAGCCGTCATCCAGCCATGACCAGCCAGAGCCGTCATCCAGCCATGACCAGCCAGAGCCGTCATCCAGCCATGACCAGCCAGAGCCGTCATCCAGCCATGACCAGCCAGAGCCGTCATCCAGCCATGACCAGCCAGAGCCGTCATCCAGCCAGATCCGCCAGAGCCAGCCAGCCAGGATCTGCCAGAGCCAGCCAGCCAGGATCCGCCAGAGCCAGCCAGCCAGGATCCGCCATCCAATCCGGTGTTGCCCCTCAATCCGGTGTTGCCCCTCATTCCGGTATTGCCCCTTAGTCCGGTGCTGCCCCTTAATCCGGTGGGTTTAATTTGGAGGGTGGTCATTGGGAGGAGGCTACAAAAGCGGGGTTTGACTATGGTGGGATGGGGACCACGCCCAGAGCCTGAGCCGCCACCGTGGACAGATGCCCACCCAGACCCTCCCCTAGACTTTTGGTGGTGCGTCCGGAGTTCGCACCTTGAGGGGGGGGTTCTGTCACGTTCCTGACCTGTTTTCTGTTAATTTTGTATGTGTTTAGTTGGTCAGGGCGTGAGTTGGGGTGGGCATTCTATGTTTTGTGTTTCTATGTTTAGGTCAGGTGAAATTAGCCTTATATGGTTCTCAATCAGGGACAGGTGTTTGACGTTTCCTCTGATTGAGAACCATATAAAGGTAGGCTGTTCACACTGTTTGTTTGTGGGTGATTGTCTCCTGTGTCTGTGTATGTTGCACCACACGGGACTGTTTCGGTTTGTTCGTTCGTTTGTTGTAGTCTGTACCTGTTCGTGCGTTCTTCGTGTTATATGTAAGTTCTCATAGTTCAGGTCTGTCTACGTTCGTTTGTTATTTTGTAGTTTGTTGAAGTGTTTTCGGTTTTCGTCTTTTCTTTAATAAACTTCATTATGTCCACTTTCCATGCTGCGCTTTGGTCCAATCCCTACTCCTCCGCTTCTTCCGAAGAGGAGGAGGACACCCGTTACAGAATCACCCACCAACCATGGAGCAAGCAGGGTGAGAGGAACCAGCAGCAGCGGCCAAAGAACCAGGAATCGTGGACTTGGGAGGAAATATTGGACGGAAAGGGACCCTGGGCTCAACCAGGAGAATATCGCCGCCCCAAAGCTGAGCTGGAGGCAGCGAAAGCAGAGAGGCGGCGTTTCGAGGAGCTAGCTCGGAAGCAGGAGAAGGATCTGGGCTACACTACGTGGGAGGAGATCGACAGGTGGGCGATCAACCCAGGGCGAGTGCCGGAGCCCGCCTGGGATTCTCTGGCGCAGTGCGAGGAGGGATACCGGCGAATGGAGGCAGTACGACGACGCGGTAGGAAGCCTGTGAGTAAACCCCAAAAAGTTATTGGGGGGGGGGGCTAAAAGGGAGAGTGGCGAAGTCAGGTAGGAGACCTGCGCCCACTCCCTGTACTTACCGTGGAGAGCGAGAGTACGGGCAGACACCGTGTTACGCAGTAGAGCGCAGGGTGTCTCCTGTACGTGTGCATAGCCCGGTGCGGTACATACCAGCTACTCGTATCGGCCGGGCCAGATTGAGCATTGAGCCAAGTGCCATGAAGCCGGCTCTACATATCTGGCCACCAGTGCGTTTTCTCGGGCCGGCTTACATGGCACCAGCCTTACGCATGGTGTCCCCGGTTCGCCTACATAGCCCGGTGCGAGTTATTCCACCTCCCCGCACTGGTCGGGCGACGGGAGCATACAACCAGGTAAGGTTGGGCAGGCTCAGTGCTCAAGGGAGCCAGTACGCCTGCACGGTCCGGTATTTCCGGCGCCACCTCCCCGCTCGAGCCCAGTACCACCTGTGCCTACACCACGCACCAGGCTTCCAGTGCGTCTCCAGAGCCCTGTTCCTCCTCCACGCACTAGCCCTATGGAGCGTGTCTCCAGCCCAGTACCACCAGTGCCTACACCACGCACCAAGCCTCCTGTGTGTCTCCAGAGCCCTGTACGCACTGTTCCTTCTCCCCGTACTCGCCCTGATGTGTGTGCCCTCAGCCCGGTAACACCAGTGCCGGTACCACGCACCAGGCCTATAGTACGCCTTGAGAGTCCAGTGTGCCCTGTTGTTGTTCCCCGCACTAGCCTGATGGTGCGTGTTCTTAGCCCGGTACCTCCAGTTCCGGTACCACGCACCAGGCCTACAGTGCGTCTCAGTCGGCCAGAGTCTGCCGTCTGCCCAGCGGCGCCTGAACTGCCCGTCTGCCCAGCGGCGCCTGAACTGCCCGTCTGCCCAGCGGCGCCTGAACTGCCCGTCTGCCCAACGCCGTCTGAACTGTCCGTCTGCCAAGCGTCGCATGAACTGCCCGTCGGTACTGAGCCTTCAAAGCCGCCCGTCTGCCATGAGCCTGCAAAGCCGCCCGTCTGCCATGAGCCTACAGAGCCGTCCGCCAGACAGGAGCCGCTAGAGCCTTCCGCCAGACAGGAGCCGCTAGAGCCTTCCGCCAGACAGGAGCAGCCAAAGCCTTCCGCCAGACAGGAGCAGCCAGAGCCTTCTGCCAGACAGGATCAGCCAGAGCCTTCCGCCAGCCATGACCAGCCAGAGCCGTCATCCAGCCATGACCAGCCAGAGCCGTCATCCAGCCATGACCAGCCAGAGCCGTCATCCAGCCATGACCAGCCAGAGCCGTCATCCAGCCATGACCAGCCAGAGCCGTCATCCAGCCATGACCAGCCAGAGCCGTCATCCAGCCAGGATCCGCCAGAGCCAGCCAGCCAGGATCCGCCAGAGCCAGCCAGCCAGGATCCGCCAGAGCCAGCCAACCAGGATCCGCCATCCAATCCGGTGTTGCCCCTCAATCCGGTGTTGCCCCTCATTCCGGTATTGCCCCTTAGTCCGGTGCTGCCCCTTAATCCGGTGGGTTTAATTTGGAGGGTGGTCATTGGGAGGAGGCTACAAAAGCGGGGTTTGACTATGGTGGGATGGGGACCACGCCCAGAGCCTGAGCCGCCACCGTGGACAGATGCCCACCCAGACCCTCCCCTAGACTTTTGGTGGTGCGTCCGGAGTTCGCACCTTGAGGGGGGGGTTCTGTCACGTTCCTGACCTGTTTTCTGTTAATTTTGTATGTGTTTAGTTGATCAGGGCGTGAGTTGGGGTGGGCATTCTATGTTTTGTGTTTCTATGTTTAGGTCAGGTGAAATTAGCCTTATATGGTTCTCAATCAGGGACAGGTGTTTGACGTTTCCTCTGATTGAGAACCATATAAAGGTAGGCTGTTCACACTGTTTGTTTGTGGGTGATTGTCTCCTGTGTCTGTGTATGTTGCACCACACGGGACTGTTTCGGTTTGTTCGTTCGTTTGTTGTAGTCTGTACCTGTTCGTGCGTTCTTCGTGTTATATGTAAGTTCTCATAGTTCAGGTCTGTCTACGTTCGTTTGTTATTTTGTAGTTTGTTGAAGTGTTTTCGGTTTTCGTCTTTTCTTTAATAAACTTCATTATGTCCACTTTCCATGCTGCGCTTTGGTCCAATCCCTACTCCTCCTCTTCTTCCGAAGAGGACACCCGGACTTGGGAGGAAATATTGGACGGAAAGGGACCCTGGGCTCAACCAGGAGAATATCGCCGCCCCAAAGCTGAGCTGGAGGCAGCGAAAGCAGAGAGGCGGCGTTTCGAGGAGCTAGCTCGGAAGCAGGAGAAGGATCTGGGCTACACTACGTGGGAGGAGATCGACAGGTGGGCGATCAACCCAGGGCGAGTGCCGGAGCCCGCCTGGGATTCTCTGGCGCAGTGCGAGGAGGGATACCGGCGAATGGAGGCAGTACGACGACGCGGTAGGAAGCCTGTGAGTAAACCCCAAAAAGTTATTGGGGGGGGGGGGCTAAAAGGGAGAGTGGCGAAGTCAGGTAGGAGACCTGCGCCCACTCCCTGTACTTACCGTGGAGAGCGAGAGTACGGGCAGACACCGTGTTACGCAGTAGAGCGCAGGGTGTCTCCTGTACGTGTGCATAGCCCGGTGCGGTACATACCAGCTCCTCGTATCGGCCGGGCCAGATTGAGCATTGAGCCAAGTGCCATGAAGCCGGCTCTACATATCTGGCCACCAGTGCGTTTTCTCGGGCCGGCTTACATGGCACCAGCCTTACGCATGGTGTCCCCGGTTCGCCTACATAGCCCGGTGCGAGTTATTCCACCTCCCCGCACTGGTCGGGCGACGGGAGCATACAACCAGGTAAGGTTGGGCAGGCTCAGTGCTCAAGGGAGCCAGTACGCCTGCACGGTCCGGTATTTCCGGCGCCACCTCCCCGCTCGAGCCCAGTACCACCTGTGCCTACACCACGCACCAGGCTTCCAGTGCGTCTCCAGAGCCCTGTTCCTCCTCCACGCACTAGCCCTATGGAGCGTGTCTCCAGCCCAGTACCACCAGTGCCTACACCACGCACCAAGCCTCCTGTGTGTCTCCAGAGCCCTGTACGCACTGTTCCTTCTCCCCGTACTCGCCCTGATGTGTGTGCCCTCAGCCCGGTAACACCAGTGCCGGTACCACGCACCAGGCCTATAGTACGCCTTGAGAGTCCAGTGTGCCCTGTTGTTGTTCCCCGCACTAGCCTGATGGTGCGTGTTCTTAGCCCGGTACCTCCAGTTCCGGTACCACGCACCAGGCCTACAGTGCGTCTCAGTCGGCCAGAGTCTGCCGTCTGCCCAGCGGCGCCTGAACTGCCCGTCTGCCCAGCGGCGCCTGAACTGCCCGTCTGCCCAGCGGCGCCTGAACTGCCCGTCTGCCCAACGCCGTCTGAACTGTCCGTCTGCCAAGCGTCGCATGAACTGCCCGTCGGTACTGAGCCTTCAAAGCCGCCCGTCTGCCATGAGCCTGCAAAGCCGCCCGTCTGCCATGAGCCTACAGAGCCGTCCGCCAGACAGGAGCCGCTAGAGCCTTCCGCCAGACAGGAGCCGCTAGAGCCTTCCGCCAGACAGGAGCAGCCAAAGCCTTCCGCCAGACAGGAGCAGCCAGAGCCTTCTGCCAGACAGGATCAGCCAGAGCCTTCCGCCAGCCATGACCAGCCAGAGCCGTCATCCAGCCATGACCAGCCAGAGCCGTCATCCAGCCATGACCAGCCAGAGCCGTCATCCAGCCATGACCAGCCAGAGCCGTCATCCAGCCATGACCAGCCAGAGCCGTCATCCAGCCAGGATCCGCCAGAGCCAGCCAGCCAGGATCCGCCAGAGCCAGCCAGCCAGGATCCGCCATCCAATCCGGTGTTGCCCCTCAATCCGGTGTTGCCCCTCATTCCGGTATTGCCCCTTAGTCCGGTGCTGCCCCTTAATCCGGTGGGTTTAATTTGGAGGGTGGTCATTGGGAGGAGGCTACAAAAGCGGGGTTTGACTATGGTGGGATGGGGACCACGCCCAGAGCCTGAGCCGCCACTGTGGACAGATGCCCACCCAGACCCTCCCCTAGACTTTTGGTGGTGCGTCCGGAGTTCGCACCTTGAGGGGGGGGTTCTGTCACGTTCCTGACCTGTTTTCTGTTAATAGACTTTTTGTTTTCTTTTGTTCTACTGTATTATTGACTGTATGTTTTGTTTATTCCATGTGTAACTCTGTGTTGTTGTATGTGTCGAATTGCTATGCTTTATCTTGGCCAGGTCGCAGTTCCAAATGAGAACTTGTTCTCAACTTGTCTACCTGGTTAAATAAAGGTGAAATAAAATAAAATATAAATAAACCATCAGAAAAGTCAAAACCGTCCAGAGTAGTGATGTTGGACGGGCGGGCAGGTGCAGGCAGTGATCGGTTGAAGAGCATGCATTTAGTTTTACATGTATTTAAGAGCAATTGGAGGCCACGGAAGGAGATATAAGGCTTGTTATATATAAGGTCTGTTATATAACAGACCTTATATCTAACAAGCCTTATATCTAACAAGCCTTATATCTAACAAGCCTTATATCTAACAAGCCTTATATCTAACAAGCCTTATATCTAACAAGCCTTATATCTAACAAGCCTTATATATAACAGACCTTATATATAACAAGCCTTATATATATAAGGCTTGTTAGATATGAGGCTTGTTAGATATAAGGCTTGTTAGATATAAGGCTTGTTAGATATGAGGCTTTGTCTCCATTTTTCACGAACATGCAGTTGTTACAAACCTGTTCACTACTTTTAATAGAACCACTGGAAAACCATTGAAATGCACCAATTTACTGGGTAAACCATCTTACTGTAAAGTGGTCTTCCTGCATCTTATATTAATAAAGGTAGTGAGTCAAGAAGTCTGCTTAGTGCTCACTGTAGGTAAGCCATAGAACCCAACGGAGCTCTCCAACCCCATGTCTGAGGATGAATACACTTTGTGCAGAAGAAACTCTATGTGTGTGGCCCAAATGGTACCCTATTCCGTTTACATTGCACTAATTTGACCAGGGCCCACAGTGCACTATATAGGTGATAGAGTGCCATATAGGACGCAACCTGTGACTCTTAATCAGAGAGGTGCTGTGCTCCTGACAGGTAGTTTAAGTACCCTCCATTAGGGCCCTAGTGTAATCCCAAATGGCATCCTATTCCCTATATCGTTCTTTACTTTTGAACAGAACCCTGGTGAAAAGTAGTGCCCTGCATAGGGAATAGGGTGCCACCTGGGACACTAACCTATCTTCCTCCAGAGAGTGCAGTTAGAGACCAATCCACCCACATCGCCTGCATGGCATTAATCACACAGCAGCGGAGCTACAGGAGACTGGGTGGGTGGTTTTGTGTGTGTGTGTGTGTGTGTGTGTGTGTGTGTGTGTGTGTGTGTGTGTGTGTGTGTGTGTGTGTGTGTGTGTGTGTGTGTGTGTGTGTGTGTGTGTGTGTGTGTGCCAAAATAATGCAACTGTTGATTAGATGCTTTTTTCATTAATTAGGCTTTCTCTGTAACCATATCTACTAGAAACTCATGGACAATATGGACACGTAAATAAAAAATGAATACTATATGAATATTTTCAACTATAAATTACCAAAGTTGTGATAGATTGTCATAGATTTTCTGATTTACCAAAATTACTGAAGATTCCAATAACTTTAGTAAATTACCAGTAGCTTTTCAACCCTAATTAGGAGCCATGAAGTTTCCAGACTGATTCAATGACTCCGTTTTTTAAAATCTTAATTTAAGAGACATCCTTCAATGGAGTGACTTCTTTCCTGCAGCGAATGTGACGAGGGTGTGGGCGTTGGGAGAGAGCTACCCAGAGCACTCGTTCTCTCTCGCTGTCTGTCTGTCTGTCTGTCTGTCTGTCTGTCTGTCTGTCTGTCTGTGTGTTAGTTTGTGTGTGTGTGTTAGTTTGTGTGTGTGTGTGTGTGTGTGTGTGTGTGTGTGTGTGTGTGTGTGTGTGTGTGTGTGTGTGTGTGTGTGTGTGTGTGTGTGTGTGTGTGTGTGTGTGTGTGTGTGTGTGTGTGTGTGTGGTGAGCAGCAGAAGGCGGTTACATAACCAAACGGGACGCAGTCCTCCGTGTGTTTTGCACAATTTCAAAGATATGCAAATTAACTCACATTGGATATTATTGTATAATTGCAACTCATCATTACCTAGTGAGGAGAGTTTGTTTGCAAATGTATTGTGTGTAATCCTTTGAATGTCTAATTTACACAAACCAATTACCGGCATCGTAATGGTAAGTTATACACGGACACCCATATTGTCTACTATTACTAGGTAATATGTCGTATCGCGAAGCACGAATACAAAGAGCATTGCGTCTACATTGTGAACCTACCAACGGAATTGAAAAAAATAAATGACCCAGCACTTACTGCATGAATAATGAATTTATCGATCATTTTAATGGAGGAGGTTGTCCGAATATATACAGCACACTTTGGAAAGTATTCAGACCTCTTGACTTTTTCCACATTTTGTTACGTTACAGCCTTATTCTAAAATTGAATAAATTAAACATTTTCCTCATCAATCTACACACAATACCCCATAACGAAATATTTACAAATGTATTCAAAATAAACAACATAAATACCTTATCTACATAAGTATTCAGACCCTTTGCTATGAGACTCGAAATTGAGCTCAGGTTGATCCTGTTTCCATTCATCATCCTTGAGATGTTTCTACAACTTGATTAGAGTCCACCTGTGGCAAATTCAATTGATTGGACATGATTTGGAAAGGCACATACCTGTCTACATAAGGTCACACAGTTGACAGTGCATGTCAGATTAAAAACCAAACCATGAGTTCGAAGGAATTGTCTGTAGAGCTCCGAGACAGGATTGTGTCGAGGCACAGATCTGCGGAAGGGTCCCAAAAAATGTCTGTAGCATTGAAGGTCCCCAAGAACAGTGGCCTCCATCATTCTTAAAATGGAAGAAGTTTGGAACCACCAAGACTCTTCCTAGAGCTGGCCACCCGGCCAAACTAAGCAATCGGGGGAGAAGGGCCTTGGTCAGGGAGGCGACCAAGAACCCGATGGTCACTCTGACAGAGCTCCAGAGTTCCTCTGCGGAGATGGGAGAACCTTCCAGAAGGACAACCATCTCTGCAGCACTTCACCAATCAGGCCAGATGGAAGCAGATGACAGACTCGGGGCTGTAATCGCTGCCAAAGGTGCTTGAACAAAGTACTGAATAAAGGGTCTGAATATTTATGTAAATGTGATATTTCATTTTTCATTTTTTAAATATATATATAAACATTTGCAAAAATGTCTAAAAACCTGCTTTTGCTTTGTCATTATGGGATATTGTGTGTAGATTGATGAGGGGAAAAAACAATTGAATCAATTTTAGAATAAGGCTGTAACGTAACAAAATGTGGGAAAAGTCAATGGGTCTGAATACTTTCCGAATGCACTGCTTCTTTAGAAGTCAAATCTGCAATGCGATGGAGTTATTTTACTGAACATAACGCTATATCTCATATATATTGTCAGAAACCCCATCATGTCTGCTGGTATTAGGTTGGATTGACAGCGGTAATTGTAAAAGCAGTGTGTATGTGTGTGTGTGTGTGTGTGTGTGTGTGTGTGTGTGTGTGTGTGTGTGTGTGTGTGTGTGTGTGTGTGTGTGTGTGTGTGTGTGTGTGTGTGTGTGTGTGTGTGTGTGTGTGTACAGATTGGCAATAGACGGGTGAGATATCTCCATTTCATTTCCTTTAGTCTACTAATCTTATTCAGCAGCTCTATAACATGATTGCTGGCATCAGTTATATAGGTCACATCCCAAATGCCACCCTGTTCCCCTTATAGTTCACTACATAGGGCTCTTGTCAAAAGTAGTGCAGTACATAGGGAATAGGGTGCCTTTGGGGATGGAACCATATCATGCATTTCAAGAGGCTTTATAATAAAAGGGACTGTATGCATCAGCTTTTTCATATGTTTAGTATGCTAATAATGTGGCTAACTTTCACTCAGAGAATATTGTGCTCACACACACGCATGTACAAACACACACACAGGACATGACACAATACATAGAGCCCATTCATTGTGCTCACTTTTGCCAGGTGGTTTATGAGAGGAGACAGTGTTACTACTGCAGCCCTTTATTATACCAAATCACCATGTCCTACTGCAGTCCTTTATCAAACCAAATCACAATGTCCTACTGCAGTCCTTTATCATACCAAATCACAATGTCCTACTGCAGTCCTTTATCAAACCAAATCACCATGTCCTACTGCAGTCCTTTATCAAACCAAATCACAATGTCCTACTGCAGTCCTTTATCAAACCAAATCATAATGTCCTACTGCAGTCCTTTATCATACCAAATCACAATGTCCTACTGCAGCCCTTTATCATACCAAATCACAATGTCCTACTGCAGTCCTTTATCATACCAAATCACAATGTCCTACTGCAGCCCTTTATCATACCAAATCACAATGTCCTACTGCAGTCCTTTATCATACCAAATCACAATGTCCTACTGCAGTCCTTTATCATACCAAATCACAATGCCCTACTGCAGTCCTTTATCATACCAAATCACAAGAACTCGTTCATGC
The DNA here is from genome assembly GCF_016432855.1 of Salvelinus namaycush. Taxonomy (NCBI): domain Eukaryota; kingdom Metazoa; phylum Chordata; class Actinopteri; order Salmoniformes; family Salmonidae; genus Salvelinus; species Salvelinus namaycush. The sequence goes on along the minus strand of NC_052323.1, from coordinate 18,973,828 downwards.
AAAGCATAAAGCTATTTGTGTTGGGATGTGTCCAGCATATCACAGCATTTAATGTGTCCAATTACGTCAACATGGTTTCTACAGAACAGGATCCCTCCCCTGGGGACAGGGACATTCAGGAGGGGCCAAAACACACACCACACACACACACACACAGTATATTTTCAGCAAATAGTACATGTACATAAGTATTCAGAACCTTTACTTAGTACTTTGTTGAAGCACCTTTGGCGATTACAGCCTCGAGTATTCTTAGGCATTCTTAGGCTACAAGCTTGGCACACCTGTATTTGGGGAGTTTCTCCCCTTCTTCTCTGCAGATCCTCTCAAGCTCTTTCAATTTGGATGGGGAGCGTTGCTGCACGGCTATTTGCAGGTCTCTCCCGAGATGTTTGATCGGGTTCAAGCCAGGCTCTGGCTGGGCCACTCAAGGACATTCAGATACTTGTCCTGAATCCACTCCTGTGTTGTCTTGGCTGTGTGATTACGGTCGTTGTCCTGTTGCAATGTGAACCTTCGCCCCAGTCTGAGATCCTGAGTGCCCTTGAGCAGGTTTTCATGAAGGATCTCTCTGTACCATGCTCCGTTCGTCTTTCCCTCGATCAGACTAGTCTCCCAGTTCCTGCCGCTAAAAAACTTCCCTAAAGCATGATGCTGCCACCACCATGCTTCATCGTAGGGATGGTGCCAGGTTTCCTCCAAATGTGATGCTTGGCATTCAGGCCAAAGAGTTCAACTTCGATTCATCAGACCAGTGAATCTTGTTTCTCATGGTCTGAAATTCTTTAGGTGCCTTTTGGCAAACTCCAAGCAGGCTGTCATGTGCCTTTTACTGAGGAATGGATTCTGTCTGGCCACTCTACCATAAAGGCCTGATTGGTGTAGTGCTGCAGAGATGGTTTTCCTTCAAAAAGGTTCTCCCATCTCCACAGAGGAACTCTGGAGCTCTGTCAGAGTGACTATCGGGTTTTTGGTCACCTCCCTGACCAAGGCCCTTCTCCCCCGATTGCTCAGTTTGGTCAAGCGGCCAGCTCTAGGAAGAGTCTTGGTGGTTCCAAACTTCTTCAATTTAAGAATGATGGAGGCCACTGTGTTCTTGGGGACTGTCAATGCTGCAGAAATGTTTTGGTACCCTTCCCCAGATCTGTGTCTCAACACAATCCTGCCTCGGAGCTCTATGGACAATTCCTTCGACATCATGGCTTGGTTTTTGCTCTGACGCACTGTCAACTGTGGGACCTTATATAGACAGGTGGGTGCCTTTCCAAATAATGTCCAATCAATTGAATTTACCACAGGTGGACTCCAATTAAGTTCTAGAAACAATGGAAACAGGATGCACCTGAGCTCAATTTTGAGTCTCATAGCAAAGGGTTTGAATACTTATATAAATAAGGTATTTCTGTTTTTTATTTTTTATAAATGTGAAAAATGTCTAAAAAACAGTTTTCGCTTTTCCATTTTGGGGTATTGTGTGTAGATTGCTGAAATTTGTATTTTGTTTAATCCATTTTAGAATGAGACCGTAACTTGTGGAAAAAGTCAAGGGGCCTGAATACTTTCCGAAGGCCCTGTAAACATGTAAACATAAACATTCCCCAGGCACCAATACATCTTGGCTGTTTAATAAGCTCGACAACAATCAAGAGGATACCACATATAAACCCTAGCATAGGCTGAGAATGCATGTCCTTTAATCATGACAAGGATACCTAATGGTCAAGCATCCCCCACCCCTTTCAATAGATCACCATTCCTTGTCTGGCTCATGAAAAAACACCCCCTTTTTATCCTAGCCACTTACAATCATACATGAATACATTTAATGCTGGTCCCGGGAATCTGAACAGTGTATTTGTGTTCTAGCGTGTTCTAGATTGTGTTCTAGCGTGTTCTAGTGTGTTCCGTATTTTGTTCTAGTGTATGTCCTTTGGATGCTGTAATACCTCTGGAAATTTGTATTCACATCAGAGAGAATCACACCACAGCTGTTTTACTACCATATTGAAAACCCTTTAATGAGGATCTGAACTTGCCCAGCCAATCATTTACATGTATTGCTTGCCTGCCTGCCTGCCTGCCTGCCTGCCTGCCTGCCTGCCTGCCTGCCTGCCTGCCTGCCTGCCTGCCTGCCTGCCTGCCTGCCTGCCTGCCTGCCTGCCCTCCCGATGTTTCCTGGTTATTACGCTCGCTAAGATCTTCCATTATAGATGATGAATTACCAGAAAGAACTTGGTCCTCTCTACATCTCATTACCTCTCTACATCTCATTACCTCTCTACTTCTCATTACCTCGCTACTTCTCATTACCTCTCTGTCTCTACTTCTCATTACCTCTCTACATCTCATTACCTCTCACTTCTCATTACCTCTCTACATCTCATTACCTCTCTACTTCTCATTACCTCTCTACTTCTCATTACCTCTCTACTTCTCATTACCTCTCTACTTCTCATTACCTCTCTGTCTCTACATCTCATTACCTCTCTACTTCTCATTACCTCTCTACTTCTCATTACCTCTCTACTTCTCATTACCTCTCTACTTCTCATTACCTCTCTGTCTCTACTTCTCATTACCTCTCTACTTCTCTACTTCTCATTACCGCTCTACCTCTCTACTTCTCATTACCTCTCTGTCTCTACTTCTCATTACCTCTCTACTTCTCATTACCTCTCTACTTCTCATTACCTCTCTACTTCTCATTACCTCTACATCTCATTACCTCTCTACTTCTCATTACCTCTCTACTTCTCATTACCTCTATGTCTCTACTTCTCATTACCTCTCTACATCTCATTACCTCTCTACCTCTCTACTTCTCATTACCTCTCTACCTCTCTACCTCTCATTACCTCTCTACTTCCCATTACCTCTCTACTTCTCATTACCTCTCTACCTCTCTACTTCTCATTACCTCTCTACTTCTCATTACCTCTCTACTTCTCATTACCTCTCTACTTCTCATTACCTCTCTACTTCTCATTACCTCTCTACTTCTCATTACCTCTCTACATCTCATTACCTCTCTACTTCTCATTACCTCTCTACTTCTCATTACCTATCTGTCTCTACTTCTCATTACCTCTCTACATCTCATTTCCTCTCTACTTATCATTACCTCTCTACTTCTCATTACCTCTCTGTCTCTACCTTTCATTACCTATCTGTCTCTACATCTCATTACCTCTCTACTTCTCATTACCTCTCTGTCTCTACTTCTCATTAACCTATATGTCTCTACTTCTCATTACCTCTCTACATCTCATTACATCTACTTCTCATTACCTTTACTTTTTATTACCTCTTGGTCTCTACTTCTCATTACCTCTCTGACTACTCCCTCTCTCTTTCTCTCTCTCAATTCAATTGAATTCAAGGGGCTTTATTGGCATGGGAAACATGCTTTCACATTGCCAAAGCAAGTGAAATGGATAAACAAAAGTGAAATAAAGAATAAAAAGTGAACAGTAAATATTACTCTCACAAAAGTTCCAAAGGAATAGAGACATTTGAAATGTTATATTATGTCTATATACAGTGTTGTAACGACATGCAAATAGCTAAAGTAAAAAAAGTAAAATAAATAAACATAAATATGGGTTGTATTTACAATGGTGTTTGTTCTTCACGGGTTGCCTTTTTCTTGTGGCAACAGGTCACAAATCTTGCTGCTGTGATTGCACACTGTGGTATTTCACCAAATAGATATGATAGTTTCAAATTCTTTGTGGGTCTGTGTAATCTGAGGGAAATATTTGTCTCTAATATAGTCATATATTTAGTTCTCTCATGATTTGGTTGGGTCTCTCTCTCTCTCATAGTACTGTACAGTTCCTCTCTGTTCAGTACTTATTGTAAAAATCACATTGTCACGATTTCCTCCGAAGTCGGTCCCTCTCCTTGTTCGGGCGACGGTAGGCGGTCGACGTCACCGGTCTTCTAGCCATCACTGATCCACCTTTCATCTTCCATTTGTTTTGTCTTGTTTTCCCACACACCTGGTTTCAATTCCATCAATTACATGTTGTGTATTTAACCCTCTGTTCCCCCCATGTCCTTGTCCGGTATTCTTTATTGTAAGTGCTTGTGCACGTTATGTAATTATTAAACTGCGCCGTTGTAACACAGTCTTTGCTCTCCTGCGCCTGACTTCTCTACCGCCAGTACGCACGCCTTACACACATGACTAACTTGGTGATTAAATCAATCCATCATAAACTGCAGATAAAATGAAACATATCATTAATCTATCTTAATCATATTCCTAAATGCCTGCTTCGTTTCTGTCTTCTGTATTTATCATAAGTGATCATCAATCAAGTAGGAGATTGATCTAAAGTTGTCCTTTATTCAAACCAAACGGCTGATTATTTTTCTTTTCCCATTTCCTGTTGTGCACCGCCCGTTTGAATGCTAATCCTTTCAAAAGTCTGTTTTCCTCAACCCTCCATCCTTCTCACCCCGGTTTGCAGAGGTACAATTTATTAATGTAAATCAAAATATGCCTCAGAGCATTGGGACTATACATGACCCCAATGGTTTCTGTATGATAGAAGGGAACCATTTGAAAAAATCCCATTAGCTAACCCAGCCTGACGGCAGTTCGATACTGGCTATGGACCCTGGTTAGAAGTAGGGTACAACATAGGGAACAGGGTGCCAATTGGGGCACACATTCAGCTCAGAACTATCCACTGGTCTAAAACCAATACAAAACCCCTAGACAATACAAAACCCCTAGACAATACAAAAACTAGCGTATCCACCCTAGTCACACCCTGACCTAACCAAAGTATAAAGAAAACAGAGATATCTCATGTCAGGGCGTGACAGTACCCTGTGGAAGCGCACTGGAGGCCTGATGTGTGGTGCCGGAACTGGTGGTACCGGGCTGAGGACATGCACCTCAGGGCGTGTGCGGGGAAGTGGCACAGGCCGTACTGGACTGTGGAAGCCCACTGGAGGCCTGATGCGTGATGCCGGAACTAGTGGTACCGGGCTGAGGACACGCACCTCAGGGCGAGTGCGGGGAGGAGGCACAGGACGTACTGGACTGTGAAGGCGCACTGGAGATCTGGAGCGTAGAGCTGGCACAATGCGTCCTGGCTGGATGCTCACTTGAGCCCGGCAAGTGCGGGGCGCCAGCACAGGACGCACTGGGCTGTGCAGACGCACCGGAGACACAGGATATCCTGGTCCAAGGAGGTATACTGGAGACCAGGAGCGCTGAGCCGGCACCATCCGTCCTGGCTGGATGCCCATTCTAGCCCGGCAAATGCGAGGAGCTGGAATAGAGCGCACTGGGCTATGAATGCGAACTGGAGACAACGTGCGCATCTCTGCATAACACGGTGCCTGACCAGTTACACGCTCCCCACGGTAAGCACGAGGAGTTGGCTCAGGTCTCCTACCTGACTCAGCCAATTTCCTCATGTGCCTCCCCCCCAAAAAATGATTGGGGCTGCCTCTCGGGCTTCCGTGCTAACTGTGTCCCCTCGTATCGTCGCCGTTCCTCCTGCGCTATCTCCACCTGCTTCCATGGTATGCGATCCTCTCCTGCCAATACTTCCTCCCACGTCCAGGATCCTTTACCGTTCAAAATCTCGTCCCATGTCCATGATATCTGCTCCTTCTGAACACGCTGCTTGGTCCTTTTATGGTGGGTTCTTCTGTCATGTTCGTCATAAAGATCGGACCAAGGTGCAGCGTGGTATGCGTACATTCTTCTATATTAAAGAAAGAACACTGAACAAACTAAGAAAACAACAAAACGAACGAAACGTGAAGCTATACGAATAGTGCAGACAGGCAACTAAACATAGAATAAGAACCCACAAACACCAAAGGGAAATGGCTACCTAAATATGATCCCCAATCAGAGACAACGATAAACAGCTGCCTCTGATTGGGAACCATATCAGGCCACCATAAACATACAAATACCTAGACCTACAAAACCCTAGACATACAAAACCCCTAGACAATACAAAACCCCTAGACAATACAGAACCCCTAGACAATACGCAACGACGCAACGCGGTGTGCTGGATACAGCCATTAGCCGTGGTATGTTGGCCATATACCACAAATCCCCGAGGTGCCTTAATGCTTTTATAAACTGGTTACCAACGTTTCGAAAAGTAAAAATAAATGTTTTGTCATACACATCCAATCATCATTCAGGGCTTGAACCACCCAGTTTATAATCACTTTTAAATAACTACAAAGAAGTCCAGTAAACTGTTTTCTTGGAAAGCAAGTTGATCTAAAGCAGTGGTCACCAACTTTCGCAGTCAAAAAGCAAGCTGAGGTCTACTGCTCAGATTTTTTATTTTTACATTAACCTCACACAAACAGTTTTGTAGGAAAGAGGTTTGGGCAGTAGGCCTAATACATATCACAGCATATTGGCTATATGATTGGCTTGCCAATATTGTTAATCAGACCATATTATATTTCAAAACTCGAGCTTTGCTAACAAAATAGATCAGTTGGTTTAGCACTTGTGAGGCACTGTGGGGCATGAATTTAAATAATTCGTTTTTTTATTTTACTGGACTGATGGTACCTGCATCTGATGGTCAACGAGGTCAAATCACCACGTCAGTGGTCTTCAGGTCGAAAAGTCAGAGCTCTAGAAAAATGCCTGACTTTCCGACTTGGAATTCCCGAGTTGGATGACCGTTCAAAACTATTTTTCCCAAACGCCTCTCACGGTCCCTGCTCTCTCATTCCTTTCCTCCGGTGAGACTGACCAGAGAGAGGGGACACACCGTCATCCACCTGATGGCCAAACTCAAGTCGCACCGCATCTGCCTCATGCACAAATTTATGTTGTTCCTATGACCAGAGACAGTTAAATATTCCTTAATGATAAAATCGACATGACGAGCTGCTAATAATAATAAAACGCAGGGCTATCGATACTTGGCTGCTCATTCGTTGCAGTTGCAGCCAGAGCGGAAGTACGGAGAAGCGCGTTTTGTAATAGTGTTGAATAAAAACAGTGACAGTGCTGAATATAAATGTAAACATGAACTCACTCATCAAAACAGCAGCTCTTTGCTGTATTCGTTGACAGTCTCTCTGTGGTAATGGTTTTAAAAGTTATTAAATCTTACGCAGGTTAGTAGCCTATTAAACTTGGCTGTGGCCAGGGTCATGGAAGCTCTGTAGCCACGGGAATTTGAGCTATCCGATTGGGCAGCAAGTAGGTGCACTCGATTTAGTCACAGATTTGCCTGTCCACTGGGTAAGCGGAGTTTGTGTGACGGTTGTCGTCGGAAGGATGAGACCAAGGCGCAGCGTTCTTTGAGTTCCACATATTTTATTCACGAAGTGAAACTTACGAAACAACAAAACAATAAAGAATACGACGACCGAACAGCTTCGTCGTGCAAACTAGCTGCACACAAATAAAGAACAAGATCCCACAAAACCCAAACGGAAAATGACAACTTATATATGATCCCCAATCAGAGACAACGATAGTGTAACGGCTGATTTCCTCCTCTTCGTCTGAAGAGGAGGTGTAGCAGGGATCGGACCAAGACGCAGAGTGGTAAGTGTCCATGTTTTAATATAATCCACTGAACACAACACGGCACCGGATATACCGGACCGTGAAGGAGTACAGGAGCTCTTGAGCACCGAGCCTGCCCAACCTTACCTGGTTGAATGCTCCCCGTAGCCCGGCCAGTGCGGCGAGGTGGAATAGCCCGCACTGGGCTGTGCTGGCGAATCGGGGACACCATGCGTAAGGCTGGTGCCATATACGCCGGCCCGAGGAGACGCACTGGAGACCAGATGCGTTGAGCCGGCTTCATGGCACCTGGCTCGATGCCCAACCTAGCCCGGCCGATACGAGGAGCTGGAATGTATCGCACCGGGCTAAGCACGCGTACTGGGGACACCGTGCGCTCCACCGCATAACACTGTGCCTGACCAGTACGACGCCCTCTCTCTCCACGGTAAGAACGGGGAGTTGGCTCAGGTCTCCTACCTGGCTTAGCCACACTCCCCGTGTGCCCCCCCCAAGAAATTTTTGGGGCTGACTCTCGGGCTTCCAACCGCGTCGCCGTGCTGCCTCCTCATACCAGCGCCTCTCTGCCTTCGCTGCCTCCAACTCTGCCCTGGGACAGCAATATTCCCCTGGCTGAGTCCAGGATCCTTTGCCGTCCAGAATCTCCTCCCAAGTCCATGAATCCTGTGTCTTCTGCCGCTGCGGCTGCTGTCCTTTACCACTCTGCTTGGTCCTTGGTTGGTGGGTGTTTCTGTAACGGCTGATTTCCTCCTCTTCATCTGAAGAGGAGGTGTAGCAGGGATCGGACCAAGACGCAGAGTGGTAAGTGTCCATGTTTTAATATAATCCACTGAACACGACAAAAAAAATACAAAATAACAAAGTAACCTAACCGAAACAGTCCCGTGTGGCATGAACACAGACACAGGAAACAAACACCCACAAACCAACAGTGAAAACAGGCAACCTAAATATGGTTCCCAATCAGAGACAATGCAAAACACCTGTCTCTGATTGAGAACCATATCAGGCCAATTGACAAACCTAAACATAGAAACACATAACATAGACTGCCCACCCCAACTCACGCCCTGACCATACTAACTAAAGACAAAACAAAGGAAAATAATGGTCAGAACGTGACAGATAGACAGCTGCCTCTGATTGGGAACCACACTCGGCAAAACAACAAAGAAATAGAAAACTTAGATTTTCCCACCCGAGTCACACCCTGACCTAACCAAACATAGAGAATAAATAAGGATCTCTAAGGTCAGGGCGTGACAGTTTGTCTGATGGGAACACTATGCTTACCCGGTGCACAGGTCTTTTGAATCAAGTGCCCATACCGGCAACAGCTCAACAAGATTTTAAAAAAGGAGCGCAAGCCTTTATCGTTCGTTGGCTTTTCTACAGAAATATTTGGTGATCGACTAGGAATGCCTTTGGCGATGGACCGGTTGGAGACCACTACTCTAGAGCTCTCCTTGTTGTTGGTTATGTAACGGTTATTTGTTTTAACCTTCATCGGACAGAACTGAGGTCTACATTACTTGACTGCCTGAAAGGTTTTGAGACATGGGTGCTAAAACACACACACAGAGACGTGGGCGCTAAAACACACACACAGAGACGTGGGCGCCAAACGTTCCCTTGAGATGCTCCTATCTCTGTTGCTCGGCCTAATGATGGGTTGTGTAAATTGCGAGGCAATCTTGAGAGTCAAGCATCAGAGTTCAGTGCACTGCTGAGAATTGTGTGTGTGATTGTGATTTAGAGTAGTTTGAAGGTGAAGTGTTATTGTGTTGGCATTTGAAGTGGTGGTATGTATTTAAAGCATGCAAAGAGATTGATGAGAGATTGTGTTGTTCTGACAGATTGCAGGGCCAATATGTGATCAAAACTGAAAACGAGATTACACACAGCGAAAAAGAAATGTAGGGTCTACTGATGTGCCATCAGAGTGTGTCGGCAGTGTGTCTGTCGGCTCCATTACCCGCAGTATTAGACTTAAAACTAGTCATCCAGCGATCATACACTGTTTACCAGGGGGCAGGGCTACCGACGTTGAGGCTAATCTGAAGATGGTGCTGGCTAAGGCTAAAACTGGCGAGTGTAGAGAGTATAGGGATATTGTTATCCAACAATGTTAGGATGAAACAGTCAGAGGTCACCAAGCGCAACATAGCTTCAGCGTGTAGATCAGCTAGAAAGACGTGTCGGCATCGAATAATTGTCTCAGGCCCCCTCCCAGTTAGGGCGAGTGATGAGCTCTACAGCAGAGTCTCACAACTCAATCGCTGGTTGAAAATTGTTTTCTGCCCCTCCCAAAAGATAGAATTTGTAGGTAATTGGCCCTCTTTCTGGGACTCACCAACAAACAGGATCAAGCCTGGCCTGCTGAGGAGTGAGGGACTCCATCCTAGCTTGAGGGGTGCTCTCATCTTGTCTACAGACATAGAAAGAGCTCTAACTCCCCTAGCTCCACAATGAGATAGGGTGCAGGCCAGGCAGCAGGCTGTTATTCAGCCTGCCAGTGTAGAGGAGCCTGACACTAGCACAGTCAGTGTAGTCAGCTCAGCTATCCCCATTGAGACCGTGTCTGTGTCTCGACCTAGGTTGGGCAAAACTAAACATGGCTGTGTTCGCCTTAGCAATCTCACTAGGATAAAGACCTCCTCCATTCCTGCCATTATTGAAAGAGATCGTGATACCTCACATCTCAAAATAGGGCTACTTAATGTTAGATTCCTCACTTCCAAGGCAGTTATAGTCAATGAACTAATCACTGATCATAATCTTGATGTTATTGGCCTGACTGAAACATGGCTTAAGCCTGATGAATTTACTGTGTTAAATGAGGCCTCACCTCCTGGTTACACTAGTGACCATATCCCATTCGCATCCCGCAAAGGCAGAGGTGTTTTTTAATACTATATCGCTTGACACATTGATGAAAATAATCATGGCCTCTAAACCTTCAAGCTGCATACTGGACCCTATTCCAACTAAACTACTGAAAGAGCTGCTTCCTGTGCTTGGCCCTCCTATGTTGAACATAATAAACGGCTCTCTATTCACAGGATGTGTACCAAACTCACTAAAAGTGGCAGTAATAAAGCCTCTCTTGAAAAAGCCAAACCTTGACCCAGAAAATTAAAAAACTATCGGCCTATATCGATTCTCCCATTCCTCTCAATTAAAAAAAAAAAAGTTGTTGCTCAGCAACTCACTGCCTTCCTGAAGACAAACAATGTATACGAAATGCTTCAGTCTGGTTTTAGACCCCATCATAGCACTGAGACTGCACTTGTGAAGGTGGTAAATTACCTTTTAATGGCGTCAGACCGAGGCTCTGCATCTGTCCTCGTGCTCCGAGACCTTAGTGCTGCTTTTGAAACCATCGATCAGCACAATCTTTTGGAGAGATTGGAAACCCAAATTAGTCTACAAGGACAAGATATGGCCTGTTTTAGATCTTATCTGTCGGAAAGATATCAGTTTGTCCCTGTAGATGGTTTGTCCTCTGACAAATCAACTGTACATTCCGGTGTTCCTCAAGGCTCCGTTTTAGGCACTGGAGGCACTGGAGCAACGAACCGCCCTTGCTGTCTCTGTCTGGCCGGTTCCCCTCTCTCCAATGGGATTCTCCACCTCAAACCCTATTACAGGGGCTGAGTCACTGGCTTGCTGGTGCTCTTCCATGCCGTCCCTAGGAGGGGTGCGCCACTTGAGTGGGTTGAGTCACTGACGTGATCTTCCTGTCCGGGTGGGGGAGATCTTTGTGGGCTATAGTTGGCCTTGTCTCAGGATAGTAAGTTGGTGGTTGAAGATATCCCTCTAGTGGTGCTGTTATATCCTGCCTGTTTGGCCCTGTCCGGGGGTATCGTCGGGGGTATCGTCGGACCGAGCCACAGTGTTCCCCGACCCCTCTGGCTCAGCCTCCGGTATTTATGCTGCAGTGGGTTTATGTGTCGGGGGACTAGGGTCAGTCTGTTATATCTGGAGTATTTCTCCTGTCTTATCTGGTGTCCTGTGTGAATTTAATTATGCTCTCTCTAATTCTCTCTCTGTTTTCTGTCTCTGTCTCTGTCTCTCTCGGAGGACCTGAGCCCTAGGACCATGCCTCAGGACTACCTGGCCTGATGACTCCTTGCTGTCCCCAGTCCACCTGGTTGTGCTGCTGCTACAGTTTCAACTGTTCTGCCTGCGGCTATGGAACCCTGACCTGTTCACCGGACGTGCTACCTTGTCCCACCGGATGTGCTACCTGCTGTTTTAAACTCTCTAGAGACAGCAGGAGCGGTAGAGATGCTCTAAATGATCGGCTATGAAAAGCCAACTGACATTTACTCCTGAGGTGCTAAAATGTTGCACCCTCTACAAACACTGTGATTATTATTATTTGACCCTGCTGGTCATCTATGAACATTTGAACATCTTGGCCATGTTCTGTTATAATCTCCACCCGGCACAGCCAGAAGAGGACTGGCCACCCCTCATAGCCTGGTTCCTCTCTAGGTTTCTTCCTAGGTTTTGCCTTTCTAGGGAGTTTTTCCTAACCACCGTGCTTCTACACCTGCATTGCTTGCTGTTTGGGGTTTTAGGCTGGGTTTCTGTACAGCACTTTGAGACATCAGCTGATGTAAGAAGGGCTTAATAAATATATTTGATTGATTGATTGATTGTCTGTTGCCAGAGTGTGTGTCGCCAGTGAGTCTGACTCCAGTGTGTCTGTCGCCAGTGTGTCTGTCACCAGTGTGTCTGTCGCCAGTGAGTCTTTCGCCAGTGTGTCTGTCGCCAGTGTGTCTGTCGCCAGTGTGTCTGTCGCCAGTGTGTGTGTCGACAGCTTGTGTGTCACCAGCGTGTCTGTCGCCAGCGAGTCTGTCGCCAGCGTGTGTGTCGCCAGCGTGTGTGTCGCCAGCGTGTGTGTCGGCAGTGTGTGTGTGTCGGCAGTGTGTGTGTCGGCAGTGTGTGTGTCGGCAGTATGTGTGTCGGCAGTGTGTCTGTCGCCAGTGTGTCTGTCGCCAGTGTGTCTGTCGCCAGTGTGTGTGTCGACAGCTTGTGTGTCACCAGCGTGTCTGTCGCCAGCGAGTCTGTCGCCAGCGTGTGTGTCGCCAGCGTGTGTGTCGCCAGCGTGTGTGTCGGCAGTGTGTGTGTGTCGGCAGTGTGTGTGTCGGCAGTGTGTGTGTCGGCAGTATGTGTGTCGGCAGTGTGTCTGTCGCCAGTGTGTCTGTCGCCAGTGTGTCTGTCGCCAGTGTGTGTGTCGACAGCTTGTGTGTCACCAGCGTGTCTGTCGCCAGCGAGTGTGTCGCCAGCGTGTGTGTCGCCAGCGTGTGTGTCGGCAGCGTGTGTGTCGGCAGCGTGTGTGTCGGCAGCGTGTGTGTCGGCAGTGTGTGTGTCTGTCAGCAGTGTGTCTGTCGCCAGTGTGTCTGTCGCCAGTGTGTCTGTCGCCAGTGTGTCTGTCAGCAGTGTGTGTCTCGGCAGTGTGTCGACAGTGTGTGTCTGTCACCAGTGTGTGTGTCGCCAGTGTGTGTGTGTCGCCAGTGTGTGTGTGTCGCCAGTGTGTGTCTGTCGCCGGTGTGTCAGTCGCTGGTGTGTGTGTCGCCAGTGTGTGTGTCGTCAGTATGTCTGTCGCCAGTGTGTGTGTGTGTGTCATCAGTGTGTGTGTCATCATTCATAGCTGCTAGCTACCTGTGAACCCACAGCGTCCCAGTGGCTCATAAGCATAGGCTCATTTAAACAGGAGCACTCCCTCATCTCTGGGCGCTGGAGTAAAGGCAGGAACAGATGGCTGTGTGTGTGTGTGTGTGTGTGTGTGTGTGTGTGTGTGTGTGTGTGTGTGTGTGTGTGTGTGTGTGTGTGTGTGTGTGTGTGTGTGTGTGTGTGTGTGTGCATTGTGAGTGCGGGTGTGTGTGCGTGTGTGTGTGTATGAGTGCATTTGTGCGGGTGTGTGTGAGTGTGTGTGTGAATGTGTGTGTGTGCATTTCTTCTCCATCTGTGTTCATCACTTTCTGTCTGCCTGTCTGTCTGTTAAATACCAGAAATATCCAACAACTGACATTGATACAAAACCATATCACAGTACACCCAAACCTCAACAAGGCAAAACAGCAAAGCAGCATTACTTACAAAAAACGAATCCACTCAGAAGCCATGGGCACAAGCCAGGTGAAAAAGCCTAACCAAGTGAAAGACCTACAACAACAGTACACGGTGACCGGTGGCCATTTGTGACTGCCTCTTTCTTCTAAGGGAAATACCATCTTTCTTTGAGACCTTTATAGGTCCCGGCACTCTGAAGCAGAGGGAAATAGTAGAGGATGAGAGTGTAGGTTGAGATAAGATGGAGGACAAATGTGAGTGGAACAAAGAGAGAGAGAGAGAGATAGAGAGAGTGGGAGAAGAAAAATAAATCGATTAAATCTGTTTTCACATATATTTTTTCAATTTATTTTTATTAGGTAAAAGATATTCTGAAAGATTTATCTCATATTGGATTCCAACGTGATGAGAGAGGGGTCACTTGGTCTGTTTCCCTCTAACGCCTGCTTTTCTCATCTCTATGTCCATATACACAATTTAGCTTTTTAGTCCTCTCTCTCTCTTTCTCTCTATCTCTCTCTTTCTCTCTCTCCTGCCATTACACCTATTTATTAATTTAGTGTCCGTACACCCAGAGTTGGACCATCTCTCTTTGACATCTCTCTCTTTCTCTTTCCCTCGCCCTCTTTCTCTCCCTCTCTCTCTCTAATTCTCTCTCCTCTTTCTCTCATCAGAGATTTTAAAAAAGCCTTTAATATCTTTAAAGTTTAGTTTCACTGACGAGAAATGTTTCGAAAATATACTTTCATTTCTTCAAGATATTTTGACAGTGAAATATAGTCTAACCATGGCTCCAGGGACTTGGGAAACAGACGGTGCAGAAACAGACTCAGGTGTACTACCTACTGTTGCTGTTTCACACAAGCTCAAGCATAGAGATGAATAGGAAAGTAGTCATTGGTGTGTTAATGATGGACACACACACGCACACACGCACGCACACACACACACACACACACACACACACACACACACACACACACACACACACACACACACACACACACACACACACACACACACTCAGAAACACACACACATGGACATGCGCACACACACACACACACACACACACACACACACACACACACACACACACACACACACACACACACACACACACACACACACATGGACATGCGCACACACACACACACACACACACACACACACACACACACACACACATGGACATGCGCACACACACACACACACACACACACACACACACACACACACACAGAAACACACACACACATGGACATGCACACACACGTCATTGGTGTGATCATGATGGAGAAGGGGATGTGGAGGATTCCATAGTCAATGGTGTAATTAGCTCAAGAGCCCTTGGCTAGATTTTTACCTTTACCTCACCAGAAAGCCAACAATTTGCAACTTCTATTGGTAAAAAGTACGTACTAGTGTGTGTGTGAGTGTGTGTGTGTGAGTGTAGGTGTGTGCGCATGTGTGTCCCACTCCTGTGCTTTGGAGATGATTATTACCTGTAATCTAGAGGAGGCTTGTGGCAGCAGTAAGACCCTCAGGAAGAAGCCTCCTCGTCTCTCCAAAGAGCATTTCAAGTGTGAGTGCGCTAGATGTTGGTTAGATTCCAAATGGCACGCAATTTATATTTGTATTTATTATGGATCTCCATTAGTTCCTGCCAAGGCAGCAGCTACTCTTCCTGGGGTTTATTACGGATCCCCATTAGTTCCTGCCAAGGCAGCAGCTACTCTTCCTGGGGTTTATTACGGATCCCCATTAATTCCTGCCAAAGTAGCAGCTACTCTTCCTGGGGTTTATTACGGATCCCCATTAGTTCCTGCCAAGGCAGCAGCTACTCTTCCTGGGGTTTATTATGGATCCCCATTAGTTCCTGCCAAGGCAGCAGCTACTCTTCCTGGGGTCCAGCAAAATTAAGGCAGTTTATACAATTTTAACCCTCCCGTTGTCCTCCTATTATGCCTAGCACACAGTGTCCCCCCCGGGTCACCCTGTCCCGTCTTGGCTAAAGGCCCAGTGGGCACAAGTGTGACAGTATGGGTGTGAACAGCCTTTGCAGATGTATTTCTTACACCTGCAGCACGCGGTGTGTGTCTTGGCGTCCTTCTTGGGTGGGCAGAGCTGACACCTCTTCCTCTTACTCGCCTCCAGCCGGGCGGCCGGGGCTGGGTCGGCGGCGGCGGCCGGGCCGACGGCTTGCTCAAGGGCTTGCGGACGAGCCTCGGCGGATACACGCTCGCCCCGTATGACTTTGACAAGTGCTGAGGCGGCTTCGGTGCGGGGGAGACGCTGCCTTCTTTGGATCAAGGGCTTCACGAGCGCCTTTCCGAGCTGCTCCAGGAACACCCTCCTCTTGTTCCGCTTCCCGGGCATCCAGTCGGGGTTGATCTCTCGCCATATGACAAAGGCGTTGTAGGAGGACACGTCGAGGATGTTGTGGAAGATGACCAGGGGCCAGCGGGCGGTCATCCGTCTGCAGCTGTAGGTCCCGACCACCTTGTCTAGGTTGTCCACGCCGCCCTTGTTGCAGTTGTAGTCTAGGATGAGGGCCGGCTTCCGGTCTCGGCGATCGCTAACGTCGGGCTCCGCGTGCCGCGTGCTCAGAAGCAGCACGTTCTTATTTCTCTTTGCCAGGTAGGACACTAGAGTGGCGGTGGGCGTGAAGGCGAACCTGGAGGACGAGACCTGTCTGTCCTTGGACTGGAGCAGCGCGGGAGGGAGCTCGGGCTTGTTCTTTCGCACCGTGCCCACCATGGTGAGGTTCCTCTCGAGGAGCCGCTGCCCGAGTTCGTAGGAGGTGAAGAAATTGTCACACGTGACGTTGTGACCGCCCGGCAGTCCCTCGGTCAGATCGAGGACGACGCGCGCGCCCTGGTTCTTCTCGGGGCCTCCGCCGGCCGCCTTGCCGGTGTACACTTGCATCTTCCAAGCGTAGCTGGACTTGGCGTCGCAGGCCACCCACGACTTGATGCCGTATTTGGCCGGCTTGCTGGGAATGTACTGTCGGAAAGGACAGCGTCCTTTCGGCGAGGGAGAGGGGAGGGAGAGGAGAGGGAGAGGAGAGGGAGAGGAGATTAGCAGCGTCATACACAGATACATAGACTGCCCGTGCTCTCTACGCTACACGTACAAACAAAGAATAAATAGACTGCCCGGGCTCTCTACGCTACGCGTACATACACAGGTACATAGACGGTACCTCTGAACGGGACCAGTTGTTCGTCCACCGTCACTTCGGGCCCCGGGTTGTAGAGGGCCTGCAGCCGCTCCTCCCACAGGTCCCACACCTCTCTCACGGCCGCCAGTCTGTCGGTGGCGAGTCTCGCGGGTCTCGACTGGCGGTCGTCGAATCGCAGCAGCCTCGAGTACTTGTGAAACGCCTTGAGCGGCATGGTGGCGCGGAACACGGTCCTGCCGCTCTCGGCGTCCCACAGGCTGGCCGCGGCCTCGCCTCGGGACCTGTAGACGCCGGCTAGGATCAGCAGCCCTACGTAGGCGCGCAGGTCGGTGGAGTCCATGGGTCGCCAGCCGTCGCCGTATTTTCTCACCCCCTGCAGATTCGTCATGTCCACGATGATCCTTTCTATCGCCGGTGTGACAAACAGCCGGAAGGCGGACGCGATGTCGAGCGCTCGCGACGCGGCGTAGGCCGTGGGGCCCGGCGTCACGGCGGGGCAGGGCCGGCGGATGGCGCGGGGCCGGTCCGGGCCGCGATAGGCCACGGAGGACCATTTGATTTTGCCGTTTTTTGACAGCAACGTCTCCCTTTCTGGCTCGGGCTCTCTGGCTCTGTCTCGCTCTCGCTCTCTGTCTCTGGCTCGCTCTCTGTCTGGCTCTCTGTCTCGCTCTCGGGCAGCGGCCGCGTCTCCCTCTCGCTCTCCCTCCGGCTCTTCCTCCGAAGAGGAGCACGACCGCGAGGCCGAGTCGTCTTCGTAGTCGTCCGCGTCGCGCTCGGGGTTGTATTCCTCACCGTCTTCATCTTCCGAAACGTCCTCCTCTTCGGAATCGCAGTAGTCTTCTTCGTCTTCTTGGTCGACGCTGGAGGATATCTGTTCCAGGACCTGAGCCGCGCTAAAACCGGGACTGCGAGGCGTCGTAGGCGGAGGCAACACGCTCGGTGGGGTCGTATTCCTCGTCGTCGTCCTCGTCGTCGTCCTCATCATCGTCCTCATCTTCTTCTTCTTCTTCTTGTTCTTGTTCTTCTTGTTCTTCTTCTTCTTCTTCTTCCTGACAATATTAGTAGGCTCTCTACGCCCTGCTTACTGTCGTAGGCGGAGGGCTCACGCTCGGCGGGGTCGTATTCCTCCTCGTCGTCGTCCTCGTCCTCGTCCTCATCTTCTTCTTCTTCTTCTTCTTCTTCTTCTTCTTCCTGACAATATTAGTAGCCTCTCTACGCCCTGCTTACGGTGGCCACGTGAATTGGACGAGGCACGCGAATGGACGAGGCGCGTGGTCGGCCCTGCCTGCTCCTTCGGCCCTTCGGCCCCTTCGGTCCCATCCGGGACGCTCGGCTGGCCTCCCCGTGTGATAGCACCGAGGTCGTGCACTGAGTTGTTGGGGACAACTGGTCCCTGCCGGGGTCACTCTGACCCGGCCCAGACAGAGGGGAACAACTCCTAACACAGGGCCGGGGTCACTCTGACCCGGCCCAGACAGGGGTAGGAGGGTTACAACATACACCTTGCTAACGCTGCCGGGGTCACTCTGACCCAAGCCCCCGGGACAGAGGGGAACAACTCATAACACAGGGCCTACAACAGGGCCCGGGTCACTGTGACCCGGCCCAGACAGGGGTAGGAGGGTTACAACAAACATACTTGCTAACGCTGCCAGGGTCTCTCTAACCCACACAGACACTGGGAATCGACTCGTAACGCTGGCCGCGGGTCACTCTGACCCGCCGAGGCAAGGGGAAGGTTGTGTAACAACAGCCATACCCGAAAGGCACAATATCCACAACCAAGGGAAAGTAGTTTGTAGGGGGGGCGTTTTTAGAATCAACATCCAAACTCACACGAGGCCCAAGGGCCCGTTGGGGGACAGAGGGCCGTATTCGACACAGGGCCCTTGCCCGGAATGTTGCGCGTGTCAATTTTGGGGCAGGACCTTTGACTAGTATCCAGCAGGTGGTGGTGTTGGGTCACTATGACCCGGCCTGCCAGGGTCACTCTGACCCACACAGACACGGGGGAAGCGACTGGTAACGCTGCTCCGGGGTCACTCTGACCCCTCTGACGTCACTATGACCCCGCCCACACAGGGGCAGGAGGGTTACAACATACACCTTGCTAACGCCGCCGGGGTCACTCTGACCCCTCTGACGTCACTATGACCCCGCCCACACAGGGGCAGGAGGGTTACAACATACACCTTGCTAACGCTGCCAGGGTCACTCTGACCCACACACAGACACGGGCAATCAACTCGGAACTGCCCGGGGTCACTCTGACCCGCCGAGACAACGGGAGGGTTAAAAACATTACAAAACATTCACAGATTTCACAACACACTGTGTGCCCTCAGTTCCCTACTTCACCACTACCACATAACTATAGTACTAACTACATGTGTTTGTATAGTGCGTATGTTATTGCGTGTGTGTGTGTGTGTGTGTGTGTGTGTGTGTGTGTGTGTGTGTGTGTGTGTGTGTGTGTGTGTGTGTGTGTGTGTGTGTGTGTGTGTGTGTGTGTGTGTGTGTGTGTGTGCCTCTGTGTTGCTTCACAGTCCCCGCTGTTCCATAAAGTGTATTTTCATCAGTTTTTTAACTAAAATGTTACTGCCTGCATCAGTTACTTAATGTGGAATAGAGTTCCATTTAGTCATGGCTCCATGTAGAACACTTCTTTTGACCAGATCATATTTGCACTCTAATGCCACTCGAATGCCACCTCGAATGCCACCATAGCGACATCAGTCGATCTAGCTAAGGGAAATACATAGCGACATCAGTCGATCTAGCTAAGGGAAATACATAGCGACATCAGTCGATCTAGCTAAGGGAAATACATAGCGACATCAGTCGATCTAGCTAAGGGAAATACATAGCGACATCAGTCGATCTAGCTAAGGGAAATACATAGCGACATCAGTCGATCTAGCTAAGGGAAATACATAGCGACATCAGTCGATCTAGCTAAGGGAAATACATAGCGACATCAGTCGATCTAGCTAAGGGAAATACATAGCGACATCAGTCGATCTAGCCAAGGGAAATACATAGCGACATCAGTCGATCTAGCTAAGGGAAATACATAGCGACATCAATCGATCTAGCTAAGGGAAATACATAGCGACATCAGTCGATCTAGCTAAGGGAAATACATAGCGACATCAGTCGATCTAGCCAAGGGAAATACATAGCGACATCAGTCGATCTAGCTAAGGGAAATACATAGCGACATCAGTCGATCTAGCTAAGGGAAATAAATAGCGACATCAGTCGATCTAGCTAAGGGAAATACATAGCGACATCAGTCGATCTAGCTAAGGGAAATACATAGCGACATCAGTCGATCTAGCTAAGGGAAATACATAGCGACATCAGTCGATCTAGCCAAGGGAAATACATAGCGACATCAGTCGATCTAGCTAAGGGAAATAAATAGCGACATCAGTCGATCTAGCCAAGAGAAATACATAGCGACATCAGTCGATCTAGCTAAGGGAAATAAATAGCGACATCAGTCGATCTAGCTAAGGGAAATACATAGCGACATCAGTCGATCTAGCTAAGGGAAATACATAGCGACATCAGTCGATCTAGCTAAGGGAAATACATAGCGACATCAGTCGATCTAGCTAAGGGAAATACATAGCGACATCAGTCGATCTAGCTAAGGGAAATACATAGCGACATCAGTCGATCTAGCTAAGGGAAATACATAGCGACATCAGTCGATCTAGCTAAGGGAAATACATAGCGACATCAGTCGATCTAGCCAAGGGAAATACATAGCGACATCAGTCGATCTAGCTAAGGGAAATACATAGCGACATCAATCGATCTAGCTAAGGGAAATACATAGCGACATCAGTCGATCTAGCTAAGGGAAATACATAGCGACATCAGTCGATCTAGCCAAGGGAAATACATAGCGACATCAGTCGATCTAGCTAAGGGAAATACATAGCGACATCAGTCGATCTAGCTAAGGGAAATAAATAGCGACATCAGTCGATCTAGCTAAGGGAAATACATAGCGACATCAGTCGATCTAGCTAAGGGAAATACATAGCGACATCAGTCGATCTAGCTAAGGGAAATACATAGCGACATCAGTCGATCTAGCCAAGGGAAATACATAGCGACATCAGTCGATCTAGCTAAGGGAAATAAATAGCGACATCAGTCGATCTAGCCAAGAGAAATACATAGCGACATCAGTCGATCTAGCTAAGGGAAATAAATAGCGACATCAGTCGATCTAGCTAAGGGAAATACATAGCGACATCAGTCGATCTAGCTAAGGGAAATACATAGCGACATCAGTCGATCTAGCTAAGGGAAATACAGGTAAACAGTATTATAGTATTAGAGGGATATATTGAAGGAAATTACCTGTCAATGGGACATGTACCAGTTTATGTACCAATGCGTCTCAAATGGCACCCTATTCCCTATGTAGTGAACTACCGTTGACCAGAGCCCCTGGTCAAAAGAAGTGCACTTCATAGGGAATAGGGTGCCACTTGAGACGCATCCACCAATCATTATACAGACCCTGAAAAGTCAACCTCCTAGATAGTGTATTTCTGATACTGCTTCCCCTCTAGCATAAATGTGTGGAATAAAAAGGTTTTCCTTCCTGTAGTGAAAGGCAGGTTGTCATAGCCAGTATAGTGAAAGGCAGGTTGTCATAGCCAGTATAGTGAAAGGCAGGTTGTCATAGCCAGTATAGTGAAAGGCAGGTTGTCATAGCCAGTATAGTGAAAGGCAGGTTGTCATAGCCAGTATAGTGAAAGGCAGGTTGTCATAGCCAGTATAGTGAAAGGCAGGTTGTCATAGCCAGTATAGTGAAAGGCAGGTTGTCATAGCCAGTATAGTGAAAGGCAGGTTGTCATAGCCAGTATCATGAAAGGCAGGTTGTCATAGCCAGTATAGTGAAAGGCAGGTTGTCATAGCCAGTATAGTGAAAGGCAGGTTGTCATAGCCAGTATAGTGAAAGGCAGGTTGTCATAGCAGTCTAGTGAAAGGCAGGTTGTCATAGCCAGTATAGTGAAAGGCAGGTTGTCATAGCCAGTATAGTGAAAGGCAGGTTGTCATAGCCAGTATAGTGAAAGGCAGGTTGTCATAGCCAGTATCATGAAAGGCAGGTTGTCATAGCCAGTATAGTGAAAGGCAGGTTGTCATAGCCAGTCTAGTGAAAGGCAGGTTGTCATAGCAGTCTAGTGAAAGGCAGGTTGTCATAGCCAGTATAGTGAAAGGCAGGTTGTCATAGCCAGTATAGTGAAAGGCAGGTTGTCATAGCCAGTATAGTGAAAGGCAGGTTGTCATAGCCAGTATAGTGAAAGGCAGGTTGTCATAGCCAGTATAGTGAAAGGCAGGTTGTCATAGCCAGTATAGTGAAAGGCAGGTTGTCATAGCCAGTATAGTGAAAGGCAGGTTGTCATAGCCAGTATAGTGAAAGGCAGGTTGTCATAGCAGTCTAGTGAAAGGCAGGTTGTCATAGCCAGTATAGTGAAAGGCAGGTTGTCATAGCCAGTATAGTGAAAGGCAGGTTGTCATAGCCAGTATAGTGAAAGGCAGGTTGTCATAGCCAGTATAGTGAAAGGCAGGTTGTCATAGCAGTCTAGTGAAAGGCAGGTTGTCATAGCCAGTATAGTGAAAGGCAGGTTGTCATAGCCAGTATAGTGAAAGGCAGGTTGTCATAGCCAGTATAGTGAAAGGCAGGTTGTCATAGCCAGTATAGTGAAAGGCAGGTTGTCATAGCCAGTATAGTGAAAGGCAGGTTGTCATAGCAGTCTAGTGAAAGGCAGGTTGTCATAGCCAGTATAGTGAAAGGCAGGTTGTCATAGCCAGTATAGTGAAAGGCAGGTTGTCATAGCCAGTATAGTGAAAGGCAGGTTGTCATAGCAGTCTAGTGAAAGGCAGGTTGTCATAGCCAGTATAGTGAAAGGCAGGTTGTCATAGCCAGTATAGTGAAAGGCAGGTTGTCATAGCCAGTATAGTGAAAGGCAGGTTGTCATAGCCAGTATAGTGAAAGGCAGGTTGTCATAGCCAGTATAGTGAAAGGCAGGTTGTCATAGCCAGTATAGTGAAAGGCAGGTTGTCATAGCCAGTATAGTGAAAGGCAGGTTGTCATAGCCAGTATAGTGAAAGGCAGGTTGTCATAGCCAGTATAGTGAAAGGCAGGTTGTCATAGCCAGTATAGTGAAAGGCAGGTTGTCATAGCCAGTATAGTGAAAGGCAGGTTGTCATAGCCAGTATAGTGAAAGGCAGGTTGTCATAGCCAATATAGGAAGTCATGCATATCCATCTGCAGTTGTTTTATTTCTCTCAGTTGATGGTTTTGGATAACTGCCAATTTAACTAACAGCTTTACTGGCTGCATTCAGCTCTGGCTCCTATTGTGGTAGAGAGAAATTAGAGAAAACATGAGAGAGAGAGAATGAATGTATGATAGAGAGAGAGAGTGCAGGACAGCAGTGAATGCTCTTTGCCCATGATGAGTGCGGTTCTGTTCAAAGCTAAGATGAGTAGGAGGGACTGACTCTCTCTCTCTTTCTTTCTCCCTCTCTTTCTGTCTTTCTCTCTCTCTTTCTCTCTCTCTCTCTCTCTCTCTCTCTTTCTCTTTCTTTTTCTCTCTTTATTTCGTTCTCTCTCTTGCTCTCGCTCTCTTGATCTCAGTGTGAGTGATTTTGTTTCCATCTACTCTGCTCAGTTACAGATGGTTTCCATGAGAACTAAATTTAAATGTTCTGGATAGGATTATAAATTGTGATGGAACCTAGTAGTGGACACACAGTAGAGTACAGTGGAGTAAAGTAGAGTAGAGTACAGTACAGTAGAGTAGGGTACAGTAGAGTAGGGTACAGTAGAGTAAAGTTCAGTAGAGTAGGGTACAGTAGAGTAGGGTAGAGTAGAGTAGGGTACAGTAGAGTAGGGTACAGTAGAGTAAAGTTCAGTAGAGTAGGGTACAGTAGAGTAGGGTACAGTAGAGTAGGGTACAGTAGAGTAGGGTACAGTAGAGTAAAGTACAGTAGAGTAGGGTACAGTAGAGTAAAGTTCAGTACAGTAGAGTACAGTACAGTAGAGTACAGTACAGTAGAGTACACTACAGTAGAGTACAGTAGAATACAGAACATCCCAGATCACACAGTACAGTACAGCACATCCCAGACAGTACAGAACATCCCATACAGTACAGTAGAGTACGAGTACAGAACATCCCATACAGGACAGTACAGAACATCCCAGACAGTAGAGTAGAGTACTGAACATCTCAGACAGTACAGTAGAGTACAGAACATCCCAGACAGTACAGTAGAGTACTGAACATCCCAGACAGTACAGTACAGAACATCCCAGACAGTACAGTAGAGTACATTAGAGTACAGTAGAGTTTGCTCTCTTTCTTCTGCTCTCTCTTAGTACATGCTGGGAGTGTTTTGTAGTTGAGAGGCCGTGTGGAGGGCTCTGTCCTTATTTACGTTCTTGCTTATTTCCTTCGTCTTTCTAAATGTTATTTATATGGTGGAGGGTTAGCGCACTGTTTGTTTAGTGGTCCCCACTGTTTGTTTAGTGGTCCCCACTGTTTGTTTAGTGGTCCCCACTGTTTGTTTAGTGGTCCCCACTGTTTGTTTAGTGGTCCCCACTGTTTGTTTAGTGGTCCCCACTGTTTGTTTAGTGGTCCCCACTGTTTTCGTTAAAAGTTATTGAGGTAGGAGACGGTGTTTTAGTTTCCTGCGGTTTGAATGGCATGGTGTGCGCGATGGCCTAGCGTGGAGGAGACGCTGTCATTACGGCATGGATTCAGGTGTGTTCCTGAGAATGGAGTTAAAGTGGAGGAGGTTCTGCTCGCGGTCAGTGATCAGGTAGGAGCTGAATTTAGACATTATGCATCCAGAATGAACAAATCTGTGGTTGTGCTTATGAAAAGAGTAAATTTAGTGGGCATGCTGATTGCTAGTGGAATATTTGTAAGGGATGTGTTGGTGCTGATTTTTCCTCTTTCGACAAGGGTTGTAGTTGCGATTCTGCCTCTGTTTATTACGGTTGATCAAATCCGGAAAGAACTGAGTCATTTTGTTAAATTTGCTAGCCGGTTATCGTGTACTGTCGGCAGGTTTTCAGGCAGACGCCGTTAAGCATATAAGTTGCTGAACAACAATGAGCAACAGTTAAATGTGCATTTTAAAGGGACTCTACGTGGGGTTGCCAGCACAGACAGTCTACAGTGTTTGGACTACGGGGATTTGGGGCATAAGAGATTTGCATGCCCACGTAAAGGCTGTAGAGAAGGTGAGGGTACAAGCGCTAGTGGAAATCAAGGTCAACGTGCAGGCTGCCATGAGACGCAGGCAGCAGAGGCTGGGTCTAGTAATGCTATAGATGGTGGTGTAGCTGAGACTGGGTCTAGTAATGCTATAGATGGTGGTGTAGATGAGGCTGGGTCTAGTAATGCTATAGATGGTGGTGTAGATGAGGCTGGGTCTAGTAATGCTATAGATGGTGGTGTAGATGAGGCTGGGTCTAGTCATGCTATAGATGGTGGTGTAGATGAGGCTGGGTCTAGTCATGTTATAGATGGTGGTGTAGCTGAGGCTGGGTCTAGTCATGCTATAGATGGTGGTGTAGATGAGGCTGGGTCTAGTCATGCTATAGATGGTGGTGTAGCTGAGGCTGGGTCTAGTCATGTTATGGATGGTGGTGTAGATGAGGCTGGGTCTAGTCAGGTTATAGATGGTGGTGTAGATGAGGCTGGGTCTAGTCATGTTATAGATGGTGGTGTAGCTGAGGCTGGGTCTAGTCAGGTTATAGATGGTGGTGTAGCTGAGGCTGGGTCTAGTCATGCTATAGATGCTGGTGTAGCTGAGGCTGGGTCTAGTCATGTCATGGAGGATGGTGTAGATGAGGCTGGGCCTAGTCATGCTACAGATGGTGGTGTAGCTGAGGCTGGGTCTAGTCATGTGATGGATGGTGGTGTAGATGAGGCTGGGCCTAGTCAGGCTATGCTAGTGGATGAGGAGAGTATAGTAGGGAAGGGTAAGCAACTAGGGAGGGTGGAGGAGGGTGTCATGTGGAAGAGGAAAAAGGGGGAGAAGAAAGGAGGTGGGAGGGGAGAGGGTGGTGTGGTCAAAGGCACCAAGGAACCTTTTCCTGGTGCTGGGGGGGGGGGGGGCGACCAGACAGAAAGGCCAGGTGGTCAGGATGGGAGATGGAGACGAGGAGGAGGAAGATGAGTCTGAGGAGAGGACGATGGGTCCAGAGCTGACAGCCATGGTGAGGGAACTGTCAAGGTTCTGTCAAGTTTCCTAAATAAGGTTAATCTTTAATCTTTTTTTTGTTAACCCGGGAAAGTTTGTAAGATCAGTACAACACACTCTGAAAAATAAGGTGCATAAGGGGCAAAAATAAGGGTTCCTCTCACCCAGGAAATATTTTAGGTTGAGGAAGTGGGTCACAACCGTGCGTAAAGGTCTGCCTTCAGACGGTGTTTAAATGAATAGGTTTTTTGGCACTGGGGCTTTTTGAGCTTTGCTGTTGGTCTCTTTCTTTGCTGGCTTTTCTCCCACTTCTCATGGAGACTCTTCGGGTAGACTCGCTTAATATAAATGTCACCAGAGATGCAGGAAAGAGGAGTGTTGTGTGAATATGTAAAACAAAAGAAAGTACATGTGTTGTTTCTGCAGGAAACGTATAGTGATTATGGTGAATGAAGTCGATTGGGGGCTCTGGTGGAAAGGGGCAAGTGTGCTGAGCCATGGAACAAATGTTAGTGCAGGGGGCAGTCCTTTCCACAAGTCCTTTTGTCTAGATGTAAAAATGTGCTCCTCAAAGGAGGTGTGTAGGGGTAGACTACTTGTAGTAAAAGCAGAAATTAACAACTGGGGTTTTGTCCTTATAAATGTGTATGTGCCTAACACAGGGAGAGAGAGGGGGCTTCTGTTTGGGTGTCTTAGACAGGAACTCTCACAGGTAGTGCCTGAGGAGTCTCTGGTGGTCGGCGGGGACTGGAACTGTATGATGGATTTTACGAAAGACAGAAATGGGGAGGAGCCTAATTTAGGCTCAGTGGCGGTGTTAACCCAGAGGTACCCCCGTACTGGACTCGACTTCTTTTGTATGTTGCATGAGTGTGTCGAAGTAGGAGAGTTGCAAATGAGCTGTCGTCAGGCGGCTCTGACTCTCCTGCCCAAGAAAGGGAACTTGTGTGAACTTAAGAATTGGAGGCCTGTAGCATTGCTCTGTGCGTACTACAATATTTGCCAAGGTCCTCGCTAACAGACTGAAGTCTCATCTGGACACTATAGTACACAAGACATATTATGTACCGGAACGCTCAATCACGGACAACCTGTTCTTAATCAGGGACATGTTGGATTAGAGTTTCTAATGTGAACTTTGGACTGGTCTTTTTAGACCAAGAGAAGGCTTTTGATAGAGTGGACTATGAGTATCTGTTTAATATGATGTTTGGGTTTGGGGAAAGGTTTTTGGCCTGTGTGAAGATGTTGTATGCTGGGGCATCATGTATGGTCAAGGTGGGCTCAGTAGGCCAGTCTGGGTGAGACGGGGCATTAGACAAGGATGCCCTCTATCGGGGCAGTTGTATACACTAGCCATTGAGCTTTTTTTTGGGCTGCTACGCAGGAGACAGCATGGAGTGTACTGGATAGGCATGGGTGTGTTGACAGGCATAGCAGTGTCAGCGTATGCAGATGACGTGTCTGTGATGGTCTGGGATGGGCAGGATATGCAGGCACTAGAGACTAGTCTGAAGGTGTATGAGGGAGCTTCATCAGCTAAGGTGGACTGGGGCAAGAGCAAAGCTCTGTTATGTGGGGCATGGCGGTATAGGGTCCCCTCTCTGCTTCCAGGGGGTTTGCAGTGGTGTTGTGTAGGGCTTAACATTATGATGGTGTACCTGGGCTTGGAGAGGTGGGTCTGGAAGTACTGGGAGGGGCTGTCACAGACAGTGGTGTCAAGGCTGGCCAGGTGGAGGTGGCTCCTGTCCCAAGTTTCATATAGAGCAAGGGTGCTGATAATCAACAACCCGGTGGCATCCTCCCTGTGTTATAAACTGGCTGTCCTCAAACCCCTGGTGGATATGTTCTGATCGGGCCATTACTGGTTGAGGGCGGCAATGTTGTTCATGTCCGTCCACGAAGGAGGACAGGGCCTGGTGGAACTGGAGAGCAGGGTGGCTGCATTCTGACTAAAGATGGTACAGAGTCTGTTGTACCATACTGATGTCGGCTGGAGGGAACCAGCATGCGCGCTGCTGAGGAGAGCTGGTGGATTAGGGTTGGACCGGCAGCTGTTCCTCATGAGGCTGGAGAGGCTGAGTACAGCAGGTCTCATTTACTTTTACTCTGCGGTGCTAAGGGCCTGACAGCTGCTAAGGCCCACACGAGAAGGGGCTGTGGAACCTGGGTTGTGGGTGTGGGAGGAGCCTATCTTCCACAACCCAGTCATCCTTTTGAGATCGGTTCAGTCGGCCACCCTGCAAAAGCGACTGATAGCAGTGGGGTTTACTAAGTCTGGGTGACTTGCAGCTGCAGGGGAGGAGAGGTGGAACACCCCGGAATTCCTGGCACAACAAACAGGACTAACATATCTTAGGCTGCTCCTGGGGAGTTCCAGGAGGCACTGTCTGAGCTGGTAAGGGGGGTGTTTGAGCAGCCAAAGGGGGGGACTTGTTAAATTTTAACACTCCGAGCCTGGGGGAGTTTGAGGGGGTGGGAGGTAAAGCCCTCTACAACCTCTGCATTAAGGTGAGTAACATTAGGAGCCTAACAGGAGTGAAGGCACATCAGTGGCAGGGGGTATGTGGGGTGGAGAGTATGGTGGGTTTACAAACTCCCAGTACCAAAGAGGTCAGGGGACCGTTCTACATGGAGCCCTGGCCACTAACAGCTGGTTGGCACCGGTTGACCTGGGAGTCAGATAGGGGTGTCCTTTCTGTGTCATGAGCGAAACTGTGCATCATGTGTTTTCTGTGTGCGCCGGGTTAATGCCATTAATGTCTCTGATGGAATGTCTGTTTGTGATGTTGACGGTGGAGTTTACTGTCGGGATGTTTATAATGGGGCATAACGGTATTCGAATAAGGAAAAGGACAAATGTGTTTTGTTGAATTTTCTGTTTGCTCAGGCAAAGTTGGCTATTTGGCTAACAAGGAGGAACAGAGTCAAAGGTGGGGGGATAACAGACCCTTTACTATTGTTTAATGGGATGGTCTCTGTGCGCCTTAGGGTGGAGTTTGAGTTGTATAAAATGATAAACAGTGTGGAGATGTTTCAGGAGATATGGTGTGTCATGGGGGGGGGGGGCGTCTGTATAGCTGGGGAAGATGTTTGAGGAGATATGGTGTGTCGGGGGGAGGGGGGGGGGTCTTTACAGCTGGGGGAGATGGGTTGGATATACGGTTGTAGAAGTGGTGAGGTTTTGGTTGTTGTGATGTGTGGTGTTGTTTAGCATCGTGGGGTAGAGGGCAAGGTGAGTATGTAGCACTGCAGTAAATCAAATTGTATTAGTCACATGCACAGAATACAACAGGTGTAGATCTTACAGTGAAATGCTTACTTACGAGCCTAATACCAACAATGCAGTTTTTTTTAAGGGGGGGTGGGTGTACAGGGGCTATTTGTTTTTAAAGGGCGGTGGGGGGGGTGGTGAGGTTTTAATGAAATGAGCTGAATATGTATCATTAAAAAGTCTCTCTCTCTTTCTTTCTTTCTTTCTCTTTCTTTCTCTCTTTCTCTCTCTTTCTCTCTTGATCTCAGTGTGCGTGTTTATGTTTCCATCTACTCTGCTAAGAGTTCTGCTAAGAGAAGGTTTCCATGGGAACTAAATGGAAATGTTCTGGACAGGATTATAAATTGTGATGGATCCTAGTGGACACACAGTAGAGTACAGTGGACTAAAGTAGAGTACAGTACAGTACAGTACAGTAGAGTAGAATAGAGTAGAGTACTGTAGAGTACAGTAGAATAGAGTATAGTACAGTACAGTATAGTACAGTAGAGTACAGTACCGCATAGTACAGTACAGTAGAGTACAGTACAGTACAGTACAGTAGAGTACAGTATACTACAGTAGAGTATAGTGCAGTACAGTAGAGTACAGTGCCGCATAGTACAGTTCAGTAGAGTACAGTGCAGTACAATGCAGTATAGTGCATTACAGTAGAGTACAGTGCAGCATAGTAGAGTAGAGTTATACAATGTGCTAGCAACCATGTTGTTCTGTCCATGCAGAGGTCAGTGACCAGCTTTACAAAGCCTGTGAGATACCTCTCAGCTGGTGCTGTCTCTGAGTGTCTTTATGTGCTTGGCTGGAACAAAAGCCTGTGAACCCTGTATCTCTCCACTGCTCTAGACACAAGCTAAAGCACTGGAAACACGTACAGTGCATTCGGGAAGAATTCAGACCTCTTGACTTTTTCGACATTTTGTTACATTACAGCCTAATTCTAAAAAGGATTTGATCGTTTTTTCCCCTCATCAATCTACACGTAATACCCCATAATGACAAAGCAAAAACAGGTTTTTATACATTTTTGCAAATCTATTAATAATAAAAAACTGAAATATCACATTTACATAAGTATTCAGACCCTTTATTCAGTACATTGTTGAAGCACCTTTGGCAGCGATTACAGCCTCAAGTCTGTTTGGGTATGACGCTACAAGCTTGGCACACCTGAATTGGGGAGTTTCTCCCATTCTTCTCTGCAGATCCTCTCTAGCTCTGTCAGGTTGGATGGGGTGCTTCGCTGCACAGCTATTTTCAGGTCTCCAGAGATGTTTGATTGAGTTCAAGTCCGGGCTCTTGCTGGGCCACTCAATGACATTCAGAGACTTGTCCCGAAGCCACTCCTGCATTGTCTTGGCTGTGTGCTTAGGGTCATAGTCCTGTTGGAAGGTGAACCTTCGTACCAGTCTGAGGTCCTGAGCGTTCTGGGGCAGGTTTTCATTGAGGATTTCTCTGTAGTTTGCTCCGTTCATCTTACCCTCGATCCTGACTAGTCTCCCAGCCCCGTCCGCTGAAAACATTCCCACAGCATGATGCTGCTACCCCCATGCTTCACTGTAGGGATGGTGCCATGTTTCCTCCAGACGTGATGTTTGGCATTCTGGCCAAAGAGTTCAATCTTGGTTTCATCAGACCAGAGAATCTGATGAAAATTGTTTATAATTGTTTATATTCATAAAAGTCAAAATGGCTGTTTAGTGGTTCTAACCAATCTTGGTTTCATCAGACCAGAGAATCCTGTTTCTCATGGGTGTCTCTTGACAAACTCCAAATGGGCTGTCGTGCCATTTACTGAGGAGTGCCTTCCGTCTGGCCACTCTACCATAAAGGCCTGATTGGTGGAGTTCCGCATAGATGGTTGTCCTTCTGGAAGTTTCTCCCATCTCCACAGAGGAACTCTGGAGCTCTGTCAGAGTGACCATCGGGTTCTTGGTCACCTCCATGATCAACGCCCTTCTCACCCCATTGCTCAGTTTGGCCAGGCGGCCAGCTCTAGGAAGAGTATTGGTGGTTCCAAACGTCTTCCATTTAAGAATGATTGAGGCCACTGTGTTCTTGGGGACCTTCAATCCTGCAGACATTTTTTGGTATCCTTCCCCAGATCTGTGCCTCGACACAATCCTGCCTCTGAGCTCTACGGACAATTCCTTTGACCTCATGGTTTGGTTTTTGCTCTGACATGCACTGTCAACTGTGGGACCTTATATAGACAGGTGTGTGCCTTTCCAAATCATGTCCATTCAATAGTTTTTACCACAGGTGGACTCCAAGTTTTAGAAATATCTCAAGGATGATCAATGGAAACAGGATGCACCTGAGCTCAACATCGAGTCTCATAGCAAAGGGTCTGAATATTTTTGTACATTGCAAAAACGTTTTTTATTTTTATTTCGCTGTGTCTTTATGGGGTATTGTGTGTAGATTGATGAGGGGAAAAAGTATATAATCCATTTTAGAATAAGGCTGTAACGTAACAAAATGTGGAAAAAGTCAAGGGGTCTGAATACTTTCCCGAATTCACTGTATTTGCTTGTGTGTGTGTCTGTGTTTGCGTGTGTGTGTGTGTGTGTGTGTGTGTGTGTGTGTGTGTGTGTGTGTGTGTGTGTGTGTGTGTGTGTGTGTGTGTGTGTGTGTGTGTGTGTGTGTGTGTGTGTGTGTAGCTACTATGTGTGCTTTGGCAGAGCTATGGAAGCAGCTCCTACTTAAGAGATTGGCATAGCGTTTGCCGTTTGTCTCATGTAAATGCTCTCCACTGTAATTGGTGTAATCTTTGGGTTTTATCTAGTGTCGGCCTGTTTTTAGAATGTGTTTTTTCATGGCTCTGCAGAGAGGCTAGCTGCTGCCAAACATCTGTAGCGGATCGGGCTGATTTCGATTTTGGTGAATATGATGTCCTCTGTTGACAGAGGACATCAAAAGCCTGTTCTATAGATTATCTATATTCTAAAGCCTGTTCTATACATTCTCTATATTCTAATTCCAGGTCTATAGATTCTAAAACCATTCTAAAGCATGTTCTATAGACTCTAAAGCCATTCTAAAGCCTGTTCCATAGATGCTCTATATTCTAAAGCCTGTTCTATTGATTCTCTATATTCTAAAGCCTGTTCTATTGATTCTCTATATTCTAAAGCCTGTTCTATAGACTCTAAAGCCATTCTAAAGCCTGTTCTATTGATTCTCTATATTCTAAAGCTTGTTCTATAGATGCTCTAAATTCTAAAGCCTGTTCCATAGATGCTCTATATTCTAAAGCCTGTTCTATAGATGCTCTATATTCTAAAGTCTGTTCTATAGATGCTCTATATTCTAAAGCCTGTTCTATTGATTATCTATATTCTAAAGCCTGTTCTTTAGATGCTCTGTATTCTAAAGCCTGTTCTATTGATTCTCTATATTCTAAAGCCTGTTCTATAGATGCTCTATATTCTAAAGCCTGTTCTATAGATGCTCTATATTCTAAATCCTGTTCTATAGATTCTAAAGCCATTCTACAGCCTGTTCTATTGATTCTAAAGCCATTGCAAAGCCTGATCTATAGATTCTAAAGCCATTCTAAAGCCTGATCTATAGATTCTAAAGCTGCTCTAAAGCCTGATCTATAGATTCTAAAGCTGCTCTAAAACCTGATCTATAGATTCTAAGGCCATTGCAAAGCCTGATCTATAGATTCTAAAGCCATTCTAAAGCCTGATCTATAGATTCTAAAGCTGCTCTAAAGCCTGATCTATAGATTCTAAAGCTGCTCTAAAGCCTGATCTATAGATTCTAAGGCCATTGCAAAGCCTGATCTATAGATTATAAAGCCATTCTAAAGCCTGATCTATAGATTCTAAAGCTGCTCTACAGCCTGATCTATAGATTCTAAGGCCATTCTAAAGCCTGATCTATAGATTCTAAGGCCATTCTAAAGCCTGATCTATAGATTATAAAGCCATTCTAAATCCTGATCTATAGATTCTAAAGCCATTCTAAAGCCCCTTCTGTAGTTTCTAAAGCCATTCTTAAGCCTGATCTATAGATTCTAAATCCATTCTAAATCCTGATCTATTGATTCTAAAGCCATTGCAAAGCCTGATCTATAGATTCTAAGGCCATTCTAAAGCCTGATCTATAGATTCTAAATCCATTCTAAATCCTGATCTATTGATTCTAAAGCCATTGCAAAGCCTGATCTATAGATTCTAAGGCCATTCTAAATCCTGATCTATAGATTCTAAATCCATTCTAAATCCTGATCTATAGATTCTAAGGCCATTCTAAAGCCTGTTCTATTGATTCTCTATATTCTAAAGCTTGTTCTATAGATGCTCTATATTCTAAAGCCTGATCTATAGATTCTCTATATCTAAAGCCTGATCTATAGATTCTCTATATTCTAAAGCCTGTTCTATAGATGCTCTATATTCTAAAGCCTGTTCTATAGATTCTCTATATTCTAAAGCCTGATCTATATATTCTAAAGCTTTTCTAAAGCCTGTTCTATAGACTCTAAAGCCATTCTAAATCCTGATCTATTGATTCTAAAACAATTGTATAGCCTGATCTGTAGATTCTGAAACCATTCCTCAGCCTGTTCTATAGATTTTCTATATTCTAAAGCCAGATTCTAAAGCTATTATATAAAGACTTCAGATCAGTTCTTGTCCAGTGGATTGTATCTCTTCTTCCCCTAGCAAGATCTATAAGCTCATATTGTTCAATATTTCTTCCATGAAGACATGGATGTTATCTTCAACACCTTGCAACGTTCACAGACTTTTAAGCCTTTCTTTACAAGCATCAAATACACCAACAAGGTTCTAAAAACAGATTATCAAACTGGAAAAGTACCTCACACAGACTTACTATTACCTCCAATCAGCCTTAGAAAACAGTCTAGAAAGATGCATCTTTCCTGGTAGAGAGGGAGCCTGTTCCCAAACCAAGCAGAAAGGCATTAAGTCCCAAATGGCACCCTATTCCCTATATAGTGCACTACTTTTGACCAGAGCCCTGTAGCGGACTATATAGGGAATAGGGTGCCATTTGGGATACAACCTAAGAGTTCCCCTCTTCAGTTTGTTCCCTCTAACAGGTCTTGCCACTTGATGAGATCACAGAGAGAGGGTAACCGGTCGCTGGTTTTTGAAGTAATGGCTTCTGTCCCTGCTGATTCCTCTAGGCCGGTTCTCTCTCGCTCTCTCTCTCGCTCTCTGTCTGTGTGTATGGGATGTATGCTCAAACCAACGCCAGTGGACAGCTCATCTCTCTTAGGCAGCCACAGGCAACTCTGAATAAGCACTGGGACAATCTTTGAGATGCACTTTGGGGGCTGCTGCACACATCACACCTGTCACTGACATACATAGCACTAACACTTTCACCTGGTTAGAGTGGATGCCATATGGCCTGAGAGGGTTGGCGATTGTAGGTTTGGGGTTTGCGGTTTCAGCCTTGAGAGTGTGAAGGGGTTTTTATCTTGAGTTGTTAGAGAGTCTGTTAAGGCTTGTCTGGAGAGTTTCCAATAACGTCTGCATACACTTCACACCAAATAACAACAAATAAATTAACCAAGTCAATCAAATACCCAGTCTATTTGATCTTTGAGGAAAATGTATAGAAATCATGGCTTGGCTATTTACTCATTCAACCAGGGCCTGTATTATATGGACGAGGCTAACCTGATCCTAGATCAGTACTCATAACATGATATTCTTTATGAATACTGGCCCAGTGCTATGGGTCATTAGTCCAGAGTGAGATCCACTGGACCCACACACACAAACACACCTCATCGCTAAGCTCAGAGCACTAAGCTCGGGGCCCTGGAGCTGAACCTCACCCTGTGCAATTGGGTCCTGGACTGATGGGCTGACCCCAGGTGGGGAAGGTAGGCAACTACACCTCCGCTACACTGATCCTCAACACGGGGGCCCCACAAGGGTGCGTGCTCAGCCCCCTCCTGTACTTCCTGTTAACCCATGACTGCGTGGTCACGTACGTCTCCAACTCAATCATCAAGTTTGTAGACGACACGACAGTGGTAGGCCTGATTAACAACAATGACGAGACAGCCTGGTGGATTGGTGCTAGGAAAATATCCTCTCCCTTAATCCCAACAAAATGAAGGAGCTGATCGTGGTCTTCAGGAGACAGCAGAAGGAGCACACCCCATCCAAATCGACGGGCCGCAGTGGAGAGGGTGAAAAGTTTAAAGTTCCTCCGCGTGCACTCAGTGACAACCTGAAATGGTCCATTCACACAGACATCAAGGCGCAAATGTCCTTTCTGAATTTAAAAGTAATCCTCAAAGTAATTATCTAGTTTTTCAAAAGTATCTGAAATCTGATTACAATATTCTTGCTGGTAACGTTATGGATTACAGTTACATTTTTCCCTGATCATCAGGGACCTCAGCCACCCAAGCCACGGCCTGTTCACCCCGCCATCATTTAGAAGGCGGAGACAGTACAGGTGCATCAAAGCTGGGATCGAGAGACTGAAAAACAGCTTCTACAGTGCCTTCAGAAAGTATTCACACCCCTTGTCTTTTTTCACATTTTGTTGTGTTACAAAGTGGGATTAAAATGGATTTAATTGCCATTTTTTGTCAACGATCTATAGAAAATATTCTGATGTCATAGTGGAAGAAAAATTTGAACAGTTGTGAAGAATTAATGAAAAATAAAACACAAATTTACCTTGATTACATAAGTATTCATCCCCCTGAGTCAATCACCTTTAGCAGCGATTACAGCTGTGAATCTTTCTGGGTAAGTCTCTAAGAGTTTTGCACACCTGGATTGTACAATATTTGCACATTATTCTGTCAAGTTGGTTGTTGATCATTGCTAGACAGCCATTTTCAAGTCTTACCACAGATTATCAAGTCGACTTAAGTCAAAACTGTAACCAGTGACTAACATTCAATGTCTTCTTGATAAACAACTCCAGTGTAAATTTAGCCTTGTGATTTAGGCTATTGTCCTGCTGAAAGGTGAATTAGTGTCACAGTGTCTGTAGGGAAGCAGACTGAACCAGGTTTTCCTCTAGGATTTTGCCTGTGCTTAGCTCTATTCCATTTATTTTTATCCTAAAAAAAACTTTTGTCCTTGCCGATGACAAGCGTACACATAACATGATGCAGCCACCACCATGCTTGAAAATATGAAGAGTGGTACTCAGTGATGTGTTGATGTCACGCCTACTCCCGCTCCCTCTCTCCAGCGCTCAACACTGCCGGTCTATTAATTACTGCTCCTGACAAACATCATTACGCACACCTGCTCCTCGTCATTACGCACATCTGCTCCCCATCGTTACACACACCTGCTCCTCATCATTACACACACCTGCTCCCCATAATTACACACACCTGGACTTCATTATCACCTTGATTACTCTTCCTTTATTTAGCCCTCAGTAGCCTCAGTCATCAGGCAGAATTGGTTTTGTTCACGTTAAGTACGCTTCTCCTCTTATGTTCGTCTACCTTCTCTCATCATTAAACTCTCTTTCTGTATCTGCTTCCTGACTCACTGCGTATAGATCACTTTTATGTTGGATTTGCTCCAATTATAACGCTTTGTATTCAGGACATAAAGTGAATTTCTTTGCCACATTTTTTGCAGTTTTACTTTTGTACTTTATTGCAAACAGGATGTATGTTTTCAAATAGTTTTTGTCTTTACAGGCTTTCTTCATTTCAATCTGTCATTTAGGTTAGTATTGTGGAGTAACTACAATGTTGTTGATCCATCCTCAATGTTCTCCTATCACAGCCATTAAACTCTATAACTATTTTAAAGTCACCATTGGCCTTATGGTGAATTCCCTTAGCGGTTGGTTTCCTTCCTTTCCGGCAACTGAGTTAGGAAGGACGCCTGTATCTTTGTAGTGACTGGGTGTATTGATACACCAACCAAAGTGTAATTAATATCTTCACCATGCTCAAAGGGATATTCAATGTTTGCATTTTTTTACCCATCTAAAAAGGTGCCCTTCTTTGAAAACCTGCCTGGTGTTTGTGGTTGGATTTGTGTCTGAAATTCACTACTCAACTGAGGGACCTTATAGATAATTGTATGTGTGGGGTACAGAGATAATGTAGTCATTCAAAAATAATGTTACTCGTTAAATGACTTTTTAGGCACATTTTTACTCCTGAACTTATTTAGGCTTGCCATAACAAAGGGGTTGAATACTTATTGATTCAAGACATTTGAGCTTTTCATTTTGTATTAATTTGTAAACATTTCTAAAAACATAATTCCTCTTTGACATTATGTGGTATTGTGTGTGGGCCAGTGACACAAGCTCTCACACTAATCCATTTTATATTCAGGCTGTAAAAGTCAAGGAGTATGAATACGTTCTGAAAGCATTGTATCTCCAGGCCATCAGACTGTTACATGGTCACCACGATCCTGCATCTGCCCAGTACCCTGCCCTGAACTTAGTCAATGTTACTAGCCGGCAACTACCCGGTACTCAACCCTACACCTTAGAGACTGCTTCCCTATGTACATAGTCATTAAACACTGTTCACTTTAATAATGCTTATATACTGTTTTACTCACTTCATATGTATATACTGTATTCTAGTCAAGGCTCATCCTATATAACTACTGCTGTACACACCTTTTCTATTCATATACTGTCCTTACACACCATTATATACATCTATCTATATTCCGGACTCTGACATTGCTCGTTCTGATATTTCTATCTATAGTTTTGTATTGTTAGGTATGACTGCACTGTTGGAGCTAGAAATGTAAGCATTTCCCTGCACCTGCGATAACATCTGATAAAAATGTGTATGTGACCAATAAAATTTGATTTGTTTAAAAAAAAATACACGCAGGCAGCATAGTCTGCCTGTGACTGTTCTGCCTGTGAAAGTTATTCTTGGGACTGTTCTTCCTGGGACTGTTCTGCCCATGACTGTTCTGCCTGTGACTGTTCTGCCTGTGACTGTTCTGCCTGTGACTGTTCTGCCTGTGACCGTCCTCCCTGTGACTGTTCTTCTTGGGACTGTTCTGCCTGTGACTGATCTGCCTGTGAATGTTCTACCTGTGACTGTTCTTCTTGGGACTGTTCTTCTTGGGACTGTTCTGACAGTGACTGTTCTTCTTGGGACTGTTCTACCTGTGACTGTTCTGCCTAGGACTGTTCTGTGTACTGCTGCGAAGTTCTCTCCTTGTCTCACTACTGCCGCAAAGGTCTCTCCTTGTCTTACTACTGCTGTGAAGGGCTCTCCTTGTCGCACTCCTGCTGTGAACGTCTCTCCTTGTCTTATTACTGCTGTGAAGGTCTCTCCTTTTCTCACTACTGCTGTGAAAGTCTCTACTTGTCTCACTACTGCTGTGAAAGGCTCTCCTTGTCTCACTACTGCTATGAAGGTCTCTCCCTGTCTCACTATTGCTGTGAAGTACTCTCGTTGTCTAACTACTGCTGTGAAATGATCTCCTTGTTTCGCTATTGCTTTGAAGGTCTGTACTTGTATCACTACTGCTGTGAAAATCTCTCCATGTCTCAAGACTGCTATGAAGGTATCTCCTTGTCTCACTGCTGCTGTGAAAGGTTCTCCTTGTCTCACTACTGCTGTGAAAGGTTCTCCTTGTTTCACTACTGCTGTGAATGTCTCTCATTGTCTCACTAGTGCTGTGAAGATCTCTCCTTGTCTCACTGCTGCTGTGAAATTATCTCCTTGTTTCACTACTGCTGTGAAGGTCTCTCCCTGTCTCACTACTGCTGTGAAAGGCTCTCCTTGTCTCACTACTGCTGTGGAGGTCTCTCCTTGTCTCACTACTGCTATGAAGGTCTCTCCTTGTCTCACTACTGCTGTGAAATGTTCTCCTTGTTTCACTACTGCTGTGAAATGATCTCATTGTTTCACTACTGCTATGAAGTTCTCTCCTTGTCTCACTACTGCGGTGAAAGGCTCTCCTTTTTTCACTACTGCTGTGAAAGTCTCTACTTGTCTCACTACTGCTATGAAAGGATCTCCTTGTCTCACTACTGCTGTGAAAGGCTCTCCTTGTCTCACTACTGCGGTAAAATGATCTCCTTGTTTCACTAGTGCTGTGAAGGTCTCTCCTTGTCTCACTACTGCTGTGAAATTATCTATTTGTTTCACAACAGCTGTGAAGGTCTCTCCTTGTCTCACTACTGTTGTGAAATGATCTCCTTGTTTAACTACTGCAGTGAAGGTGTCTCCCTGTCTCACTATTGCTGTGAAGTACTCTCGCTGTCTAAATACTGCTGTGAAATGATCTCCTTGTTTCGCTATTGCTTTGAAGGTCTGTACTTGTATCACTACTGCTGTGAAAATCTCTCCATGTCTCAAGACTGCTATGAAGGTCTCTCCTTGTCTCACTACTGCTGTGAAAGGTTCTCCGTGTTTCACTACTGCTGTGAAGGTCTCTCATTGTCTCACTACTTCTGTGACAGTCTCTTCTTGTCTCACTACTGCTGTGGAGGTCTCTCCTTGTCTCACTACTGCTGTGAAGGTCTCTCCTTGTCTCACTACTGCTGTGGAGGTCTGTCCTTGTCTCACTACTGCTGTGAAGGTCTCTTATTGTCTCACTACTGCTGTGAAAGGCTCCCCTTGTCTAAATACTGCTGTTAAAGGCACTTCTTGTCTCACTACTGCTATGAAGGTCTCTCTCACAATACTCCTAGTCTGCCTTTGACTGTTGCTCTTCTTTTTCACTTCTAGTCTGGTCTAATCATAACACTCCTCCCTCTTCTTTTTCACTTCTAGTCTGGTCTAATCATAACACTCCTCCCTCTTCTTTTTCACTTCTAGTCTGGTCTAATCATAACATTCCTCCCTCTTCTTTTTCACTTCTAGTCTGGTCTAATCATAACATTCCTCCCTCTTCTTTTTCACTTCTAGTCTGGTCTAATCATAACATTCCTCCCTCTTCTTTTTCACTTCTAGTCTGGTCTAATCATAACATTCCTCCCTCTTCTTTTTCACTTCTAGTCTGGTCTAATCATAACATTCCTCCCTCTTCTTTTTCACTTCTAGTCTGGTCTAATCATAACATTCCTCCCTCTTCTTTTTCACTTCTAGTCTGGTCTAATCATAACATTCCTCCCTCTTCTTTTTCACTTCTAGTCTGTACTGATCATAGCCTTCATCTCTCTTCTTCTTCACTTCTAGTCTGGACTGATCATAGCCTTCCTCTCTCTTCTCCACTTCTAGTCAGGACTGATCATAGCCTTCCTCTCTCTTCTCCACTTCTAGTCTGGACTGATCATAGCCTTCCTCCCTCTTCTTTTTCACTTCTAGTCAGGACTGATCATAGCCTTCCTCTCTCTTCTCCACTTCTAGTCAGGACTGATCATAGCCTTCCTCTCTCTTCTTCTTCACTTCTAGTCAGGACTGATCATAGCCTTCCTCTCTCTTCTCCACTTCTAGTCAGGACTGATCATAGCCTTCATTCTTCCCTCTCTCTTCTCCACTTCTAGTCAGGACTGATCATAGCCTTCATTCTTCCCTCTTCTTCTCCACTTCTAGTATGCATGGCTCCATATCCCTCTGTGGTTTGCTTCTAGCCTCTGTCTGTTTCCGTTCCTCCATCTCTCTGCTCCTAGCTTGCCTATCCTTTCTCAGCTCATCTCGGCTTGGTATGGCTTGGCTCAGCCCTAGACCAGAAGCTGTGAAATATGTCTCCACCAACCCTGCCAGTCATACCCACTCTGTAGTCTCCCCAAAGCATTAGCGCTTCAGCATAATCCATCTTCTAAACTTCCACTCCATAAAGCACGGCCAAAAAACAACAAGACCCCCTCACTCCTCAGC
The DNA here is from genome assembly GCF_016432855.1 of Salvelinus namaycush. Classification (NCBI taxonomy): domain Eukaryota; kingdom Metazoa; phylum Chordata; class Actinopteri; order Salmoniformes; family Salmonidae; genus Salvelinus; species Salvelinus namaycush. The sequence goes on along the minus strand of NC_052323.1, from coordinate 18,932,695 downwards.
CAGCAGAACAAAAACATTACTCTATATACATTCGTTTCAGCCGGCTACGGGAAGGTAAACCCAGAGATATACAGTAGTACTAGCCAGTATACAGTAGTATTAGCCAGTATACAGTAGTATTAGCCAGTATACAGTAGTATCAGCCAGCTATGGGAAGGTAACCACAGAGATATACAGTAGTATTAGCCAGTATACAGTAGGATCAGCCAGCTATGGGAAGGTAACCACAGAGATATACAGTAGTATTAGCCAGTATACAGTAGTATCAGCCAGTATACAGTAGTATCAGCCAGCTACGGGAAGGTAAACACAGAGATATACAGTAGTATTAGCCAGTATACAGTAGTATTAGCCAGTATACAGTAGTATCAGCCAGCTACGGGAAGGTAAACACAGAGATATACAGTAGTTTTAGCCAGTATACAGTAGTATCAGCCAGCTATGGGAAGGTAACCACAGAGATATACAGTAGTATCAGCCAGCTATGGGAAGGTAACCACAGAGATAAACAGTAGTATTAGCCAGTATACAGTAGTATCAGCCAGCTATGGGAAGGTAACCATAGAGATATACAGTAGTATCAGCCAGCTATGGGAAGGTAACCATAGAGATATACAGTAGTATCAGCCAGCTATGGGAAGGTAACCACAGAGATATACAGTAGTATCAGCCAGCTATGGGAAGGTAACCATAGAGATATACAGTAGTATCAGCCAGCTACGGGAAGGTAACCACAGAGATATACAGTAACATCAGCCAGCTATGGGAAGGTAACCACAGAGATATACAGTAACATCAGCCAGCTATGGGAAGGTAACCACAGAGATATACAGTAGTATCAGCCAGCTATGGGAAGGTAACCATAGAGATATACAGTAGTATCAGCCAGCTACGGGAAGGTAACCACAGAGATATACAGTAACATCAGCCAGCTATGGGAAGGTAACCACAGAGATATACAGTAACATCAGCCAGCTATGGGAAGGTAACCACAGAGATATACAGTAGTATTAGCCAGTATACAGTAGTATCAGCCAGCTATGGGAAGGTAACCACAGAGATATACAGTAGTATTAGCCAGTATACAGTAGTATCAGCCAGCTATGGGAAGGTAACCACAGAGATATACAGTAGTATTAGCCAGCTACGGGAAGGTAACCACAGAGATATACAGTAGTATCAGCCAGCTACGGGAAGGTAACCACAGAGATATACAGTAGTATCAGCCAGCTATGGGAAGGTAACCACAGAGATATACAGTAGTATTAGCCAGTATACAGTAGTATCAGCCAGCTATGGGAAGGTAACCACAGAGATATACAGTAGTATCAGCCAGCTATGGGAAGGTAACCACAGAGATATACAGTAGTATTAGCCAGCTACGGGAAGGTAACCACAGAGATATACAGTAACATCAGCCAGCTATGGGAAGGTAACCACAGAGATATACAGTAGTATCAGCCAGCTATGGGAAGGTAACCACAGAGATATACAGTAGTATTAGCCAGCTACGGGAAGGTAACCACAGAGATATACAGTAGTATCAGCCAGCTATGGGAAGGTAACCACAGAGATATACAGTAGTATCAGCCAGCTATGGGAAGGTAACCACAGAGATATACAGTAGTATTAGCCAGCTACGGGAAGGTAACCACAGAGATATACAGTAGTATCAGCCAGCTATGGGAAGGTAACCACAGAGATATACAGTAGTATCAGCCAGCTATGGGAAGGTAACCACAGAGATATACAGTAGTATCAGCCAGCTATGGGAAGGTAACCACAGAGATATACAGTAGCATCAGCCAGCTATGGGAAGGTAACCACAGAGATATACAGTAGTATTAGCCAGCTATGGGAAGGTAACCACAGAGATATACAGTGCATTCGGAAAGTATTCAGTTTTCCCACGTTTTGTTACGTTGCGACCTTCATCTAAAATTGACTAAATATATTTTTGTCGTCATCAATCTACACACAATACCCCATAACGACAGAGCGAAAATAGGTTTTTATATTTTTTTGCAAATGTATTAAAAATATTAACAGATACCTTAGTAACAACCACCAAGACTCTTCCTAGACCTGTTCGCCCGGCTAAACTGAGCAATCGGGGGAGAAGGGCCTTGGTTTGGGAGGTGACCAAGAACCCGTCGGTCACTCTGACAGAGCTTCAGAGTTCCTCTGTGGAGATGGGAGAACCTTCCAGAAGGACAACCATCCCTGCAGCACTCCACCAATCAGGTCTTTATGGTAGTGTCACGCCCTGGCCTTAGTATTCTTTGTTTTCTTAATTATTTTAGTTAGGTCAGGGTGTGACATGGGGAATGTATGTGTTTTTTGTAGTGTCTAGGGTGGTTGTAAGGTTTAGGGGGTTTATTAGAGTAGTTGGGTTTATGTTTAGTATAGAAGTCTAGCTGTGTCTATGGTTGAGTGTAGGTATCTAGGAAAGTCTATGGTTGCCTGAATTGGGTCTCAATTAGAGACAGCTGGTTATTGTTGTCTCTGATTGGGAGCCATATTTAAGGCAACCATAGGCTTTAGCTGTTTGTGGGGAATTGTCTATGTCAGTGTGTAATGGTCAGTGTCAGCACCATTTTGTATTTATAGCTTCACGGTCGTCTGTTTGTTGTTTTGTTTTGTTTTTTCCTTCTTTAAATAAAAAAAGAAGATGTACTTTCCACGCGCTGCGCCTTGGTCCTCTCTCAGTCCCTTTGACGATCGTGACAGAATTCCCCACCAATGCGGGATCAAGCAGCGTGAAAAGCGGCAACAGGAGCAGCGCAAGGAGGAATGGAAATGGGAGCGTAATATGGACTACACTACGTGGGAGGAGATCGACAGGTGGGCGATCGACCCAGGGCGAGTGCCGGAGCCAGCCTGGGATTCTCTGGCGCAGTGTGAGGAGGGATACCGGCGAATGGAGGCAGCACGACGACACGGTAGGAAGCCTGTGAGTCAGCCCAAAAAATTTCTTGGGGGGGAGCTTAGAGGTAGTGGGCCGAGGGCAGGTAGGAGACCTGCGCCCACTTCACAGGCTAACCGTGGAGAGCGGGAGTACGGGCGAACACCGTGTTACGCAGTAGAGCGCACGGTGTCTCCTGTACGTGTTCATAGCCCGGTGTGGGTTATTCCACCTCCCCGCACTGGTAGGGCTAGATTGGGCATTGAGCCAGGTGCCATGATGCCGGCTCAACGCGTCTGGTCTCCAGTGCGTCTCCTCGGGCCGGCATACATGGCACCAGCCTTACGCATGGTGTCCCCGGTTCGCCTACATAGCCCGGTGCGGGTTATTCCACCTCCCCGCACTGGTCGGGCGACGGGGAGCATTCAACCAGGTAAGGTTGGGCAGGCTCGGTGTTCAAGGGAACCAGTACGCCTGCACGGTCCGGTATTTCCGGCACCACCTCCCCGCCCCAGTCCAGTTCCACCAGTGCCTACACCACGTAACAGGCTTCCAGTGTGTCTCCAGAGCCCTGTTCCTCCTCCACGCACTCGTCCTATGGTGCGTGTCTCCAGCCCGGTACCACCAATTCCGGCACCACGCACTAAGCCTCCTGTGCGTCTCCAGAGTCCTGTGCATCCTGTTGCTGCTCCCCGCACTAGCCCTGAGATGCGTGTCCTCAGCCCGGTACCACCAGTTCCGGCACCACGCACTAGGCCTAATGTGCGTCCCCAGGGTCCAGTATGCCCTGTTCCTTCTCCCCGCACTAGCCTGAAGGTGCGTGTCCTTAGCCCGGTGCCTCCAGTTCCGGCACCACGCACCAGGCCTACAGTGCGCCTCATCCGGCCAGAGCCATCCGTCTGCCCAGTGCCATCTGAGCCATCCGTCTCTCCAGCGCCATCTGAGCCATCCGTCTCCCCAGCGCCATCTGAGCCATCCGTCTCCCCAGCGCCATCTGAGCCATCCGTCTCCCCAGCGCCGTCTGAGCCATCCGTCTGCCCCGAGCCATTAGAGCCGCCCGTCTGTCCCGAGCCGTCAGAGCCGTTAGTCAGTCAGGAGCCGCTAGAGCCATGCGTCAGTCAGGATCTGCCAGAGCCGCCAACCAGACAGGATCTGCCAGAGCCGCCAACCAGACAGGATCTGCCAGAGCCGCCAACCAGACAGGATCTGCCAGAGCCGCCAACCAGACAGGATCTGCCAGAGCCGCCAACCAGACAGGATCTGCCAGAGTCGCCAACCAGACAGGATCTGCCAGAGTCGCCAACCAGACAGGATCTGCCAGAGCCGTCAGCCAGCCATGAGCGTCCAGAGCCGTCAGCCAGCCATGAGCGTCCAGAGCCGTCAGCCAGCCATGAGCGTCCAGAGCCGTCAGCCAGCCATGAGCGTCCAGCGCCGTCAGCCAGCCATGAGCAGCCAGATCCGTCAGCCAGCCATGAGCAGCCAGATCCATCAGCCAGCCATGAGCAGCCAGATCCGTCAGCCAGCCATGAGCAGCCAGATCCGTCAGCCAGCCATGAGCAGCCAGATCCGTCAGCCAGCCATGAGCAGCCAGATCTGTCAGCCAGCCATGAGCCGTCCAGCCAGGATCCGCCAGAGCCGTCCAGCCAAGATCCGCCAGAGCAGTCATCCAGCCAGGATCCGTCCCTCAGTCCGGAGCTGCCGTCCCTCAGTCCGGAGCTGCCCCTTATCCTGGTGCTGCCCCTTATCCTGGTGCTGCCCCTTAGTCCGGTGCTGCCCCTTAGTCCGGTGCTGCCCCTTAGTCCGGTGCTGCCCCTTAGTCCGGTGCTGCCCCTTAGTCCGGTGCTGCCCCTTAATCCAGTGGGGTTAATGTGGAGGGTGGCCATTTGGAGGAGGCTACGTAAGCGGGTAGTGACTATGGTGGGGTGGGGACCACGACCAGTGCCGGAGCCGCCGCCGTGGACGGACGCCCACCCAGACCCTCCCCTAGACTATGTGCTGGTGCGCCCGGAGTTCGCACCTTAAGGGGGGGGGTTATGTCACGCCCTGGCCTTAGTATTCTTTGTTTTCTTAATTATTTTAGTTAGGTCAGGGTGTGACATGGGGAATGTATGTGTTTTTTGTAGTGTCTAGGGTGGTTGTAAGGTTTAGGGGGTTTATTAGAGTAGTTGGGTTTATGTTTAGTATAGAAGTCTAGCTGTGTCTATGGTTGAGTGTAGGTATCTAGGAAAGTCTATGGTTGCCTGAATTGGGTCTCAATTAGAGACAGCTGGTTATTGTTGTCTCTGATTGGGAGCCATATTTAAGGCAACCATAGGCTTTAGCTGTTTGTGGGGAATTGTCTATGTCAGTGTGTAATGGTCAGTGTCAGCACCATTTTGTATTTATAGCTTCACGGTCGTCTGTTTGTTGTTTTGTTTTGTTTTTTCCTTCTTTAAATAAAAAAAGAAGATGTACTTTCCATGCGCTGCGCCTTGGTCCTCTCTCAGTCCCTTTGACGATCGTGACAGGTAGAGTGGCCAGACGGAAGGCACTACTAAGTAAAAGGCACATGACAACCTGCTTGGAGTTTGCCAAAAGGCACCTAAAGACTCTCAGACCATGAGAAGCAAAGATTATCTGGTCTGATGAAACCAAGATTGAACTCTTTGGCCTGAATGCCAAGCATCACGTCTGGAGGACACCTGGCACCATTCCTACGGTGAAGCACGGTGGTGGCAGCATCATGCTGTGGGGATGTTTTTCAGCGGCAGGAAATGGGAGACTTGACAGGGTTGAGAGAAAGCTATGGGAAGGTAACTATGGGAAAGGTAACTTCAGAGATATACAGTAACATCAGCCAGCTATGGGAAGGTAACCACAGAGATATACAGTAACATCAGCCAGCTATGGGAAGGTAACCACAGAGATATACAGTAACATCAGCCAGCTATGGGAAGGTAACCACAGAGATATACAGTAACATCAGCCAGCTATGGGAAGGTAACCACAGAGATATACAGTAACATCAGCCAGCTTTGGGAAGGTAACCACAGAGATATACAGTAGCATCAGCCAGCTATGGGAAGGTAACCACAGAGATATACAGTAACATCAGCCAGTTACGGGAAGGTAACCACAGAGATATACAGTAGCATCAGCCAGTTACGGGAAGGTAACCACAGAGATATACAGTAGTATCAGCCAGCTATGGGAAGGTAACCACAGAGATATACAGTAGTATCAGCCAGCTATGGGAAGGTAACCACAGAGATATACAGTAGTATCAGCCAGCTATGGGAAGGTAACCACAGAGATATACAGTAGTATCAGCCAGCTATGGGAAGGTAACCACAGAGATATACAGTAGTATCAGCCAGCTATGGGAAGGTAACCACAGAGATATACAGTAGTATCAGCCAGCTATGGGAAGGTAACCACAGAGATATACAGTAACATCAGCCAGCTATGGGAAGGTAACCATAGAGATATACAGTAGTATCAGCCAGCTATGGGAAGGTAACCACAGAGATATACAGTAGTATCAGCCAGCTATGGGAAGGTAACCACAGAGATATACAGTAACATCAGCCAGCTATGGGAAGGTAACCATAGAGATATACAGTAACATCAGCCAGCTATGGGAAGGTAACCACAGAGATATACAGTAGCATCAGCCAGTTACGGGAAGGTAACCACAGAGATATACAGTAACATCAGCCAGCTATGGGAAGGTAACCACAGAGATATACAGTAGCATTAGCCAGTATACTGTAGCATACCTATGGATTGGTAAAAGACACTCCTCAGAGAGAAGGAGAGGTTTGAGGAGCTGCAGTTCACTGCTTAGATATGCCACTGGGTTCTCATTCGTTTTGTGACTGAGATTGGTGGACTCATGCTCTCTTGCTCCCTCTCTCTTTCTATATTTTTCTCTCTCTCACTGTTTCCCACCCTTACATACTTTATTCTCTCTTCCTATCACTCACCCTGCTCTCTCTCTCTCCTGCTGTCCCTCTATCCCGCTCTCCCTATCTCCCTCTTTCGCTGTCCCTCTCTCTCTCTCGCTGTCCCTCTCTGTCCCTCTGTCTCCCTTCATTAGTGACATTTTCCAGACCCTAAAGCACGTCTGATAAATATCAAACCACTTCCACCTGGAGCAGAGAGGGACAGAGAGTAAGATGGAGCTCTTTAGCCATATTTCCTTTAACAAATTGCCAACCTGCCATGAAATCAATGTCCATGCAGTACAGCCACAAGCACAAACAAGCTGCATTTGAACCAAAAGGGGAAAAACTCATTACTCAACCAAATAGAAAATACCATCATCTTCAATCCCTGCTTCTCAGATCCTTAGCATTCACATTTGTACATGTAGTACATGAATACCCTCTCCCTATGGAACACAGGGTTAGAAAAGCCACAGAACAGATTCAGCTCTCTCTCTTACCTGTCTCTGTGACGGTCTCTCTCTCTCCCGCCGCTGGCTCTAGCCCTCGTCTCTTCTAAACAACCATGCCCTCCTATTTGGGCTTGCCGATGCCAAACGGATCAGACTAGTGTCTGGTTCAGGTTCAGGTAGCGATGTTGGGGGAATCAGGGGGTCCTCCCAGTAAGCTGACCAGCGTAACGGCTCTCCACAGCTCTCCCTCTCTCCCAGGTCATTTCAGCCTTTTGGCAGCAGTGACAGTAACATGCAGCGATCAGAGTGTCGTGGGAAGTGACGAGGTGTTTAACAACAGGAAAAGCTCCTATACGTTTCAGGCTGCAGCTGGTGGTAAGTGGAGGCTGTGGCTGCTCGGATTAAGGCTCACCACTTGGCCGCTCATGTGGAGTTTCCTCTTGCTCCCGTAGTCTCCCTCTGTGCCGGCTCTGCTCTGCCTGTCTGTCTGCTTGCCTGCCTGTCTCTTACTGAGACCGCTGCTTGTGGCTGCGATGAGTGAGAGAGAGTGCGTGCACCGGAAAGGGAGCAAGAACACAGGGGAGGGAGAGCAGGAAAGGCAGAGAGAGACGGAGATAGAAAGAGGGAAAGGGAGATAGAGAGAGGGAGCGGGAGAGAAAGGGAGCGGGAGAGAGAGGGAGCGGGAGAGAGAGAGGGAGCGGGAGATAGAGAGGGAAAGGGAACTAGAGCAGGAGAGGGAGGGAGAGAGAGAGAGGGCATTGTCTCCTGCTCAATCGACATCAATCAATCAGGAAATGAGTCCGTCATAACCAGAGGTGTGTGTGTAACTCTGTACTTGTAGTATAACTGTGATGTCCCTGTCCACCTTACAGTCCTGGGCAGGCATGCCCATACAGCTAAAAAATGCTTGTTTTGTAATATTTTGTACTTTTACCCCTTTTTCGTGATATCCAATTGGTAGTTACAGTCAGAGGCAAAGGCCGAGAGCCATGCGTCCTCCGAAACACGACCCCGCCAAGCCGCCCTGCTTCTTGACACACTGCTCGCTTAACCCGGAAGCCAGCCGCACCAATGTGTCAAAGGAAACACCATCCAGCTGATGACTGAAGTCAGCTTGCAGGCGCCCGGCCCGCCAAAAGGAGTCGCTAAAGCACGATGCGACAAGGAAATCCTGGTCGACCAAACCCTCCCCTTACCCAGACGACGCTGGGCCAATTGTGCACCGCCTCATGGGTCTCCCGGTTACGGCCGGCTGTGACACAGCCTGGGATCGAACCTGGGTCTGTAGTGATGCCTCGAGCAGTGTCTTAGACCGCTGCGCCACTACGGAGGCCCTAGAATTTGTCCGTGATAAGATTTTAACATGCAACCTATGTGTTGCTAGACGTTTGCGTTACAATTGGTATCAAATGTCTCAAATTACAATTCGGATGATTTGTTACAAAATGCAATTCGGATGATTTGTTACAAAATGCAATTCGTACAACAGGGATCATCAACTGGGTCGGGGGCCAGAACATCATTACCAATCATTTGTAGACTGCAAATTGCCTGCATGGGAATACTTATTAAGAACATATTTCAAAATTAAAATCAATAGAAGCTGATTTCCTGGTGTTTTTGCAGTCTTTTATGTCCAACAATTAAAATTCTAAAAAATAAAATTTAAAATTTAAAAAAACTTGGGGGCCAAATAAAGTTGGAAATAGGTTATGAATTCCTAACAGGTGGCTAGTGTAACATATCATACTAATATGAGTGTCCCAGATTTTTGTTTACTATTTTACTTCTAGTCTATGAGACGAGGCTGCTCCCTCTCCCACTGCCCTCTGGAAATATACCTCACACACAGAGGAGAGGAGAGGAGAGGAGAGTATGGGAGGGGAGAGCTCCTGCAGTGTGGCAGTCCTCCATAAAGCCTCCAGGCAGGTGGGCCATTTGACTTCAGAGAGAGGAGAGAGATTGGGGGTGGAGAGACACAGAGAGAGACACAGAGAGAGAAAAGGATGGGATCAAATACATTTTAGTAGACAAGTTCAGTGCAGTTCTGTGGCCTATTGTATCATCTCTGTCTGTGTTAGCCAATGATAACGCTTTAGCTCTCACAGACTACTGTTGCCAATAACAATGATTCATACAATAATAAAGGGAAAGATGGACAGAGACACCAGATAAGACAGGGTGAGAGAGAGAGGGAAGAACTAAGGATTGTGATGTAGGGAGAGAGGGAAAGTAGAAGAGAGAGAGAGAGAGCGACAGCGACAGCGAGAGAGAGAAAGGTGTTTAGTATGCAGCCTGTGCTCCCTGTTCCTTCAACACAACAGAATACATCAGATATCTCTATACATCAGATCTCTATACATCAGATCTCTCTATACATCAGATCTCTCTATATCAGATCTCTCTATATCAGATCTCTATATATCAGATCTCTCTATATCAGATCTCTCTATACATCAGATCTCTCTATATCAGATCTCTATATATCAGATCTCTATATATCAGATCTCTATATATCAGATCTCTATATACATCAGATCTCTATATACATCAGATCTCTATACATCAGATCTCTCTATATCAGATCTCTCTATACATCAGATCTCTCTATATCAGATCTCTCTATACATCAGATCTCTCTATATCAGATCTCTATATATCAGATCTCTCTATATCAGATCTCTCTATACATCAGATCTCTCTATATCAGATCTCTATATATCAGATCTCTCTATATCAGATCTCTCTATATCAGATCTCTCTATACATCAGATCTCTCTATATCAGATCTCTATATATCAGATCTCTATATATCAGATCTCTATATATCAGATCTCTCTATATCAGATCTCTCTATACATCAGATCTCTATATATCAGATCTCTCTATATCAGATCTCTCTATACATCAGATCTCTCTATATCAGATCTCTATATATCAGATCTCTATATATCAGATCTCTCTATATCAGATCTCTCTCTATACATCAGATCTCTCTATATCAGATCTCTATATATCAGATCTCTCTATATCAGATCTCTCTATATCAGATCTCTCTATATATCAGATCTCTCTCTATATCAGATCTCTCTATATATCAGATCTCTCTATATATCAGATCTCTCTATATATCAGATCTCTATATATCAGATCTCTCTATATCAGATCTCTCTATATATCAGATCTCTCTATATATCAGATCTCTATATATCAGATCTCTCTATATATCAGATCTCTATATATCAGATCTCTCTATATCAGATCTCTATATATCAGATCTCTATATATCAGATCTCTATATATCAGATCTCTATATATCAGATCTCTCTATATCAGATCTCTCTATATATCAGATCTCTCTATATATCAGATCTCTATATATCAGATCTCTCTATACATCAGATCTCTCTATATCAGATCTCTATATACATCAGATCTCTATATATCAGATCTCTCTATACATCAGATCTCTCTATATCAGATCTCTCTATATCAGATCTCTCTAACTCTTCCTTTCTCCCCTTATCTCTCTTTCCCTCCCTCCATGTGTGTGCTGAATGAGATGGTTCTGCTGTCAGTCTGATGGAAGAGAGGAAGGAAGGAAGGAAGGAAGGGGAAAATAGTAGAAGGAATAAATAAATGAATGATTGAATTAATGAAGAAATTAATGAATGAAAGAGGGGAGGAAGGGAGAGAGGGATGGTTGTTTTCCAGGGTGATCCCTCTCGGAGAGGTTTGTTGACAAGCATCTCTCATTCAGCCTGAAAACATAAACATGTCTCAGATTATCTCTCATTCAGACTGACAACATAAACATGTCTCAGATTATCTCTCACTCAGACTGACAACATAAACATGTCTCAGATTATCTCTCACTCAGCCTGAAAACATGAACATGTCTCAGATCATCTCTCATTCAACCTGAAAACATAAACATGTCTCAGATCATCTCTCACTCAGCCTGACAACATAAACATGTCTCAGATTATCCCTCATTCAGCCTGACAACATAAACATGTCTCAGATCATCTCTCACTCAGCCTGAGAACATAAACATGTCTCAGATCATCTCTCACTCAGCCTGAGAACATAAACATGTCTCAGATCAACTCTCACTCAGTCTGAGAACATAAACATGTCTCAGATTATCTCTCACTCAGCCTGACAACATAAACATGTCTCAGATTATCCCTCATTCAGCCTGACAACATAAACATGTCTCAGATCATCTCTCACTCAGCCTGAGAACATAAACATGTCTCAGATCATCTCTCACTCAGCCTGAGAACATAAACATGTCTCAGATTATCTCTCACTCAGCCTGAGAACATAAACATGTCTCAGATCATCTCTCACTCAGCCTGAGAACATAAACATGTCTCAGATCATCTCTCACTCAGCCTGAGAACATAAACATGTCTCAGATCATCTCTCACTCAGCCTGACAACATGAACATGTCTCAGATTATCTCTCACTCAGCCTGACAACATAAACATGTCTCAGATTATCTCTCACTCAGCCTGACAACATAAACATGTCTAGTATCAGAACATTATCAAAGCATTTGTTTCTTTGCCACAAATCTTGAGATAACATTTTACTTGTGTCTCAAACAGTGATTTGGCATACACATGCCAGGCATACTGATAACGTGTAATTTCATGTATGCAACACGTGTCCCTCAAACATTCAGTTAATGTTATCTGTTTGTCTGATGTACAGTCTGAGCATGCATGTATTAATGTGAACATGGTATTTCTATAGTAACCAAAAAAGTGTTTAACAAAGCTAAATATATTTTATATTTGAGATTCTTCAAAGTAGCCACCCTTTGCCTTGATAAATGCTTTGCACATTCTTGGCATTCTCTCAACCAACGCCACGAGGTAGTCACCTGGAATGCATTTCAATTATTAACAGTTGTGCCTTGTTAAAAGTAAATTTGTGGAATTGCTTTCCTTCTTAATGCTTTTGAGCCAATCAGTTGTGTTGTGACATGGTAGGACTGGTATACAGAATATAGCCCTATTTGGTAAAAGACCAAGTCCATATTATGGCAAGAACGGCTCAAATAAGCAAAGAGAAACGACAGTCCATCATTACTTTAAGACATCAAGGTCAGTCAATACGGAACGTTTCAAGAACTTTGAAAGTTTCTTCAAGTGCAGTCGCAAAAACCATCAAGCGCTATGATGAAACTAGCTCTCATGAGGACCGCCACAGGAAAGGAAGACCCAGAGTTACCTCTGCTGCAGAGGATAAGTTCATTAGAGTTAACTGCACCTCAGATTGTAGCTCAAATAAGTTCTTCACGGAGCTCAAGTAACAGACACATCTCAACATCAACTGTTCAGAGGAGACTGAGTAAATTATGCCTTCATGGTTGAATTGCTGCACAAAAAAACACTACTAAAGGACACCAATAAGAAGAAGAGACTTGCTAAGGGCCAAGAAACACGAGCAATGGACATTAGACTCGTGGAAATCTGTCCTTTGTTCTGATGAGTCCAAATTTGAGATTTTTGTTTCCAACCACCGGGTCTTTGTGAGACGCAGAGTAGGTGAACAGATGATCTCCGCATGTGTGGTTCCCACTGTGAAGCATGGAAGAGCAGGTGTGATGGTGTAGGGTGATTTATTTAGAATTCAAGGCACCCTTAACCAGCATGGCTACCACAGCATTCTGCAGCGATACACCATCCCATCTGGTTTGTGCTTAGTGGGACTATCATTTGTTTTTCAACAGGACAGTGACCCAACACAGCTCCAGGCTGTGTAAGGGCTATTTGACTAAGAAGGAGAGTGATGGAGGGCTGCATCAGATGACCTGGCCTCCACAATCACCTGACCTCAACCCAATTGAGAAGGTTTGGGATGAGTTGGACCACAGAGTGAAGGAAAAGTAGCCAACAAGTGCTCAGCATATGTGGGAACTCTTTCAAGACTGTTGGAAAATCATACCAGGTGAAGCTGGTTGAGAAAATGCCAAGAGTGTGCAAAGCTGTCCAAGGCTAAGGGTGGCTACTTTGAAGAATCTCAAATATAAAATATATTTTGATTTGTTTAACACTTTTTTGGTGACTACATGATTCCATAAATTTGCAAACATTTCAAAAAACATGTTTTAGATTTGTCATTATGGGGTATTGTGTGTAGATTGATGAGGGAAAACAGTTATTTAATCCATTTTAGAATAAGGCTGTAACGTAACAAAATGTGTAAAGAGGGAAGGGGTCTGAACACTTTCCGAATGCATTGTACGTGTCGATCTAAACATTATGTGTATGTGTGTGTGTCTCAGACAGATGGGATCATGAAGACTAGAAGGCATAGTCACTGGCTGGGCTCCATGACTGCAGACAATCAGAGGGGCACACACAGGGGCACGGACACACAGGAATGGATGCACAGAGGCACACACACAGGGGCACACACAGGGACATACACAGGGGCACACACACAGGGGCACACACAGGGACACACACAGGGACATACACAGGGGCACACACACAGGGGCATACACAGGGGCACACACACAGGGACATACACAGGGGCACACACACAGGGACACACACAGGGGCACACACACAGGGGCACACACAGGGACATACACAGGGGCACACACACAGGGACATACACAGGGGCACACACACAGGGACACACACAGGGACACACACAGGGACATACACAGGGGCACACACAGGGGCACACACACAGGGGCACACACAGGGACATACACAGGGGCACACACACACAGGGGCACATACAGGGACATACACAGGGGCACACACACAGGGACATACACAGGGGCACACACACAGGGACATACACAGGGACATACACAGGGGCACACACACAGGGACATACACAGGGGCACACACACAGGGACGGACACACAGGGACATACACAGGGGCACACACACAGGGACGGACACACAGGGACGGACACACAGGCACACACACACAGGGACGGACACACAGGGACGGACACACAGGCACACACACACAGGGACGGACACACAGGGACGGACACACAGGGACGGACACACAGGGACGGACACACAGGGACGGACACACAGGGACGGACACACAGGGACACACACACAGGGACGGACACACAGGCACACACACACAGGGACGGACACACAGGGACGGACACACAGGGACGGACACACAGGGACGGACACACAGGGACACACACACAGGGACGGACACACAGGGCACAGACATTTGGCTGTATTCCGGGGGATGCCGATGACAGAATATATCATATACTATGTCTGTTGCCATGGACACTGTTTTCATGTGCGTTATTCTAGTCCTCCTTCGCTTTATTTTACTCTCATAGGGTTAGCATATATACGTGTGTGTGTGTGTGTGTGTGTGTGTGTGTGTGTGTGTGTGTGTGTGTGTGTGTGTGTGTGTGTGTGTGTGTGTGTGTGTGTGTGTGTGTGTGTGTGTGTGTGTGTGTGTGTTAACGTGTTTCTGAACATAATATGTGTGTTTGTACCTCAGATAGACAGAAGGGGTCATTTAGTGTATTCCCACATACTCTCTGGCTGGGCCCTGACCACACACACACACACACACACACACACACACACACACACACACACACACACACACACACACACACACACACACACACACACACACACACACACACACACACACACACACACACACACACACACACACACACACACACACAGTCTGTCCTGCAGCCCAGCCTTGAGGTGACGTGAATGGGAGACACATTGGCTTAATGGCCCTCCTCACACACACCCACACCCACGATCTCTCCATATTTCGTATTCTGTGCATCATATACTGAACAAAAATATAAACGCAACATGCAACAATTTCAAAGTTTTTACTGAGTTATAGTTCATATATGGAAATAAGTCAATTGAAATGAATTCATTAGGCCCTAATCTATGGATTTCACATGACTGGGCAGGGGCGCAGCCATGGGTGGGCCTTGGAGGGCATAGGCCCACCCACTTGGCAGCCAGACTCATCCACTGGGGAGCCAGGCCCAGCCAATCAGAATGAGTTTTTCACAACGACAGGGCTTTATTACAGACAGAAATACTCCTCAGCACCCCCTGCCCGATGATGCCTCAGGTGAAGAAGCTGGATTTGGAGGTCCTGGGCTGGAGTGTTTACACATGGTTTGCGTACTGCCAAATTCCCTAAAACGACGATAGGGAGAAAGATTATGGTAGAGAAAATAACGTTACATTTTCTGGCAACAGCTTTGGTGGACATTCCTGCAGTCAGCATGCCAATTGCACGCTTCCTCAAAGCTTGAGACATTTGAGACATCTGTGGCATTGTGTTGCATGACAAATCTGCACATTTTAAAGTGGCCTTTTATTGTCCCAGCACAAGGTGCACCTGTGTGATGATTGGGCTGTTTAATCAGCTTCTTGATATGTCACATCTGTGAGGTGGATGATTTGTCTTGGCTAAGGAGAAATGCTCATGCAAAATGCACTCTACACTGAACAATATATATACGCAATGTGTAAAGTGTTGGTCCCATGTTTCATGAGCTGAAATAAAAAATCCAAGAAAATGTTCAACATGCACAAAAAGCTTATTTTGCTCAGATTTTGTGCACTAATTTGTTTACATCCCTGTTAATTAGGGCTAGGCGTCCTGCTAGCGGGACAACTTCCGGTGAAACTGGAGGGCGCGCAATTCAAATAAATAATCATAAAATCTATGGATATTAAACATTTAGGTACATACAAGTGTCTTATATCGGTTGAAAGCTTAAATTATTGTTAATCTAACTGCAATGTCCGATTACAATAGGCTTTACAGCAAAAACATGCCATGCGATTGTTTGAAGACGGCACCCCACAGGTTTCATAAATTCACAAATAGCGATTAAATATTCACTTACTTAAAATCTTCCTCTGATTTGTCATTCAAAGGGTCCCAGCTATAACACGTAGTGTCGTTTAGTTAGATAAAATACTTCTTTATATCCTAAAAAGTCTATTTAGTTGGTGCCATCGATTTGAGTAATCCTCCCAAAACAAAAAAAATTCTGGTTGGTTTTTCTTTGGATTTTCTCCTACCATATCTATTGTGTTATAGTCTCCTACATTTTCTTAACATTTCTACAAACTTCAAAGTGTATTCTTTACAATGGTACCAATTATATGCATATCCTGGCTTCAGGGCCTGAGCAACAGGCAGTTTACTTTGGGAACGTCAGTCAGGCGGAAAATGAGAAAAAAGGACCCTAGCCCTAACAAATGATGATGTAGCCGGTGACATCTTTCTTCTTGAAAGTCCAAAATCTTGAAAACTTGACTGCTGACATGCAAAACATTTTGGGACTTTATCAACACTGGACTTTTTTTGAATGGAGTTTCCATTCAAGAGGCAGTGCAGGATAAAGGATAATGGTTGCTCAGTGCTGTAGCATTCACCTAAAGCTCAGTCAGGTGTGTAGGCAGAAGTAGGGCTGTTACAGTGACCGGTCATTCTTCAAGGTCTGATGCTGCTGATGGTCTTTAGTAGCCTACCAAACTTGATAACTGCCTGGTACTCAGCACTCTATCGTCCCTCTAATCACTCTGACATTAATGAATATGTCATAGAAAATCTAATCCCGAAAATCTAATCAAACCAAGGGAAAAGCGTCCTTCATTCGCTTTTTAATACCAAACATGTATTTTTTTTGTCCCATGCCCCTGTTCTGAGACAGATGCATGATAATTGTCCATTCTAAATCAAAACTAATTTCACACCTATAATATTTAGTATATTTAAAGACTACATTAAATTAAGAATAGTCTGATGGGTGACAATATTCGCCTATCACCTGTGAATGATACCCAGCTTTCAAGGTAAAAAAAAGTGTATTCCATGTTTTTGCTAATTTTTTCAAATCATAGTTGCACACCTCTTGTAGCCTAGCCCATAGGCCTACATGTTTTGATAAGGTTTGTGCCACAACAAAAGTGGCCAAATGATTTCTTAAAATGAAGCACATTAATTCGCTTTACAACCGGTGTAGAGCCTAACTGGCATACATTGTCACATACCTGTCCTTGTGCTTGTCTCCACCCCCCTCCAGGTGTCGCCCATCTTCCTCATTATCCCCTGTGTATTTATGTCTCTGACACTGCCTGTCTCTGACACTGAGGCTGCCTGCCGTCCTGTACCTTTGCGCCACCTCTGGATTACTGACCTCTGCCTGACTGCCATCCTGTACCTTTGCTCTACCTCTGGATTACTGACCTCTGCCTGACCCCGAGCCTACCTGCCATCCTGTACTTACTTACTGACTTTATTGTCCCCATGGGGACATGTTGTTGCAAAAAGTGGTGTTTAAATACAAAACAAAATTGACAATACAACTTTCATAACAGTTACATACCAATAAAACGTTTTTTTTTTTTAAAGACTAGCCTGCTGTCCTTACTGAGTTGATAGGAACATTAGCCTGCTGGCCTTACTGAGTTGATAGGAACATTAGCCTGCTGGCCTTACTGAGTTGATAGGAACATTAGCCTGCTGGTCTTACTGAGTTGATAGGAACATTAGCCTGCTGTCCTTACTGGGTGGATAGGAACATTAGCCTGCTGGCCTTACTGAGTTGATAGGAACATTAGCCTGCTGGCCTTACTGAGTTGATAGGAACATTAGCCTGCTGGTCTTACTGAGTTGATAGGAACATTAGCCTGCTGGCCTTACATACATTAAGGGAACTCTGAGACGGGAGCCGTATGGTTAGTGAAGAAAGTCCCATTGCAAATGTACGGTCCCTTACCTGACGTCTTGCGACGTCGCAGAAAATCGCGGACGGCGTCGGGCCGTGGGCGGCGGAGAGCTCTTTCAGGAAGTCACTCAAAAAAACATCTCGGACTTTCGGTTTCCGTTTTATAAAAATGACAAATTTTTGACTTTTTTCTGCATTCTCGAAAATTCCCACAAGAGGGAAAATAAATCATATTGCAGGCGCACGAGCACGTGGCAAACGAGCGCGGCCTTTTCTCCTAAACTGAAAATATTTCGAAAAACGAAACTCGGCGAGCGTAGGTTTGGAGTAATGGGCAGTTGGCCCCGAACAAGATGGCGTCGAGACCTCGGCGCTTTTTGAGTTATGGCCATTTTTCTGGGATTAAAGGGTTAAAACGCAAGTAGGGTGCTAATTTGACCGCTTCATGTCAAAGTACATAAGCATACGGTGTCAGGAAAAAAAGAACCAGCCATTTATCTATCGTAATTTAAGAGAAATCGTACATTGACCGTTTGGTGATGTTCACAAAGAGGAATTTTTTTTTCAAAAAATTCACAGATCCAGTTGCAGTGTGTTCCGACGTACATTTTTAAAGTGGGTCTCGAAGCTCTGCGAGAATCCTGTGATTTTATATGATTTTATGAAATAACACACACTCATTTAACCCTCTTTAAATAAGTCAGTTCTTAACATAAAGACTTAAAACGCAATATTATATAAGAGCCTACGCCAAGGAGGGTATGTGTTCAATTTCAGCTTCCTATGTCAACTGGAAGTACCTTAAAATGGTGCCACAGGGTCAGGTTTGAAGGGTAATAAAGGTCAGATCTTTTCAAAACTTCACTTGTGTGATTAGACAACCCTCATGAACTGTAATCAGTCATTTATCCCAACAGATGTCAAAGAAAAGCTCTCTCACACAAACACACACACACAAAAAGGAAGGATGGAGTGAAAAAGTACAGTGCTTAAAGACACACAAAGCCCACAATGGCATTACTATTATCTCTAGGCCGTGCCGAGTTCAACGAGATGCCCCGCTTGACCGTAGCTCGCTCGGTCTGAGCGCAGCGACCGTTACAAGAGAACGGACACGAATGACCTTTTGACCTCAATGTCAATTTTCTTTGATTTTGGGAGACAGAGAGAGAACCATTAAGGTTAGAAGCACAATTTCACCTCAGGAACAATCCTAAGGTCCTCCCGATCTGTGCAAGCCCAACCTTGACCTTGTGGCATTAACCCTTAACAGTTAAAAGAAGGTGTTTACATCAAATAGTTTACAATGAAATGTCTCCCCATTGGAATACATTGACTGCACCTCTAAATTCAACCTAAAGCCTATGTGGGTTATGAATGTCTTATGAACCTGTCTTTGATGTCAGTCCATCAGGCCACCATGAGGTCTACCTGTGTCGATTCTAAGCTTCCTGGAGCAACCGGAAGTGGTTAAATCACCCTAAAAGTGTTTGCCATAGCCAACCTGCAGTTTGAGAGAAATAGTGCATTCAGCCCTATGTAAATCAGTCAATTTTTAACATACAGACTTAAAACTCAGGATTCTGTAACAGCCTACTCCAGTGATGATATGTGTTTATTTATAGCTTCCTGTGACAACCGGAAGTGCCATAACTGGTGTCAAATGGGCTGTTTCGAATGGTTAAAAATGTCAAATCTTTCCAAAACTTCATATATGTGAATAGACAACCCTCATGAACTGTAAATCAGTTCTTCATCCCATCAGATTTCAACAAAAAAAAATACACACCGACACAGAAATGATGGAGGGACACACTGAGGGGCTAAGAGGCAGACAGTGCCTGCAGTAGTTACTTTTGTTCCAACTTTTAAAGAACCGTCAGACCTAGAGTTCTGAAAATTTACAAACCTGTTCTAGACCTCAGGTCGATTGTGCACGGTGAATTATATGACTCTAGAAGGTTCTCGGATTGATAAAAAGCCTCGTGTATTTGCCATGTTTTCAATTCATTTTGACCTCAACGAAACGGACGACCTTTAGAAAAGTCCCAGAGTCTCAAGACTAGGTGCGTTGAAACCGGCTCGGCCCATAGAGACAGACCCCAACGAGCCTGTTTGATTGCTCATTCAAGGACCCCGTAGCAAGGCAATGAAAAAAGTGGAATTTCAGCACCAATTAGGGTTTTGCTCGGGCACCGAATGACCTATCGAGCCGAAACTTGGGATTCGAGGTCGCCTCACATAGGGCTAAACATAATGTGTGAACTGGACCCGCAGCTAGAACATAACTACGTATTATTTGTTTTATTATGGTTTAAATGGAAGGCGCTGTGAATTTTGGGCCTGCTCTGAAATATGTTATAGTTGGCATCTAAAGGAGTTGGAAAAAGTGAGTTTGGAGTCAGATGGTATCAGTTTGGTGTCTGAAAATATCTATTTGACTGATGGACACTGACTTGCTCGTTGACTTTTGTACATTTGCAATATGTTTCAACGGGGAGGTACCATGAGGAAAAAGCGACATGATGAAATTTCACGAAACGAGCGATGGAGAGGAACCACTATCACTGCCCGGCCATCCTGAGGTCATCAGACCGTTGACTTTTGCATTTCTAAAGTATTTAAGAGAATGTACGTTACATTTGCAATATGATTCAACATCACATCATATTGCAAATGCACGTTAGATTTGCAATATGATGTGATGTTGAATCATATTGCAAATGTAACGTGCATTCTTTAAATACTTTAGAAATACAAAAGTCAACGTCCTGATGACCTCAGGATGGCCGGGCAGTGATAGTGGTTCCTCTCCAACGCTCGTTGCGTGAAATTTCATCATGTCGATTTTGGTGATGGTACCCCCGCGTTGAAACATATTGCAAATGTACAAAAGTCGACTAGCAAGTCAACTAGCAAGTGTCAACAAAAGTCAACTAGCAAGTGTCCATCAGTCAATTGGATATTTTCAGACACCAAACTGATACCATCTGACTCCAAACTCACTTTTTACAACTCCTTTAGAAGCCAACTATCACATATTTCAGAGCAGGCCCAAAATTCACAGCGCCTTCCATGAATGCACCAAAATAGCATTCTGAAATCACCACTAAAATGACATCGCCATATTCTCCAGGCCGTGCCGAGTTCAACGGGATGCCCCGCTTGACCGTAGCTCGCTCGGTCTGAGCGTAGCGACCGTTACAAGAGAACGGACACAAATGACCTTTTGACCTCAATGTCAATTTCATTTGCTTTTGGGAGACAGAGAGAGAACCGTTAACCTTTCACGAGTATCAACCCCGTATCCGGGATCACCCCCCACCCCCCCCACACTGATTAGCATCGCTAGCATAGCTTCACAAGTAAATAGTAGCATCTAAATATCATTAAATCACAAGTCCAAGACACCAGATGAAAGATACAGATCTTGTGAATAAACCCATCATTTCTGTTTTTTAAAATGTTTTACAGGGAAGACACAATATGTAAATCTATTAGCTAACCACGTTAGCAAAATACACCATCTTTCTTTGTCCACCATTTTCTCTCTCCACCACTAGCTATCACCAATTCGGCTAAACTAAGATATTGATAGCAACAAACCAAGAAAAAAACTCATCAGATGACAGTCTGATAACATATTTATGGTATAGGATAGGTGTTGTTAGAAAAAAGTGCATATTTCAGGTAGAAATCACAGTTTACAATTGCACCGACCATCACAAATCGACTAGAATTACTAGATAGAGCAACGTGTATGACCAATTTACTCATCATAAAACATTTCATAAAAATAGACAAAGCATAGCAATGGAAAGACACAGTTCTTGTGATTTCAGACCATATTTCAGATTTTCTAAGCGTTTTTCAGCGAAAACACAATAAATCGATAAGTTAGCATACCACATGTACAAACGTTAGTAGAGCATGAATTCAAGGCAAAGGGAGCTATAACGTTATCATCGCCAAAATATATTAATTTTTTCACTAACCTTCTCAGAATTCTTCCGATGACACTCCTGTAACATCATTTTACAACATACATATACAGTTTGTTCGAAAAGGTGCATATTTAGCCATACAAAACCGTGGTTACACAATAAAAATACTAGGAAATCAAGCCTCAATATGTCTGACGTCATCTATCAGAGTGATCTAGTTTAATTGAAAGCTAATCATATACTTGACTAAAAAATACAGGGTTGACAGGAATCGAAAGACAAATTAGTTCTTAATGCAACCGCTGACTTACATTTTTAAAATTATCCTTACTTTTCAATACAGGGTTCGCCAAGTGAAGCTATACCAAACAAAATGGCGAAATATGCGTTTAAAATATTTCGACAGAACAACGATTTATCATATTAAATATTGCTTACTTTGAGCTGTTCTTCCATCAGATTCTTGGGCAATGTATTCTTTCTTGGGTTTAATCTTCTTTTGGTCGAAAGATGTCCTTTGTCCGTCTAAATGCCCGCTAACGTTCGACCGGGACCCCGAAATGTGCCCGGTGCTTCACATAGAAATGCATCAAAATCGCACTAAACGGATATAAATTGCTATAAAACGGTTTAAATTAACTACCTTATGATGTTTCTAAGTCCTATATCGAATTAAATTACAGACGGATACATTTTACGTTGATAACCGAGCCTTTGAAAATGGCATCCGGAGGTGTCTTCCTGCGTAAAGGCGAGCGTCGAAAGGGGGGCTACCCTCACTCCTTGGTCCTTTATAACCTCTGAGAGCTACGCAGAAGGCCCATTCCACTTCTCATTGGTTACTGACATCCAGGGGAAGGCGGGTGCAGTTCGTGTCGTTCCATAGGATAGACACAGACTTTTAAAACTGATCTGAAATCAGAGCTTCGCTCTCAGACCTTTCACTGTCTGTCATGGATTTCGCTGTAGAAAGAGTTCTGGGTCACCCACAGACATCATTCCAACTTTGTATGAAACTAGAAAGTGTTTTCTATCCAATAGAATTAATAATATGCATATTGTACGAGCAAGAATTGAGTACTAGGCAGTTTAATTTGGAGACGACAAAATGCTAATTCGGAACAGCACCCCCTGTAGTCGCAAGAAGTTAAGGTTAGAAGCACAATTTCACCTCAGGAACAATCCTAAGGTCCTCCCGATCTGTGCAAGCCTAACCTTGACCTTGTGGCATTAACCCTTCACAGTTAAAAGAAGGCGTTTACATCAAACATTTTACAATGACATTTCGCCCCATAGGAATACATTGACTGCTCCTCTAAATTCAACCTGAAGCCTATGTGGGTTATGAATGTCTTATGAACCTGTCTTTGATAACAATCCATCAGGCTACTATGAGGTCTACCTGTGTTGATTTTAAGCTACCTGGAGCAACCGGAAGTGGTTAAAATCACCCTAAAAAGTGTCCAGATATACATGACTTGCAATTTTGAAAATCACTGCATTCAACCCTATGTAGATCAGTCAATTCTTAACGTATAGACTTAAAACTCAGGATTCTGTAACAGCATACCCCAGTCAAGATATGTGTTTACCTATAGCTTCCTGTGCCAACCGGAAGTGCCTTAAAATGGTGTCATGGTGCTGTTTCGAAGGGTTAAAAAGGTCAGAACTTTTCAAAACTTCATTTGTGTGATTAGACAAGCCTCATGAACTGTAAATCAGTCATTTCTCTAAGCAGATGTCAAAGGAAAGCTCTCTCTCACACAAAAACACACACACAAAGCAATGATGGAGTGAAAAAGTACGGTGCTTAAAGACACACAAAGCCGGCAATGGCATTCCCATTATCCCTAGGCCGTGCCGAGTTCAACGAGATGCCCCGCTTGACCGTAGCTCACTCGGTCTGAGCGCAGCGACCGTTACAAGAGAACGGACACGAATGACCTTTTGACCTCAATGTCAATTTTATTTGCTTTTGGGAGACAGCGAGAGAACCGTTAAGGTTAGAAACACAATTTCACCTCAGGAATGTTCTTAAGGTCCTCCCGATCTGTGCAAGCCTATCCTTGAGCTTGTGGCATTAACCCTTCACAGTTAAAAGAAGGTGTTTACATCAAACAGTTTACAATGACATTTCGCCCCATAGGAATACATTGACTGCTCCCCTAAATTCAACCTGAAGCCTATGTGGGTTATGAATGTCTTATGAACCTGTCTTTGATGACAGTCCATTAGGCCACCATGAGGTCTACCTGTGTCGATTCTAAGCTTCCTGGAGCAACCGGAAGTGGTTAAAATCACCCTAAAAGTGTTTGCAATAAGCACCCTGCAATTTGAGAGAAATAGTGCATTCAGCCCTATGTAAATCAGTCAATTTTTAACATATAGACTTAAAACTCAGGATTCTGTAACAGCATACTCCAGTGAGTATATGTCTTTACTTTCAGCTTCCTGTGCCAACCGGAAGTGCCATAATTGGTGTCAAATGGGCTGTTTTGAAGGGTTAAAAATGTCAAATCTTTCCAAAACTTCATAATTGTGATTAGGCAACCCTCCTGAACTGTAAATCAGTCATTAGTCCCATCAGATTTCAAATAAAAATTTACACACCCAAACAGAAATGATGGAGGGACACACTGAGGGGCTAAGAGGCAGACAGTGCCTGTAGTAGTTACTTTTGTTCCAACTTTTAAAGAACCGTCAGACTTAGAGTTCTGAAACTTTACAAACCTGTTCTAGACCTCAGGTCGATTGTGCACGGTGAGTTATGTGGCTCTAGAAGGTTCTCAGACCGATAAACAGCCTCGTGTATTTGCTATGTTTTCAATTCATTTTCAGCTCAACGAAACTGACGACATTTAGAAAAGTCCCAGAGTCTCAAGACTAGGTGCATTGAAACCATCTCGGCCCATAGAGTCAGACCCCAACGAGCCTGTTTGATTGCTCATTCAAGGACCCCGTAGCAAGGCAATGAAAAAAGTGGATTTTCAGCACCAATTAAGGTATTGCTCGGGCACCGAATGACCTATCGAGCCGAAACTTGGGATTCGAGGTCGCCTCACATAGGGCTAAACATAATGTGAGAACTGGATCCGCAGCTAGAACATAACTACGTATTATTTGTTTTATTATGGTTTAAATGGAAGGCGCTGTGAATTTTGGGCCTGCTCTGAAATATGTTATAGTTGGCTTCTAAAGGAGTTGGAAAAAGTGAGTTTAGTGTCAGATGGTATCAGTTTGGTGTCTGACAATATCCAATTGACTGATGGACACTGACTTGCTAGTTGACTTTTGTGCATTTGCAATATGTTTCAACGGGGGGGTACCATCACCAAAATCGACATGATGAAATTACCACGCAACGAGCGATGGAGAGGAACCACTAACACTGCCCGGCCATCCTGAGGTCATCAGGACGTTCAATTTTGTATTTCTAAAGTATTTAAAGAATGCACGTTACATTTGCAATATGATTCAACACATCATATTGCAAATGTAACACTGTGTGTTATGTTTGCAATATGATTCAACACATCATATTACAAATGTAACACTGTGTGTTATGTTTGCAATATGATTCAACACATCATATTGCAAATGTAACACTGTGTGTTATGTTTGCAATATGATTCAACACATCATATTACAAATGTAACACTGTGTGTTATGTTTGCAATATGATTCAACACATCATATTGCAAATGTAACACTGTGTGTTATGTTTGCAATATGATTCAACACATCATATTACAAATGTAACACTGTGTGTTATGTTTGCAATATGATTCAACACATCATATTGCAAATGTAACAGTGTGTGTTTGCAATATGATTCAACAGTGTGTTATGTTTGCAATATGATGTGATGTTTTTCACTGTTGAATCATATGCAAATGTAACGTGCATTCTTTAAATAAACCCTATGTGGGTTATGAATGTCTTATGAACCTGTCTTCAATTACAATCCATCAAGCCACTATGAGGTCTACCTGTGTTGATTCTAAGCTTCCTGGAGCAACCGGAAGTGATAAAATCACCCTAAAAGTGTTTTACCCAACCAGCAGTTTGTGATATATAGTGCATTCAACCCTGTGTAAATCAGTCAGTTCTTAACGTATAGACTTAAAACTCAGGATTCTGTAAAAGCATACCCCGATCAGGATAGGTCTTTACTTATAGCTTCCTGTGCCAACCGGAAGTGCCTTAAAATGGGGTCATAGGTGCTGTTTCAAAGGGTTAAAAAAGTCAGATCTCTCCAAAACTTTAAGTGTGTGATTAGGCAACCTTCATGCACTGTAAATCAGTCATTTCTCTAAACAGATGTCAAAGAAAAGCTCACATACACACACACAGACACACACAGCAAGGATGGAATGAAAAAGTATGGTGCTTAAAGACACACAGAGCCTTAAATGCTTTTAGGGGGGATCCAGACTTCCATATCCGCTCTGGGAGCACTATACTACGGGCAAAAATCAATGGGTGCTGGCCTGAGTGATTTATGGAGGTTTTCAAAAAAAGTCAAAAAATATTGTTGTTTTTTCTTGAAAATATTTTATGTTTTTTCTTCTCGAGTCAATGACCTGAGTGATTTATGGAGTTTTTCCAAAAAACTCAAAAAATATTCTAAGTCCAAACTTTTCGTGCACCTGGTATTTTTTTGGGGTTACCAGGTGCCATGGTTGAAATTGCTTTTAGGGGGCATCCAGAATTCCATACCCGCTCTGGGAGCACTATTCTACGGACAAAAATCAATGTGTGCTGGCCTGAGTGATTTATGGAGGTTTTCAAAAAAAGTCAGAAAATATTCTGTTTTTTCTTCTGGAATTTTTGTTTTGTTTTTTCTTCTCGAGTCAATGGGGGTCCGGCCTGAGTGATTTAAGGAGGTTTCCAAAAAAAGTCAAAAAATATTCTATGTTTTGGGTTACCAGGCGTCATTTTTCAAAACGGTTTTAAATGCTTCATTTTGGCCTTTTAAAAACAAAATGTTATTTTCGACTATGAAATCCAAAAAGCACTTTTTTAAAGGGGTTGATAAGTTTTTTCTAATTTATTCACATTTTTGACTTCATATTAAATCAGATTGCAAATGCACAAAACATATTCCTTAAGTACAAGTAAACATTTCAAAACAAATTATGATAAAAAAATGTGACTAAAGTATCTTCATACAGTTCTTATACATGTGTAATTGACCTAAAAATCGAAAGAATTTCAAAAAACGGTCCAGAAAGCACTTTTTTAAAGGAGGTTATACGTTTTTTCCAAATTTTTGACATTTTTGACTTTTGACTTTTGACTTTTGACTTTTGACTTCCTATGAAATCACATTGCAAATGCACAAAACATATTCCTTAAGTTCAAATAAACATTTACAAAAAATTATGATAATAAAATGTGACTAATGTATTTTCATACAGTTCTTATACATGTGTAATTGACCTAAAAATCGAAAGAATTTCGAAAAACGGTCCAGAAAGCACTTTTTTAAAGGGGGTGATACGTTTTTTCCAAATTTTTGACATTTTTGACTTTTGACTTTTGACTTTTGACTTCCTATGAAATCACATTCCAAATGCACAAAACATATACCTTAAGTTCAAATAAAATTTCAAAAAAAATTATGTTAATAAAATTTGAAAAAAGTATTTTCATATAGTTCTTACACATGTGTAATTGACATAAAACTCGAAAGAATTTCGAAAAACGGTCCAGAAAGCACTTTTTTAAGGGGGTGATAAGTTTTTGCCAAAACTTTCAAAATCTCAAAATTTTACTCTTGGGTCTTGACTTGCGTTACATAAAGCCTATGAAAAATTTAGATAGAACAAACTCGCCCACTATAGGAATTTTGGAGTGTTACACAGCTCATTTGCAGCATGGCATTTGCCATCAACTTTGGATGAAACACCGCCAGAAGTAGTGTATTTGTCCATCGTGTATATGCTGCGCTCGGTGCCAATAACTTGCCATGTTATTTTGTACAATTGGGGGGGGACTTCCCTTACTGAGTTGATAGGAACATTAGCCTGCTGGCCTTACTGAGTTGATAGGAACATTAGCCTGCTGGCCTTACTGAGTTGATAGGAACATTAGCCTGCTGGCCTTACTGAGTTGATAGGAACATTAGCCTGCTGGTCTTACTGAGTTGATAGGAACATTAGCCTGCTGGCCTTACTGAGTTGATAGGAACATTAGCCTGCTGGCCTTACTGAGTTGATAGGAACATTAGCCTGCTGGTCTTACTGAGTTGATAGGAACATTAGCCTGCTGTCCTTACTGGGTGGATAGGAACATTAGCCTGCTGTCCTTACTGAGTTGATAGGAACATTAGCCTGCTGGCCTTACTGAGTGGATAGGAACATTAGCCTGCTGGCCTTACT
Organism: Salvelinus namaycush; assembly: GCF_016432855.1. Lineage (NCBI taxonomy): Eukaryota > Metazoa > Chordata > Actinopteri > Salmoniformes > Salmonidae > Salvelinus > Salvelinus namaycush. The sequence goes on along the minus strand of NC_052323.1, from coordinate 18,904,340 downwards.
GAGTTGATAGGAACATTAGCCTGCTGGCCTTACTGAGTTGATAGGAACATTAGCCTGCTGGCCTTACTGAGTTGATAGGAACATTAGCCTGCTGGCCTTACTGAGTTGATAGGAACATTAGCCTGCTGGCCTTACTGAGTTGATAGGAACATTAGCCTGCTGGCCTTACTGAGTTGATAGGAACATTAGCCTGCTGGCCTTACTGAGTTGATAGGAACATTAGCCTGCTGGCCTTACTGAGTTGATAGGAACATTAGCCTGCTGGCCTTACTGAGTTGATAGGAACATTAGCCTGCTGGCCTTACTGAGTTGATAGGAACATTAGCCTGCTGGTCTTACTGAGTTGATAGGAACATTAGCCTGCTGGCCTTACTGAGTTGATAGGAACATTAGCCTGCTGGCCTTACTGAGTTGATAGGAACATTAGCCTGCTGGCCTTACTGAGTTGATAGGAACATTAGCCTGCTGGCCTTACTGAGTTGATAGGAACATTAGCCTGCTGTCCTTACTGAGTTGATAGGAACATTAGCCTGCTGGCCTTACTGAGTTGATAGGAACATTAGCCTGCTGGCCTTACTGAGTTGATAGGAACATTAGCCTGCTGGCCTTACTGAGTTGATAGGAACATTAGCCTGCTGGCCTTACTGAGTTGATAGGAACATTAGCCTGCTGGCCTTACTGAGTTGATAGGAACATTAGCCTGCTGGTCTTACTGAGTTGATAGGAACATTAGCCTGCTGGCCTTACTGAGTTGATAGGAACATTAGCCTGCTGGACGTACTGAGTTGATAGGAACATTAGCCTGCTGGCCTTACTGAGTTGATAGGAACATTAGCCTGCTGTCCTTACTGAGTTGATAGGAACATTAGCCTGCTGGTCTTACTGAGTTGATAGGAACATTAGCCTGCTGGCCTTACTGAGTTGATAGGAACATTAGCCTGCTGGCCTTACTGGGTGGATAGGAACATTAGCCTGCTGGCCTTACTGAGTTGATAGGAACATTAGCCTGCTGTCCTTACTGAGTTGATAGGAACATTAGCCTGAGTTATTTAGGAGGGATATCACACCTGGCACTAATGATTGTCTAGTTCTGTTTTACCTGCTGAGGGGTGCCCTATACCTGCACCCAGAGAGGAGTACCTTGGCCTCTACTCTGGATTATCGAACCCTGCCTGCCTTGACCTGTTGTTTGCCTGCCCCTGTGGTTACAATAAACATTGTTACTTCACACAGTCTACACTTGGGTCTTACCTTGATTCCTGATATAAATAGGCAGCGCATGAGTTTCAAGTTTGGGGAAGATAATTTTCACAAAAATGCACCTTTTTATAATAAAGCATTACATGCATCATCGTATTTACGCTGACTTTTGAGAACGGTGTTTTCCCGCTAATTGATTGCATTTTGGAACATTCGTGCGTATAGCCTACTGTTGTGTGCGCATTGCTGCGCTTATAATGTGAATAAATAGCCTAACAGTTAAGCTAAATGTTCTGATCTGTTGCATCAGCCTCATTGCTTTTAAAAGTTTGTTGATGCAAGTGGTCGTATTAAACTGTCCCAGTTTATTTTGGGAATATTTATTTATTGCACTGAAGGACATGTTGACCAATAAAATAGGTCAACGTTTGTACTATGGGGTATGTAAGTTTGACATAAGCTAGTGCTTTTGCTGTCATTAGGCCTACTCATCTTGTTGGCTGACGAAAAGTAAATGTGGACAGTTCTAACTCCTTCAATATGTGCCTCAGAATTCGATACGAGGGATATGATCAGTTGCGTCTCTAATGTGTTTGTCTTCACTTGTAGCCTGTGAGAAGGACTGATCACGTGACGCCATTGGCTAATAAAAATGTAGATATCTGAGAGAGCCATGTGAGTGAGAGGTGCTTCAGAGCATGGCAGCCAGGAGAAGGGAATTATAATGATTATATTCAGCCCAAGGGCACAACGGCCACAAAAGCCATTAATTCTTTAGGGGGAATTATGGCCCCACAAGGTGGATGCTGCCGGGAAATTCGAGGCCTGGTTTGAAAATTATCAAGTGCTTGTCAAATTGTGGATGAGAGACTGATGAAGTGTGTGCAGCCTGCACAATAAACAAATTAGAGCTAATGCCTTTCATGAAATGTTGTTTCAAATCATCATTAGAGCCGCATCATGCAGCCTTAGAATGTATAAAAAATCAAAACATATAGGCCAATGTTCGTATCACAACTAAAGTTGCATAAATAACTCGAATTGAAGCATATAGGAGGACCTGTTTCTTTGTTAACCGCTCAACAAGGAACAGCCGCATGTGAGCACTCCTTCAAGTCATTTGGAGAAAATATCCTTTCTATTTTATTCAGCTTTGTTCAATTGTATTCTTCATACTATAATATAATAATAATGCCATGGTATTCTAAGCAAATCTTGTCTGTTAAATGAACAATGGTAGTCCACAGTCATATGGCATAGCCATATCAGGGCTGAACATAAGGACAACTTAAAGTATGCTATTCTTCTGAAATAGACTACATTTTCTTTAGACCTGTCTAAAATATGATGGTGCATCAGTGGCTTGTAGGATATGCGTGGAAGTCAGATGCCAAACGTGTTTATGTTAATTAATGGTAAATTGCCATGAGACCGGCAGTTATTTGCTTGACAATCACCAGCTGACAAAATGTAATGACCGCCACAGCCCGAGGCAGAAGTCAGCTCATCTGACAACAGGCCTGTAATCAACTATCAGATTAGTTTGTAGGAGAAAGCTAGAAAAGAGAAAGAACCAGAGATATAGATAGTCAGTGAGTTAGAGGAGACTGTAGTGTGAGGGGTAGAGGTAGAGATAGTCAGTGAGTTAGAGGAGACTGTAGTGTGAGGGGTAGAGGTAGAGATAGTCAGTGAGGTAGGAGAGTGTAGACTGTGAGGGGTAGAGGTAGAGATAGTCAGTGTGGTAGAGGAGACTGTAGTGTGATGGGTAGAGGTAGAGATATTCAGTGAGGTAGGAGAGTGTAGACTGTGAGGGGTAGAGGAAGAGATATTCAGTGAGTTAGTTGAGACTGTAGAGTTGAGGGGTAGAGGTAGAGATAGTCAGTGAGGTAGGAGACTGTAGAGTTGAGGGGTAGAGGTAGAGATAGTCAGTGTGGTAGAGGAGACTGTAGTGTGATGGGTAGAGGTAGAGATAGTCAGTGAGGTAGGAGAGTGTAGACTGTGAGGGGTAGAGGAAGAGATAGTCAGTGAGTTAGTTGAGACTGTAGAGTTGAGGGGTAGAGGTAGAGATAGTCAGTGTGGTAGAGGAGACTGTAGTGTGATGGGTAGAGGTAGAGATAGTCAGTGAGGTAGGAGAGTGTAGACTGTGAGGGGTAGAGGAAGAGATAGTCAGTGAGTTAGTTGAGACTGTAGTGTTGAGGGGTAGAGGTAGAGATAGTCAGTGAGTTAGTTGAGACTGTTGTGTGAGGGGTAGAGGTAGAGATAATGAGTTAAAGGAGACTGTGGAGACTGTGAGGGGTAGAGGTAGAGATAGTCAGTGAGGTAGGAGAGTGTAGACTGTGAGGGGTAGAAGAGATATTCAGTGAGTTAGTTGAGAATGTAGAGTTGAGGGGTAGAGCTAGAGATAATGAGTTAGAGGAGACTGTGGAGAGTGTGAATGGTAGAGGAAGAGATATTCAGTGAGTTAGTTGAGACTGTAGAGTTGAGGGGTAGAGCTAGAGATAGTCAGTGAGTTAGTTGAGACTGTAGAGTTGAGGGGTAGAGGTAGAGATAATGAGTTAAAGGAGACTGTAGAGTTGAGGGGTAGAGGTAGAGATAATGAGATAAAAAGGAGACTGTGGAGAGTGTGAGGGGTAGAGGTAGAGATATTCAGTGTGGTAGAGGAGACTGTAGAGTTGAGGGGTAGAGCTAGAGATAATGAGTTAAAGGAGATGGGGAGAGTGTGAGGGGTAGAGGTAGAGATAATGAGTTAAAGGAGACTGTGGAGAGTGTGAGGGGTAGAAGAGATATTCAGTGAGTTAGTTGAGACTGTAGAGTTGAGGGGTAGAGGTAGAGATAATGAGTTAAAGGAGACTGTGGAGAGTGTGAGGGGTAGAGCTAGAGATAATGAGTTAAAGGAGACTGTGGAGAGTGTGAGGGGTAGAGCTAGAGATAATGAGTTAAAGGAGACTGTGGAGAGTGTGAGGGGTAGAGCTAGAGATAATGAGTTAAAGGAGACTGTGGAGAGTGTGATGGGTAGAGGTAGAGATAATGAGTTAAAGGAGACTGTGGAGAGTGTGAGGGGTAGAGCTAGAGATAATGAGTTAAAGGAGACTGCGGAGAGTGTGAGGGGTAGAGGTAGAGATAATGAGTTAAAGGAGACTGCGGAGAGTGTGAGGGGTAGAGGTAGAGATAATGAGTTAAAGGAGACTGTGGAGAGTGTGAGGGGTAGAGGTAGAGATAATGAGTTAAAGGAGACTGCAGAGAGTGTGAGGGGTAGAGGTAGAGATAATGAGTTAAAGGAGACTGTGGAGAGTGTGAGGGGTAGAGGTAGAGATAATGAGTTAAAGGAGACTGCGGATAGTGTGAGGGGTAGAGGTAGAGATAATGAGTTAAAGGAGACTGTGGAGAGTGTGAGGGGTAGAGGTAGAGATAATGAGTTAAAGGAGACTGTAGAGTTGAGGGGTAGAGCTAGAGATAATGAGTTAAAGGAGACTGTGGAGAGTGTGAGGGGTAGAGCTAGAGATAATGAGTTAAAGGAGACTGTAGAGAGTGTGAGGGGTAGAGCTAGAGATAATGAGTTAAAGGAGACTGTAGAGAGTGTGAGGGGTAGAGGTAGAGATAATGAGTTAAAGGAGACTGTGGAGAGTGTGATGGGTAGAGGTAGAGATAATGAGTTAAAGGAGACTGTAGAGTTGAGGGGTAGAGCTAGAGATAATGAGTTAAAGGAGACTGCGGAGAGTGTGAGGGGTAGAGCTAGAGATAATGAGTTAAAGGAGACTGTAGAGAGTGTGAATGGTGTTTATCTGAGAGGAAAACAGAACAGGGTTTGATGTCAGCAGAGCCCTAACAGATGGTAATTCCTTCTCAGAACAGGGTTTGATGTGGGCAGAGCCCTAACAGATGGTAATTCCTTCTCACCACTGGCTGGAAGATCGCGGCATTACTAATTGCCTACGCAACCTCAAACACACATGAATTAAGACATACATACACATATTATGAACCATGCCCGGCCAAAACATAGAAATACAGAAACCTAGAAAACAAAACATAGAATGCCCACCCCACATCACACCTTGACCTAACCAAATAGAGAAATAAAACGGCTCTCTAAGGTCAGAGCGTGACAGTACCCCCCCCCCCAAAGGTGCGGACTCCCGACCGCAAACCTGAACCTATAGGGGAGGGTCCGGGTGGGCATCTACATCGGTGGCGGCTCCGGTGCGGGACGCAGACCCCGCTACACCTCTGGTGCGGGGACCCTCGCTGGAGGCCCCGGACTGGGCACCCTCGCTGCGGGCCCCGGACTGGGCACCCTCGCTGCGGGCCCCGGACTGGGCACCCTCGCTGCGGGCCCCGGACTGGGCACCCTCGCTGTGGGCCCCGGACTGGGCACCCTCGTTGCGGGCCCCGGACTGGAGACCGTCGCTGGAGGCTCCGGACTGGAGGCCGTCGCTGGAGGCTCCGGACTGGAGGCCGTCGCTGGAGGCTCCGGACTGGATGCCGTCGCTGGAGGCTCCGGACTGGATGCCGTCGCTGGAGGCTCCGGACTGGAGGCCGTCGCTGGAGGCTCCGGACTGGAGGCCGTCGCTGGAGGCTCCGGACTGGAGGCCGTCGCTGGAGGCTCCGGACTGGAGAACGTCGCTGGAGGCCATGGATCATCAATGGAGGCTTCGTGCCATGGATCATCACTGGAGGCTTCTTGCCATGGATCATCACTGGAGGCTTCGTGCCATGGATCATCACTGGAGGCTTCTTGCCATGGATCATCACTGGAGTGAGGAGACGTATGGGCAGTCTGGTACGTGGAGCTGCCACAGGGCTCACCAGGCTGGGGAGACATACAGGAGGCTTGGTTCTTGGCGGAGGCACCAGATACACTGTGCCGTGGAGGTGCACTGGAAGTCTCGAGTGCAGAGCTGGCACAACCCGTTCTGGCTGGATGCCCACTTCCACCCGGCAAATGCGGGACGCTGGCACAGAGCACACCGGCCTGTGAATGCTCACTCGAGACACCGTGCGCATCACCCCATAACACAGTGCCTGACCAGTCACATGCTCCCCAAGGTAAGCACGGGGAGTTGGCTCAGGTCTAAACTCCGAGTCCGCCAATCTCCCGATGTGCCCCCCCCCCAAAAAAAAATTGGGGAGCTGCCTCTCGGGCTTCTGTGACCGGGTCTTGTCCTCTGCCATTCTCTCCTCCCCGGTCCAACTCGTCCTCCAGGTTGGCGCACGCTGCTTGGTCTTCTTGTGGTGGGTAATTCTGTCACGCTCGCTATCCTCAAACTCCCTGTCATAAATCAACCATGGCGCAGCGTGCATGTCGTTCCACATCTTTTAATCGGAGTGAAAAACTTAACCAACAAAACAAACAGGTAAACAGCAAAGAACGTGACGCAACCGAGGTGCACACAAACACACACAGAAAAATAATAATTACCCACACATTAGGTGGGAAAAAGGCTGCCTAAGTATGATTCTCAATCAGAGACAACGATAGACAGCTGTCCCTGATTGAGAACCATACCCGGCCAAAACATAGAAATACAGAAACATAGAAAACATAGAATGCCCACCCCACATCACTCCCTGACCTAACCAAATAGAGAAATAAAACGTCTCTCTAAGGTCAGAGCGTGACATGGTTACTATCCCAGTGGTTGATCTCTGTGGTTGTATAGAGGTTAACTGGTTACTATCCCAGTGGTTGATCTCTGTGGTTGTATAGAGGTTAACTGGTTACTATCCCACTGTCTGATCTCTGTGGTTGTATAGAGGTTAACTGGTTACTATCCCAGTGGTTGATCTCTGTGGTTGTATAGAGGTTAACTGGTTACTATCCCACTGTCTGATCTCTGTGGTTGTATAGAGGTTAACTGGTTACTATCCTACTGTCTGATCTCTGTGGTTGTATAGAGGTTAACTGGTTACTATCCCAGTGTCTGATCTCTGTGGTTGTATAGAGGTTAACTGGTTACTATCCCAGTGTCTGATCTCTGTGGTTGTATAGAGGTTAACTGGTTACTATCCCAGTGTCTGATCTCTGTGGTTGTATAGAGGTTAACTGGTTACTATCCCAGTGTCTGATCTCTGTGGTTGTATAGAGGTTAACTGGTTACTATCCCAGTGTCTGATCTCTGTGGTTGTATAGAGGTTAACTGGTTACTATCCCAGTGTCTGATCTATGTGGTTGTTTAGAGGTTAACTTTACTATCCCAGTGTCTGATCTCTGTGGTTGTATAGAGGTTAACTGGTTACTATCCCAGTGTCTGATCTCTGTGGTTGTATAGAGGTTAACTGGTTACTATCCCAGTGTCTGATCTCTGTGGTTGTATAGAGGTTAACTGGTTACTATCCCACTGATCCCACTGTCTGATCTCTGTGGTTGTATAGAGGTTAACTGGTTACTATCCCATTGTCTGATCTCTGTGGTTGTATAGAGGTTAACTGGTTACTATCTCACTGTCTGATCTCTGTGGTTGTATAGAGGTTAACTGGTTACTATCCCACTGTCTGATCTCTGTGGTTGTATAGAGGTTAACTGGTTACTATCCCAGTGTCTGATCTCTGTGGTTGTGTAGAGGTTAACTGGTTACTATCCCACTGATCCCACTGTCTGATCTCTGTGGTTGTATAGAGGTTAACTGGTTACTATCCCATTGTCTGATCTCTGTGGTTGTATAGAGGTTAACTGGTTACTATCCCACTGTCTGATCTCTGTGGTTGTGTAGAGGTTAACTGGTTACTATCCCACTGATCCCACTGTCTGATCTCTGTGGTTGTATAGAGGTTAACTGGTTACTATCCCATTGTCTGATCTCTGTGGTTGTATAGAGGTTAACTGGTTACTATCCCAGTGTCTGATCTCTGTGGTTGTATAGAGGTTAACTGGTTACTATCCCACTGTCTGATTCCTGTGGTTGTGTAGAGGTTAACTGGTTACTATCCCAGTGTCTGATCTCTGTGGTTGTATAGAGGTTAACTGGTTACTATCCCACTGTCTGATCTCTGTGGTTGTATAGAGGTTAACTGGTTACTATCCCACTGTCTGATCTCTGTGGTTGTATAGAGGTTAACTGGTTACTATCCCACTGATCCCACTGTCTGATCTCTGTGGTTGTATAGAGGCTGGATGTAGAGAACCAAACACACCCAGCAAACCAAACTTGCTTCTGTGAAAGTTCCCAGAAGATGTATTAGGTTACGGCAAATGTTCTCAAAAAACTAAAACTGTCTGGTTGTCCTGATGATTGTACAATGTTTGCATAAAACATTTGACAAATGTTGCTAGTTGAGAACGCTTGGGGAATGTTCTGTGGTGATTTTGTTACAGATGTTGTGCACATCATTTTAGTGGACAGAACACAGTTTTTTGAGTCTGATTCCTGTGGTTGTGTAGAGGTTAACTGGTTACTATCCCACTGTCTGATTCCTGTGGTTGTGTAGAGGTTGGATGGAGAGGACAGAACACACATGAATGCACACACACACACACACACACACACACACACACACACACACACACACACACACACACACACACACACACACACACACACACACACACACACACACACACACACACACACACACACACTCCCCTTTCCTCCATCCCCCCTCTCTCCCCCCTCCTCTGGCATTGAAAGGCTTGGTCAAATGTCAGGGTGGGCAGGGCTAGGGTTAGAGGGCTTATCTGGTTTCATGAATGGTTGAGCAATGAAATCAGCATGACAAATGAGGCTGTTAAAATACCAACTTGACCCACGGCTGAACAGCACGACCCCAACCAGAGTCCCTAATCAGGAATTGATTGGCTGTTATATTATACACCAAGGTTAAGTCCCCAAATGACACCTCATTCACTATTTAGTGCACTATTTTTGACCAGGGCCATTTGGGACACCCACCAACACCGACTGAGGAGAACAAAAATAAATATACAAGGTGATTGTCACGCTGGTATAAAGGGATCGGGAGACAAGCGCAGGAATGCGTAATAGGGTTTTTTATTTACCCAAATTACAGCGTGCCATGTAAAGGCACGGGGACGAAGACAAAACAAACACGTAACAAAACACAGGGTTGAAATCCAAAACAAAAGAGTGTGGAGTACCTTGAATAAATACACCGGGACGAGACCCGTAACATACAGTTACAGAATGATACCACACAGGACGAGACCCGTAACATACAGTTACAGAATGATACCACACAGGACGAGACCCGTAACATACAGTTACAGAATGATACCACACCGGGACGAGACCCGTAACATACAGTTACAGAATGATACCACTCGGGACGAGACCCGTAACATACAGTTACAGAATGATACCACTCGGGACGAGACCCGTAACATACAGTTACAGAATGATACCACACGGGACGAGACACGTAACATACAGTTACAGAATGATACCACACGGGACGAGACCCGTAACATACAGTTACAGAATGATACCACACGGGACGAGACCCGTAACATACAGTTACAGAATGATACCACACGGGACGAGACCCGTAACATACAGTTACAGAATGATACCACACAGGACGAGACCCGTAACATACAGTTACAGAATGATACCACACGGGACGAGACCCGTAACATACAGTTACAGAATGATACCACTCGGGACGAGACCCGTAACATACAGTTACAGAATGATACCACACGGGACGAGACCCGTAACATACAGTTACAGAATGATACCACACAGGACGAGACCCGTAACATACAGTTACAGAATGATACCACACAGGACGAGACCCGTAACATACAGTTACAGAATGATACCACACGGGACGAGACCCGTAACATACAGTTACAGAATGATACCACTCGGGACGAGACCCGTAACATACAGTTACAGAATGATACCACACGGGACGAGACCCGTAACATACAGTTACAGAATGATACCACACGGGACAAGACCCGTAACATACAGTTACAGAATGATACCACACGGGACGAGACCCGTAACATACAGTTACAGAATGATACCACACAGGACGAGACCCGTAACATACAGTTACAGAATGATACCACACGGGACGAGACCCGTAACATACAGTTACAGAATGATACCACACGGGACGAGACACGTAACATACAGTTACAGAATGATACCACACGGGACGAGACCCGTAACATACAGTTACAGAATGATACCACACAGGACGAGACCCGTAACATACACTTACAGAATGATACCACACAGGACGAGACCCGTAACATACACTTACAGAATGATACCACACAGGACGAGACCCGTAACATACAGTTACAGAATGATACCACACGGGACGAGACCCGTAACATACAGTTACAGAATGATACCACACAGGACGAGACCCGTAACATACACTTACAGAATGATACCACACAGGACGAGACCCGTAACATACAGTTACAGAATGATACCACACAGGACGAGACCCGTAACATACAGTTACAGAATGATACCACACAGGACGAGACCCGTAACATACACTTACAGAATGATACCACACGGGATGAGACCCGTAACATACACTTACAGAATGATACCACACGGATGAGACCCGTAACATACACTTACAGAATGATACCACACGGAACGAGACCCGTAACATACACTTACAGAATGATACCACATGGGATGAGACCCGTAACATACACTTACAGAATGATACCACACGGGACGAGACCCATAACATACACTTACAGAATGATACCACACGGGATGAGACCCGTAACATACACTTACAGAATGATACCACACGGGATGAGACCCGTAACATACACTTACAGAATGATACCACACGGGACGAGACCCGTAACATACACGCACAAAATGATTCCACACGGGACGAGACCCGTAACATACACGCACAAAATGATTCCACACGGGACGAGACCCGTAACATACACGCACAAAATGATTCCACACGGGACGAGACCCGTAACATACACGCACAGAATGATACCACTCGGGACGAGACCCATAACATACACACACAGAATGATACCACACGGGACGAGACCCATAACATACACACACAGAATGATACCACACGGGATGAGACCCATAACATACACGCACAGAATGATACCACACGGGACGAGACCCGTTACATACACGCACAGAATGATACCACACGGGACGAGACCCGTTACATACACGCACAGAATGATACCACACGGGACGAGACCCGTTACATACACGCACAGAATGATACCACACGGGACGAGACCCGTAATCATCTGCACAATACAAGCAGCACGAAAGCCAAAACAACACAGCACAAGTACTCACACGACAAACTGACAAAGGAACAATAATCGACAAGACAATGGAAACCAAAGGGCACATTTATACAATTACAATCAGGGAAATGGGGACCAGGTGTGCGTAATGACACAGTTCCGGAGGGATCCGTGACAATGATTTATATTTTTGTTTCTGTTGAAGCAACGGGGATATTTACTGTGAAGGGAGGTTGTGATAATGTTATCAATGTTGAATTAAAAGCTTGATGATAATGACTTGCTCTGGTGTCGTCTGTCATCTTTTCAGACACTGAAACCTCCCTGCTACTTTATTGTTGAGATGGATAGATACACCAGTGTCCTCCATGTGAAAGGCTTGGTATTCTATAGACCAGTTTCCTCCATGTGAAAGGCTTGGTTTTCTATAGACCAGTACCCTCCATGTGAAAGGCTTGGTTTTCTATAGACCAGTACCCTCCATGTGAAAGGCTTGGTTTTCTATAGACCAGTGTCCTCCATGTGAAAGGCTTGGTTTTCTATAGACCAGTGCCCTCCATGTGATAGGCTTGGTTTTCTATAGACCCGTACCCTCCATGTGAAAGGCTTGGTTTTCTATAGACCAGTACCCTCCATGTGAAAGGCTTGGTTTTCTATAGACCAGTACCCTCCATGTGAAAGGCTTGGTTTTCTATAGACCAGTGCCCTCCATGTGAAAGGCTTGGTTTTCTATAGACCAGTACCCTGCATGTGAAAGGCTTGGTTTTCTATAGACCAGTGTCCTCCATGTGAAAGGCTTGGTTTTCTATAGACCAGTATCCTCCATGTGAAAGGCTTGGTTTTCTATAGACCAGTACCCTCCATGTGAAAGGCTTGGTTTTCTATAGACCAGTACCCTCCATGTGAAAGGCTTGGTTTTCAAAAGACCAGTACCCTCCATGTGAAAGGCTTGGTTTTCTATAGACCAGTACCCTCCATGTGAAAGGCTTGGTTTTCTATAGACCAGTACCCTCCATGTGAAAGGCTTGGTTTTCTATAGACCAGTGCCCTCCATGTGAAAGGCTTGGTTTTCTATAGACCAGTGCCCTCCATGTAAAAGGCTTGGTTTTCTATAGACCAGTGTCCTCCATGTGAAAGGCTTGGTTTTCTATAGACCAGTGCCCTCCATGTGAAAGGCTTGGTTTTCTATAGACCAGTGCCCTCCATGTGAAAGGCTTGGTTTTCTATAGACCAGTACCCTCCATGTGAAAGGCTTGGTTTTCTATAGACCAGTGCCCTCCATGTGAAAGGCTTGGTTTTCTATAGACCAGTGCCCTCCATGTGAAAGGCTTGGTTTTCTATAGACCAGTGCCCTCCATGTGAAAGGCTTGGTTTTCTATAGACCAGTGCCCTCCATGTGAAAGGCTTGGTTTTCTATAGACCAGTACCCTCCATGTGAAAGGCTTGGTTTTCTATAGACCAGTACCCTCCATGTGAAAGGCTTGGTTTTCTATAGACCAGTGCCCTCCATGTGAAAGGCTTGGTTTTCTATAGACCAGTGTCCTCCATGTGAAAGGCTTGGTTTTCTATAGACCAGTACCCTCCATGTGAAATGCTTTGTTTTCAGTAGACCAGTACCCTCCATGTGAAAGGCTTGGTTTTCTATAGACCAGTACCCTCCATGTGAAAGGCTTGGTTTTCTGTAGACCAGTGCCCTCCTTGTGAAAGCCTTGGTTTTCTATAGACCAGTACCATGCATGTGAAAGGCTTTGTTTTCTATAGACCAGTACCCTCCATGTGAAAGGCTTGGTTTTCTATAGACCAGTGTCCTCCATGTGAAAGGCTTGGTTTTCTATAGACCAGTACCCTCCATGTGAACGGCTTGGTTTTCTGTAGACCAGTGCCCTCCTTGTGAAAGCCTTGGTTTTCTATAGACCAGTACCATGCATGTGAAAGGCTTTGTTTTCTATAGACCAGTACCCTCCATGTGAAAGGCTTGGTTTTCTATAGACCAGTGTCCTCCATGTGAAAGGCTTGGTTTTCTATAGACCAGTGTCCTCCATGTGAAAGGCTTGGTTTTCTATAGACCAGTGCCCTCCATGTGAAAGGCTTTGTTTTCTATAGACCAGTGTCCTCCATGTGAAAGGCTTGGTTTTCTATAGACCAGTGTCCTCCATGTGAAATGCTTTGTTTTCTATAGACCAGTGTCCTCCATGTGAAAGGCTTGGTTTTCTATAGACCAGTGTCCTCCATGTGAAAGGCTTGGTTTTCTATAGACCAGTACCCTCCATGTGAAATGCCTTGTTTTCTATAGACCAGTACCCTCCATGTGAAAGGCTTGGTTTTCTATAGACCAGTACCCTCCATGTGAAAGGCTTGGTTTTCTATAGACCAGTACCCTCCATGTGAAAGGCTTGGTTTTCTATAGACCAGTGTCCTCAATGTGAAAGGCTTGGTTTTCTATAGACCAGTACCCTCCATGTGAAAGGCTTGGTTTTCTATAGACCAGTGCCCTCCATGTGAACGGCTTGGTTTTCTGTAGACCAGTGCCCTCCACGTGAAAGGCTTGGTTTTCTATAGACCAGTGTCCTCCATGTGAAAGGCTTGGTTTTCTATAGACCAGTACCCTCCATGTGAAAGGCTTGGTTTTCTATAGACCAGTACCCTCCATGTGAAAGGCTTGGTTTTCTATAGACCAGTGTCCTCCATGTGAAAGGCTTGGTTTTCTATAGACCAGTGTCCTCCACGTGAAAGGCTTGGTTTTATATAGACCAGTACCCTCCATGTGAAAGGCTTGGTTTTCTATAGACCAGTGTCCTCCATGTGAAAGGCTAAGAACATACAGACTTTTAACAAGGTAAGGTGTGGATATGATGTGGTGAATAATACATGTACAGAAAACAATTATCCACTTATTATCCACTTACATTCAATTCCATATCTCATATTTCCTTGAACTCATTTTCTGACAATAGTATTTGTTCTCGTGTCCCCAAGTCACTCCTCTCGGATACGCTGAACACCGAGCGAGAGAGAGCGAGAGAAAGAGAGAAGAGGGGGACTGATAGAGAGAGACTGACAGAGAGAGACATAAAATCGAGAGAGAGAGAGAGAGGGGGGAGACAGACAGAGGGAGACAGACAGACAGACAGACAAAGACGGAGATATAAAGAGAAGGGACAGTGTGCTACCTACAGTATAATTTAACGATGACAGCTTCTCCATCCTAGAGGTGGAGATCAACCATTTCCAGGCCCAGCGACATGTACTAGTCTGTGGCTACCTAAATGCCAGAACTGAACACGAACCTGACACTCTTAGCACACAGGGGGACAAACACCTACCTAGAGGTGACAGCATTCCCTCCCAAATATGCCTCCCAAGACACAACTATGACAAAACAACCAACAAAAACGGGTCACAACTCCTGCAGCTCTGTGACACGCTGGTTCTGTACATAGTCAATGGTAGGCTTCGATGGAACTCTTATGGTAGGTACACATACACATCATCTCAAGGCAGTAGTACTGTAGACTACTTTATCACTGACCTCAACCCAGAGTCTCTCAGAGCGTTCACCTTTAGCCCACAGACATCCCTATCAGATCACAGCCAAATCACAGTCTACTTGAACAGAGCAGCACTCAATCATGAGGCATCAATGCCAAAGGAACGGGATACTATTAAGAAATGTTATAGAAGGAAGGTAAGTAGTGTAGAAACCTAACAAAAAACAATTAAGCAACAACAAATTCAATCCCTTCTAGGCAACTTCCTGGACAAAACATTTCACTGAAATAGTGAAGGTGTAAACTTGGCAGTAGAAAACCAAACAGTATATTTGACCTCTCAGCTTGCCTATCAATTCAAAACATGTCAAGCAGACAACATAATACAATGATCAGCAATGACAAATGGTTTGATGAAGTACTCAAATTCCTAAGAAAGAAATGTAGAAACCTATCCAAACAAAAACATAGAGACCCAGAAAACCGGAGCCGACGCCTTCACTATGGTGAGTCACTAAAACAATTCAGAAATACACTACGGAAAAAGAAGGAACAGCACGTCAGATATCAGCTCAATGTAATTAAAGAATCCATAGAATCTAACCTCTTCTGGAAAAATTGAAAAACACTAAACAAACAACACAAAAGTTATTTATCCAAAACAGAGATGTTCGGATAAACCACTTCTCCGATCTTTTTAGCTCTATAAGAGAGATCAAACAGCAAAAACATACATGATCTTAGAATCAACTATTTAAGATTACCAGAACCCACTGGATTCTCCAATTGCATTGAATGAACTTCAGGACAAAATGCAAACCCTCCAACCCAAAAAGGCCTGTGGTGTTGATCCTAAATGAAATTATAAAATAAACAGACCACAAATTCCAATTGGCTATCCTTAAACTTTTAAAAAGGACTGACCACAAAAGTGGAGACAAATTTGACCCCAATAACTACCGTGGGATATGCGTGAACAGCACCCTTGGAAAAATCCTCTGCCTTATCATTAACAGCAGACTCGTACATTTCCTCAGTGAAAACAATGTACTGAGCAAATGTAAAATTGGCATTTTACCAAATTACCATATGACAGACCAAATATTCACCCTGAACACCCTAATTCACAAACAAACAAACCGAAAAACAAAGGCAAAGACTTCTCATGCTTTGTTGATTTCAAAAAAGCTTTTGACTTAATTTGGCATGAGGGTCAGCAATACAAATTGATGGAAAGCAGTGTTGGAGGAAAAACATACGACATTATAAAATCCAATGCAAATAAACACACATTTCTTTCCACAAGGCCGTGGGGTGAGAGAAGGATGCAGCTTTGAGCCGCACCCTCTTCAACATATCTCTCAATGAATTGGCGAGGGCAACAGTCTGCAGCGCCCGGCCTCACCCTATTGGAATCTGAAGTCAAATGTCTACAGTTTGCTGATGATCTGGTGCTTCTGTCCCCAACCAAATAGGGCCAACAGCAGCACCTAGATTGTCTGCACAGATTATGTAAAACCTGGGCCCTGATAGTACATCTTAGTAAGACCAAAATAATGGTGTTCCAAAAAAGATCCAGTCGCCAGGATCACAAATACAAATTCCATCTAGACACCGTTGCCCTAGAGCACACAAAAAAACTATACATACCTCGGCCTAAACATCAGCGCCACAGGTAACTTCCACAAAGCTGTGAATGATCTGAGAGACAAGGCAAGAAGGGTCTTCTACGTCATCAAAAAGAATATAAAATCTGAAGATCTGGCTACAAATACTTGAATCAGTTATAGAACCGATTTCCCTTCATGGTTGTGAGGTCTGGTGTCTGCTCACCAACCAAGAATTCACAAAATGGGACAAACACCAAATTGAGACTGCATGCAGAATTCTGCTAAAGTATCCTCTGTACAACATAAAACATTAAATAACACATGCAGAGCAGAATTAGGCCGATACCCACTAATCATCAAAATCCAGAAAAATGCAGTGGAATTCTACAACCACCTAAAAGGAAGCGATTCCCAAAACTTCCATAACAAAGCCATCACCTACAGAGAGATGAACCTGGAGAAGAGTCCCCTAACCAAGCTGGTTCTGTGGCTCCGTTCAAAGACAAACAGAGACCCAGGACAGCCACACAATTAGACCCAACCAAATCATGAGAAAACAAAATTACTTGACACATTGGAAAGAATTAACAAAAAAAATGAAACTAGAATGCTACTTGACCCTAAACAGAGAGTACGCAGTTACAGAATACCTGACCACTGTGACTGACCCAAACTTAAGGAAAGCTTTGACTATGTACAGACTCAGTGAGCATAGCCTTGCTATTGAGAAAGGCCGTCGTAGGCAGACACAGCTCTCAAGAGAAGATAGGCTATGTGCACACTGCCCACAAAATGAGGTGGAAACTGAGCTGCACTTCCTTACCTCCTGCCCAACCAATGTATGACCATATTAGAGACACATATTTCCCTCAGATTACACAAACCCACAAAGAATTCCAAAACAAATCCAATTTTGAACATATTAGATAGTCTAGCGATGTGGACTGAGAGTCGGGAAGCAAGTTCAGGGAGTGCGTGTTTTAATAAACAAAAACATAATACAAAACAAGGGAAGGGGGAAGGAACCAAAGTGAGTGACATATAAAGAGCAGGTAATCAAGGAGGTGATGGAATCCAGGTGAGTGTCATTAAGCACTGATGCGCGTAACGACGGTGACAGGTGTGCACCATAACGAGCATCCTGGTGACCTAGAGGCCAGAGACGGAGCACACGTGACTGTACCCCTCCTCGCATACGTGCGGCTCCAGCCGCAGGACGCCGACCAAGATGACAATCCCCGGGATCAGGAGCGGACCGGTCACCTCTGCTAAGGCGCGGGAACCTGTCGATCCAACTGAGGCGTGGGAGCATGGCGACCTAGAGCGCCGTAGAGATATGTGACAGTACCCCCTCCCCGGCGCGTTCTGCTCCAGCCGCAGGGAGCCAATCACAGGGACGATCCCAGGGACCAGGAGCGGACCGGTCGCCTCCCTGAGGCGCAGAAACCTGACGAACTAGCTGAGGCGTCTCACCAGATGGAATCCAGGTGAGTGTCGTTAAGCACTGATGCGCGTAACGACGGTGACAGGTGTGCGCCATAACGCCTGGTGACCTAGAGAGGGGGAGAGGGAGCACACGTGAAAGAGACACATATTTCCCTCAACTTACACAGACCCACAAAGAATTTGAAAACAAATCCAATTTTGATAAACTCCCATATCTATTTGTTGAATTACCACAGTTGTCCATCACAGCAGCAACATGTGTGACCTGTTTCCACAAGAAAAGGGCAACCAGTGAAGAACAAACACCATTGTAAATACAACCCATATTTGTTTATTTATTTTCCATTTTGTACTTTAACTATTTGCACATCTTTACAACACTGTATATAGACATAATAGGACATTTGAAATGTCTCTATTCCTTTGAACTTTAGTGAGTGTAATGTTTACACTAACAAAAGAGAGAGGGAGGGGGACTCTAACGTCCAGGAAAGCATTATAATTGATACCGATCCCAATCCTTTCCCATGACACCCTATTCCCTACGTAGTGCAACCTCTACCCTGGTCAAAGGTAGTGCAGTATATAGGGAAGAGGATGCCATTGGGGATGCTGACATGTTGTTTTCTTGACGGCAGCGTAGGGATACTTTGTTTCTCAGAAACAGACATTTGCTCTGAGATGCTTATGACAGTGATGTCACCTGACCTTTCTGGCTGTGATTCAGAGAGAGAGAGAGAGAGGAAGGGGGACTCTAACGTCCTGGACAGCATTATAAATGATCCCAATCCTTTCCAGTGTTGAAATGTCAGAACTGAAAGCCAGGGTTTGCAGAAGAAGCTTTGTAACATTGTGCTGAACTAAAGTGATAAAAGCATCTCCTTCTCTTCTCCTCTCTGCTATTGATTCAATCAAAGCTGTCCACATTAACAGCCAATGGCTGCATCTCAAATGGCACCCTAATCCCTGTGTGTAGAGTACTACATTTTGACCAGAGCATCAGTGTTTGTCTCTAGGTCCTCCACGTACATGGAGAACAGGATATCATCAGGGTTTGTGTCTGGTCCTCCACGTACATGGAGAACAGGATGTCCTCAGGGTTTGTCTCTAGGTCCTCCACGTACATGGAGAACAGGATGTCCTCAGGGTTTGTCTCTAGGTCCTCCACGTACATGGAGAACAGGATGTCCTCAGGGTTTGTCTCTAGGTCCTCCACGTACATGGAGAACAGGATGTCATCAGGGTTTGTGTCTGGTCCTCCACGTACATGGAGAACAGGATATCATCAGGGTTTGTGTCTGGTCCTCCACGTACATGGAGAACAGGATGTCATCAGGGTTTGTGTCTGGTCCTCCACGTACATGGAGAACAGGATGTCATCAGTGTTTGTCTCTAGGTCCTCCACGTACATGGAGAACAGGATATCATCAGGGTTTGTGTCTGGTCCTCCA
This sequence comes from Salvelinus namaycush, assembly GCF_016432855.1. NCBI lineage: Eukaryota > Metazoa > Chordata > Actinopteri > Salmoniformes > Salmonidae > Salvelinus > Salvelinus namaycush. The sequence goes on along the minus strand of NC_052323.1, from coordinate 18,884,914 downwards.
CGTACATGGAGAACAGGATGTCATCAGGGTTTGTGTCTGGTCCTCCACGTACATGGAGAACAGGATGTCATCAGTGTTTGTCTCTAGGTCCTCCACGTACATGGAGAACAGGATGTCATCAGGGTTTGTGTCTGGTCCTCCACGTACATGGAGAACAGGATGTCATCAGGGTTTGTGTCTGGTCCTCCACGTACATGGAGAACAGGATATCATCAGGGTTTGTGTCTGGTCCTCCACGTACATGGAGAACAGGATGTCATCAGGGTTTGTGTCTGGTCCTCCACGTACATGGAGAACAGGATATCATCAGGGTTTGTCTCTAGGTCCTCCACGTACATGGAGAACAGGATATCATCAGGGTTTGTGTCTGGTCCTCCACGCACATGGAGAACAGGATGTCATCAGGGTTTGTGTCTGGTCCTCCACGTACATGGAGAACAGGATGTCATCAGGGTTTGTGTCTGGTCCTCCACGTACATGGAGAACAGGATGTCATCAGGGTTTGTGTCTGGTCCTCCACGTACATGGAGAACAGGATATCATCAGGGTTTGTGTCTGGTCCTCCACGTACATGGAGAACAGGATGTCATCAGGGTTTGTGTCTGGTCCTCCACGTACATGGAGAACAGGATGTCATCAGGGTTTGTGTCTGGTCCTCCACGTACATGGAGAACAGGATGTCATCAGGGTTTGTGTCTGGTCCTCCACGTACATGGAGAACAGGATATCATCAGGGTTTGTCTCTAGGTCCTCCACGTACATGGAGAACAGGATATCATCAGGGTTTGTGTCTGGTCCTCCACGTACATGGAGAACAGGATGTCATCAGGGTTTGTGTCTGGTCCTCCACGTACATGGAGAACAGGATGTCATCAGGGTTTGTGTCTGGTCCTCCACGTACATGGAGAACAGGATATCATCAGGGTTTGTGTCTGGTCCTCCACGTACATGGAGAACAGGATGTCATCAGGGTTTGTGTCTGGTCCTCCACGTACATGGAGAACAGGATATCATCAGGGTTTGTGTCTGGTCCTCCACGTACATGGAGAACAGGATGTCATCAGGGTTTGTCTCTAGGCCCTCCACGTACATGGAGAACAGGATATCATCAGGGTTTGTGTCTGGTCCTCCACGTACATGGAGAACAGGATGTCATCAGGGTTTGTGTCTGGTCCTCCACGTACATGGAGAACAGGATGTCATCAGGGTTTGTGTCTGGTCCTCCACGTACATGGAGAACAGGATATCATCAGGGTTTGTGTCTGGTCCTCCACGTACATGGAGAACAGGATGTCATCAGGGTTTGTGTCTGGTCCTCCACGTACATGGAGAACAGGATGTCATCAGGGTTTGTGTCTGGTCCTCCACGTACATGGAGAACAGGATATCATCAGGGTTTGTGTCTGGTCCTCCACGTACATGGAGAACAGGATGTCATCAGGGTTTGTGTCTGGTCCTCCACGTACATGGAGAACAGGATGTCATCAGGGTTTGTGTCTGGTCCTCCACGTACATGGAGAACAGGATGTCATCAGGGTTTGTGTCTGGTCCTCCACGTACATGGAGAACAGGATATCATCAGGGTTTGTCTCTAGGTCCTCCACGTACATGGAGAACAGGATATCATCAGGGTTTGTGTCTGGTCCTCCACGTACATGGAGAACAGGATGTCATCAGGGTTTGTGTCTGGTCCTCCACGTACATGGAGAACAGGATGTCATCAGGGTTTGTGTCTGGTCCTCCACGTACATGGAGAACAGGATATCATCAGGGTTTGTGTCTGGTCCTCCACGTACATGGAGAACAGGATGTCATCAGGGTTTGTGTCTGGTCCTCCACGTACATGGAGAACAGGATGTCATCAGGATTTGTGTCTGGTCCTCCACGTACATGGAGAACAGGATGTCCTCAGGGTTTGTGTCTGGTCCTCCACGTACATGGAGAACAGGATATCATCAGGGTTTGTGTCTGGTCCTCCACGTACATGGAGAACAGGATGTCATCAGGGTTTGTCTCTAGGTCCTCCACGTACATGGAGAACAGGATATCATCAGGGTTTGTGTCTGGTCCTCCACGTACATGGAGAACAGGATGTCATCAGGGTTTGTGTCTGGTCCTCCACGTACATGGAGAACAGGATATCATCAGGGTTTGTGTCTGGTCCTCCACGTACATGGAGAACAGGATATCATCAGGGTTTGTGTCTGGTCCTCCACGTACATGGAGAACAGGATGTCATCAGGGTTTGTCTCTAGGTCCTCCACGTACATGGAGAACAGGATGTCATCAGGGTTTGTGTCTGGTCCTCCACGTACATGGAGAACAGGATGTCATCAGGGTTTGTGTCTGGTCCTCCACGTACATGGAGAACAGGATGTCATCAGTGTTTGTGTCTGGTCCTCCACGTACATGGAGAACAGGATGTCATCAGGGTTTGTGTCTGGTCCTCCACGTACATGGAGAACAGGATGTCATCAGTGTTTGTGTCTGGTCCTCCACGTACATGGAGAACAGGATGTCATCAGGGTTTGTGTCTGGTCCTCCACGTACATGGAGAACAGGATGTCATCAGTGTTTGTGTCTGGTCCTCCACGTACATGGAGAACAGGATGTCATCAGGGTTTGTCTCTAGGTCCTCCACGTACATGGAGAACAGGATGTCATCAGGGTTTGTGTCTGGTCCTCCACGTACATGGAGAACAGGATATCATCAGGGTTTGTCTCTAGGTCCTCCACGTACATGGAGAACAGGATGTCATCAGGGTTTGTGTCTGGTCCTCCACGTACATGGAGAACAGGATATCATCAGGGTTTGTGTCTGGTCCTCCACGTACATGGAGAACAGGATGTCATCAGGGTTTGTCTCTAGTTCCTCCACGTACATGGAGAACAGGATATCATCAGGGTTTGTGTCTGGTCCTCCACGTACATGGAGAACAGGATGTCATCAGGGTTTGTGTCTGGTCCTCCACGTACATGGAGAACAGGATGTCATCAGGGTTTGTGTCTGGTCCTCCACGTACATGGAGAACAGGATGTCATCAGGGTTTGTGTCTGGTCCTCCACGTACATGGAGAACAGGATGTCATCAGGGTTTGTGTCTGGTCCTCCACGTACATGGAGAACAGGATATCATCAGGGTTTGTGTCTGGTCCTCCACGTACATGGAGAACAGGATATCATCAGGGTTTGTGTCTGGTCCTCCACGTACATGGAGAACAGGATATCATCAGGGTTTGTGTCTGGTCCTCCACGTACATGGAGAACAGGATGTCATCAGGGTTTGTGTCTGGTCCTCCACGTACATGGAGAACAGGATGTCATCAGGGTTTGTGTCTGGTCCTCCACGTACATGGAGAACAGGATATCATCAGGGTTTGTGTCTGGTCCTCCACGTACATGGAGTACAGGATGTCATCAGGGTTTGTGTCTGGTCCTCCACGTACATGGAGAACAGGATGTCATCAGGGTTTGTGTCTGGTCCTCCACGTACATGGAGAACAGGATATCATCAGGGTTTGTGTCTGGTCCTCCACGTACATGGAGAACAGGATGTCATCAGGGTTTGTGTCTGGTCCTCCACGTACATGGAGAACAGGATGTCATCAGGGTTTGTGTCTGGTCCTCCACGTACATGGAGAACAGGATGTCATCAGGGTTTGTGTCTGGTCCTCCACGTACATGGAGAACAGGATATCATCAGGGTTTGTGTCTGGTCCTCCACGTACATGGAGAACAGGATGTCATCAGGGTTTGTCTCTAGGTCCTCCACGTACATGGAGAACAGGATGTCATCAGGGTTTGTGTCTGGTCCTCCACGTACATGGAGAACAGGATATCATCAGGGTTTGTGTCTGGTCCTCCACGTACATGGAGAACAGGATGTCATCAGGGTTTGTGTCTGGTCCTCCACGTACATGGAGAACAGGATATCATCAGGGTTTGTGTCTGGTCCTCCACGTTCATGGAGAACAGGATGTCATCAGGGTTTGTGTCTGGTCCTCCACGTACATGGAGAACAGGATGTCATCAGGGTTTGTGTCTGGTCCTCCACGTACATGGAGAACAGGATATCATCAGTGTTTGTCTCTAGGTCCTCCACGTACATGGAGAACAGGATATCATCAGGGTTTGTGTCTGGTCCTCCACGTACATGGAGAACAGGATGTCATCAGGGTTTGTGTCTGGTCCTCCACGTACATGGAGAACAGGATGTCATCAGTGTTTGTGTCTGGTCCTCCACGTACATGGAGAACAGGATGTCATCAGTGTTTGTGTCTGGTCCTCCACGTACATGGAGAACAGGATGTCATCAGGGTTTGTGTCTGGTCCTCCACGTACATGGAGAACAGGATGTCATCAGTGTTTGTGTCTGGTCCTCCACGTACATGGAGAACAGGATGTCATCAGGGTTTGTCTCTAGGTCCTCCACGTACATGGAGAACAGGATGTCATCAGGGTTTGTCTCTAGGTCCTCCACGTACATGGAGAACAGGATGTCATCAGGGTTTGTGTCTGGTCCTCCACGTACATGGAGAACAGGATATCATCAGGGTTTGTCTCTAGGTCCTCCACGTACATGGAGAACAGGATGTCATCAGGGTTTGTGTCTGGTCCTCCACGTACATGGAGAACAGGATATCATCAGGGTTTGTGTCTGGTCCTCCACGTACATGGAGAACAGGATGTCATCAGGGTTTGTCTCTAGTTCCTCCACGTACATGGAGAACAGGATATCATCAGGGTTTGTGTCTGGTCCTCCACGTACATGGAGAACAGGATGTCATCAGGGTTTGTGTCTGGTCCTCCACGTACATGGAGAACAGGATGTCATCAGGGTTTGTGTCTGGTCCTCCACGTACATGGAGAACAGGATGTCATCAGGGTTTGTGTCTGGTCCTCCACGTACATGGAGAACAGGATGTCATCAGGGTTTGTGTCTGGTCCTCCACGTACATGGAGAACAGGATATCATCAGGGTTTGTGTCTGGTCCTCCACGTACATGGAGAACAGGATATCATCAGGGTTTGTGTCTGGTCCTCCACGTACATGGAGAACAGGATATCATCAGGGTTTGTGTCTGGTCCTCCACGTACATGGAGAACAGGATGTCATCAGGGTTTGTGTCTGGTCCTCCACGTACATGGAGAACAGGATGTCATCAGGGTTTGTGTCTGGTCCTCCACGTACATGGAGAACAGGATATCATCAGGGTTTGTGTCTGGTCCTCCACGTACATGGAGTACAGGATGTCATCAGGGTTTGTGTCTGGTCCTCCACGTACATGGAGAACAGGATGTCATCAGGGTTTGTGTCTGGTCCTCCACGTACATGGAGAACAGGATATCATCAGGGTTTGTGTCTGGTCCTCCACGTACATGGAGAACAGGATGTCATCAGGGTTTGTGTCTGGTCCTCCACGTACATGGAGAACAGGATGTCATCAGGGTTTGTGTCTGGTCCTCCACGTACATGGAGAACAGGATGTCATCAGGGTTTGTGTCTGGTCCTCCACGTACATGGAGAACAGGATATCATCAGGGTTTGTGTCTGGTCCTCCACGTACATGGAGAACAGGATGTCATCAGGGTTTGTGTCTGGTCCTCCACGTACATGGAGAACAGGATGTCATCAGGGTTTGTGTCTGGTCCTCCACGTACATGGAGAACAGGATGTCATCAGGGTTTGTGTCTGGTCCTCCACGTACATGGAGAACAGGATATCATCAGGGTTTGTGTCTGGTCCTCCACGTACATGGAGAACAGGATGTCATCAGGGTTTGTGTCTGGTCCTCCACGTACATGGAGAACAGGATATCATCAGGGTTTGTGTCTGGTCCTCCACGTTCATGGAGAACAGGATGTCATCAGGGTTTGTGTCTGGTCCTCCACGTACATGGAGAACAGGATGTCATCAGGGTTTGTGTCTGGTCCTCCACGTACATGGAGAACAGGATATCATCAGTGTTTGTCTCTAGGTCCTCCACGTACATGGAGAACAGGATATCATCAGGGTTTGTGTCTGGTCCTCCACGTACATGGAGAACAGGATGTCATCAGGGTTTGTGTCTGGTCCTCCACGTACATGGAGAACAGGATGTCATCAGGGTTTGTGTCTGGTCCTCCACGTACATGGAGAACAGGATGTCCTCAGGGTTTGTGTCTGGTCCTCCACGTACATGGAGAACAGGATGTCATCAGGGTTTGTGTCTGGTCCTCCACGTACATGGAGAACAGGATATCATCAGGGTTTGTGTCTGGTCCTCCACGTACATGGAGAACAGGATGTCATCAGGGTTTGTGTCTGGTCCTCCACGTACATGGAGAACAGGATGTCATCAGGGTTTGTGTCTGGTCCTCCACGTACATGGAGAACAGGATGTCATCAGGGTTTGTGTCTGGTCCTCCACGTACATGGAGAACAGGATATCATCAGGGTTTGTGTCTGGTCCTCCACGTACATGGAGAACAGGATGTCATCAGGGTTTGTGTCTGGTACTCCACGTACATGGAGAACAGGATGTCATCAGGGTTTGTGTCTGGTCCTCCACGTACATGGAGAACAGGATATCATCAGGGTTTGTCTCTAGGTCCTCCACGTACATGGAGAACAGGATGTCCTCAGGGTTTGTGTCTGGTCCTCCACGTACATGGAGAACAGGATGTCATCAGGGTTTGTGTCTGGTCCTCCACGTACATGGAGAACAGGATGTCATCAGGGTTTGTGTCTGGTCCTCCACGTACATGGAGAACAGGATATCATCAGGGTTTGTGTCTGGTCCTCCACGTACATGGAGAACAGGATATCATCAGGGTTTGTGTCTAGGTCCTCCACGTACATGGAGGACAGGATGTCATCAGGGTTTGTGTCTGGTCCTCCACGTACATGGAGAACAGGATGTCATCAGGGTTTGTGTCTGGTCCTCCACGTACATGGAGAACAGGATGTCATCAGGGTTTGTGTCTGGTCCTCCACGTACATGGAGAACAGGATGTCATCAGGGTTTGTGTCTGGTCCTCCACGTACATGGAGAACAGGATGTCATCAGGGTTTGTGTCTGGTCCTCCACGTACATGGAGAACAGGATGTCATCAGGGTTTGTGTCTGGTCCTCCACGTACATGGAGAACAGGATGTCATCAGGGTTTGTGTCTGGTCCTCCACGTACATGGAGAACAGGATGTCATCAGGGTTTGTGTCTGGTCCTCCACGTACATGGAGAACAGGATATCATCAGGGTTTGTGTCTGGTCCTCCACGTATATGGAGAACAGGATATCATCAGGGTTTGTGTCTGGTCCTCCACGTACATGGAGAACAGGATATCATCAGGGTTTGTGTCTGGTCCTCCACGTACATGGAGAACAGGATGTCCTCAGGGTTTGTGTCTGGTCCTCCACGTACATGGAGAACAGGATGTCATCAGGGTTTGTGTCTGGTCCTCCACGTACATGGAGAACAGGATATCATCAGGGTTTGTGTCTGGTCCTCCACGTACATGGAGAACAGGATGTCATCAGGGTTTGTGTCTGGTCCTCCACGTACATGGAGAACAGGATGTCATCAGGGTTTGTGTCTGGTCCTCCACGTACATGGAGAACAGGATATCATCAGGGTTTGTGTCTGGTCCTCCACGTACATGGAGAACAGGATATCATCAGGGTTTGTCTCTAGGTCCTCCACGTACATGGAGAACAGGATATCATCAGGGTTTGTGTCTGGTCCTCCACGTACATGGAGAACAGGATGTCATCAGGGTTTGTGTCTGGTCCTCCACGTACATGGAGAACAGGATGTCATCAGGGTTTGTGTCTGGTCCTCCACGTACATGGAGAACAGGATGTCATCAGGGTTTGTGTCTGGTCCTCCACGTACATGGAGAACAGGATGTCATCAGGGTTTGTGTCTGGTCCTCCACGTACATGGAGAACAGGATGTCATCAGGGTTTGTGTCTGGTCCTCCACGTACATGGAGAACAGGATATCATCAGGGTTTGTGTCTGGTCCTCCACGTACATGGAGAACAGGATATCATCAGGGTTTGTGTCTGGTCCTCCACGTACATGGAGAACAGGATATCATCAGGGTTTGTGTCTGGTCCTCCACGTACATGGAGAACAGGATATCATCAGGGTTTGTGTCTGGTCCTCCACGTACATGGAGAACAGGATATCATCAGGGTTTGTCTCTAGGTCCTCCACGTACATGGAGAACAGGATATCATCAGGGTTTGTGTCTGGTCCTCCACGTACATGGAGAACAGGATGTCATCAGGGTTTGTGTCTGGTCCTCCACGTACATGGAGAACAGGATGTCATCAGGGTTTGTGTCTGGTCCTCCACGTACATGGAGAACAGGATGTCATCAGGGTTTGTGTCTGGTCCTCCACGTACATGGAGAACAGGATGTCATCAGGGTTTGTGTCTGGTCCTCCACGTACATGGAGAACAGGATATCATCAGGGTTTGTGTCTGGTCCTCCACGTACATGGAGAACAGGATGTCATCAGGGTTTGTGTCTGGTCCTCCACGTACATGGAGAACAGGATGTCATCAGGGTTTGTGTCTGGTCCTCCACGTACATGGAGAACAGGATATCATCAGGGTTTGTGTCTGGTCCTCCACGTACATGGAGAACAGGATATCATCAGGGTTTGTGTCTAGGTCCTCCACGTACATGGAGAACAGGATGTCATCAGGGTTTGTGTCTGGTCCTCCACGTACATGGAGAACAGGATGTCATCAGGGTTTGTGTCTGGTCCTCCACGTACATGGAGAACAGGATTGTCCTAGGATTCAGGGTTTGTGTCTGGTCCTCCACGTACATGGAGAACAGGATGTCATCAGGGTTTGTGTCTGGTCCTCCACGTACATGGAGAACAGGATGTCATCAGGGTTTGTGTCTGGTCCTCCACGTACATGGAGAACAGGATGTCATCAGGGTTTGTGTCTGGTCCTCCACGTACATGGAGAACAGGATGTCATCAGGGTTTGTGTCTGGTCCTCCACGTACATGGAGAACAGGATGTCATCAGGGTTTGTGTCTGGTCCTCCACGTACATGGAGAACAGGATATCATCAGGGTTTGTGTCTGGTCCTCCACGTACATGGAGAACAGGATATCATCAGGGTTTGTGTCTGGTCCTCCACGTACATGGAGAACAGGATATCATCAGGGTTTGTGTCTGGTCCTCCACGTACATGGAGAACAGGATGTCATCAGGGTTTGTGTCTGGTCCTCCACGTACATGGAGAACAGGATGTCATCAGGGTTTGTGTCTGGTCCTCCACGTACATGGAGAACAGGATATCATCAGGGTTTGTGTCTGGTCCTCCACGTACATGGAGAACAGGATGTCATCAGGGTTTGTGTCTGGTCCTCCACGTACATGGAGAACAGGATGTCATCAGGGTTTGTGTCTGGTCCTCCACGTACATGGAGAACAGGATATCATCAGGGTTTGTGTCTGGTCCTCCACGTACATGGAGAACAGGATATCATCAGGGTTTGTCTCTAGGTCCTCCACGTACATGGAGAACAGGATATCATCAGGGTTTGTGTCTGGTCCTCCACGTACATGGAGAACAGGATGTCATCAGGGTTTGTGTCTGGTCCTCCACGTACATGGAGAACAGGATGTCATCAGGGTTTGTGTCTGGTCCTCCACGTACATGGAGAACAGGATGTCATCAGGGTTTGTGTCTGGTCCTCCACGTACATGGAGAACAGGATGTCATCAGGGTTTGTGTCTGGTCCTCCACGTACATGGAGAACAGGATGTCATCAGGGTTTGTGTCTGGTCCTCCACGTACATGGAGAACAGGATATCATCAGGGTTTGTGTCTGGTCCTCCACGTACATGGAGAACAGGATATCATCAGGGTTTGTCTCTAGGTCCTCCACGTACATGGAGAACAGGATATCATCAGGGTTTGTGTCTGGTCCTCCACGTACATGGAGAACAGGATGTCATCAGGGTTTGTGTCTGGTCCTCCACGTACATGGAGAACAGGATGTCATCAGGGTTTGTGTCTGGTCCTCCACGTACATGGAGAACAGGATGTCATCAGGGTTTGTGTCTGGTCCTCCACATACATGGAGAACAGGATGTCATCAGGGTTTGTGTCTGGTCCTCCACGTACATGGAGAACAGGATATCATCAGGGTTTGTGTCTGGTCCTCCACGTACATGGAGAACAGGATATCATCAGGGTTTGTCTCTAGGTCCTCCACGTACATGGAGAACAGGATATCATCAGGGTTTGTCTCTAGGTCCTCCACGTACATGGAGAACAGGATATCATCAGGGTTTGTGTCTGGTCCTCCACGTACATGGAGAACAGGATGTCATCAGGGTTTGTGTCTGGTCCTCCACGTACATGGAGAACAGGATGTCATCAGGGTTTGTGTCTGGTCCTCCACGTACATGGAGAACAGGATGTCATCAGGGTTTGTGTCTGGTCCTCCACGTACATGGAGAACAGGATATCATCAGGGTTTGTGTCTGGTCCTCCACGTACATGGAGAACAGGATGTCATCAGGGTTTGTGTCTGGTCCTCCACGTACATGGAGAACAGGATGTCATCAGGGTTTGTGTCTGGTCCTCCACGTACATGGAGAACAGGATATCATCAGGGTTTGTGTCTGGTCCTCCACGTACATGGAGAACAGGATATCATCAGGGTTTGTGTCTGGTCCTCCACGTACATGGAGAACAGGATGTCATCAGGGTTTGTGTCTGGTCCTCCACGTACATGGAGAACAGGATATCATCAGGGTTTGTGTCTGGTCCTCCACGTACATGGAGAACAGGATGTCATCAGGGTTTGTGTCTGGTCCTCCACGTACATGGAGAACAGGATGTCATCAGGGTTTGTGTCTGGTCCTCCACGTACATGGAGAACAGGATATCATCAGTGTTTGTCTCTAGGTCCTCCACGTACATGGAGAACAGGATATCATCAGGGTTTGTGTCTGGTCCTCCACGTACATGGAGAACAGGATGTCATCAGGGTTTGTGTCTGGTCCTCCACGTACATGGAGAACAGGATGTCATCAGGGTTTGTGTCTGGTCCTCCACGTACATGGAGAACAGGATGTCATCAGGGTTTGTGTCTGGTCCTCCACGTACATGGAGAACAGGATGTCATCAGGGTTTGTGTCTGGTCCTCCACGTACATGGAGAACAGGATATCATCAGGGTTTGTGTCTGGTCCTCCACGTACATGGAGAACAGGATGTCATCAGGGTTTGTGTCTGGTCCTCCACGTACATGGAGAACAGGATGTCATCAGGGTTTGTGTCTGGTCCTCCACGTACATGGAGAACAGGATGTCATCAGGGTTTGTGTCTGGTCCTCCACGTACATGGAGAACAGGATGTCATCAGGGTTTGTGTCTGGTCCTCCACGTACATGGAGAACAGGATGTCATCAGGGTTTGTGTCTGGTCCTCCACGTACATGGAGAACAGATGTCATCAGTGTTTGTGTCTGGTCCTCCACGTACATGGAGAACAGGATGTCATCAGGGTTTGTGTCTGGTCCTCCACGTACATGGAGAACAGGATGTCATCAGTGTTTGTGTCTGGTCCTCCACGTACATGGAGAACAGGATGTCATCAGGGTTTGTCTCTAGGTCCTCCACGTACATGGAGAACAGGATGTCATCAGGGTTTGTGTCTGGTCCTCCACGTACATGGAGAACAGGATATCATCAGGGTTTGTCTCTAGGTCCTCCACGTACATGGAGAACAGGATGTCATCAGGGTTTGTGTCTGGTCCTCCACGTACATGGAGAACAGGATATCATCAGGGTTTGTGTCTGGTCCTCCACGTACATGGAGAACAGGATGTCATCAGGGTTTGTCTCTAGTTCCTCCACGTACATGGAGAACAGGATATCATCAGGGTTTGTGTCTGGTCCTCCACGTACATGGAGAACAGGATGTCATCAGGGTTTGTGTCTGGTCCTCCACGTACATGGAGAACAGGATGTCATCAGGGTTTGTGTCTGGTCCTCCACGTACATGGAGAACAGGATGTCATCAGGGTTTTGTGTCTGGTCCTCCACGTACATGGAGAACAGGATGTCATCAGGGTTTGTGTCTGGTCCTCCACGTACATGGAGAACAGGATATCATCAGGGTTTGTGTCTGGTCCTCCACGTACATGGAGACAGGATATCATCAGGGTTTGTCGTCTGGTCCTCCACGTACATGGAGAACAGGATATCATCAGGGTTTGTCTCTAGGTCCTCCACGTACATGGAGAACAGGATATCATCAGGGTTTGTGTCTGGTCCTCCACGTACATGGAGAACAGGATGTCATCAGGGTTTGTGTCTGGTCCTCCACGTACATGGAGAACAGGATATCATCAGGGTTTGTGTCTGGTCCTCCACGTACATGGAGAACAGGATGTCATCAGGGTTTGTGTCTGGTCCTCCACGTACATGGAGAACAGGATGTCATCAGGGTTTGTCTCTAGGTCCTCCACGTACATGGAGAACAGGATATCATCAGGGTTTGTCTC